>NC_056733.1:344948557-345283557 GCF_019279795.1 Protopterus annectens | reverse complement strand
GTGGATTTACGGGCTGAGGACAGGTATGGAAATGCTGAAGTATGTGTGTGTGCATGTGTGTGCGTGTGTGTGCGTGTGTGTGTGTGTGTGTGTGTGTGTATGTAATGCCCCAGTTGCTATATACTGGTGGCTAGAGAGAAAAAGAACACATGGTGGTGGGTAGAGAATACCTCAGGCTTGAACCCTGTACCTTGGATGCAAGGTGGCAAGGGCATGAATTCCCTACCCACCACCATTTTTAAAAGAAGTTTGCAGATCCTTGCCTTATATTTGTTCTGTTCCTCATAAAACCTGTGGTTTCTGTATGTTGTTTTTCCATGCACAGTCAGTAGTGCAGTGGTGCACTGGTAGCATTATTGCCTGACAGCTTCAGGTTCTCTGGCTTGATTCTTGGCTTGGGTGCCTTGTGTGTATGGTCTGTATGTCCTCCCATCTTACAAAGACATTGCAGTGTTTCTCCCTGGGCCTGTGCTGAAAATTGGCTTTTGTTCCAAGTCAGACTTTCCTGGTTAACAAATGTTAAATAAATAAAAATAACAGGCATTTGAATTTCAAACTTCATATTCTTCAGAAAGTACATGGTAACACAAAACCTGTTATTCTAGTAAATTTCTAAGTTTATAACATGGGTATTTGAAATTAGCCCCTATTTTTGTGACTGTTTGAGTAGACTTTTATGATGGAAATGTTCTGAATTGGGCATTTTTGTCATTATTAGTGCATGCATTTTGTTTCATTGTTTACTGGAAAAATGTTCAAAACAATACATTTAAAATGACCTCTAACAACTGTATTGCATTGTACAAGTAATATAATTTAATACAATCAGGAAGGTGTATCAAAGAGCACATGCATGTTTCATGTTCAAGGGGCCTGTGATTTGAAAACAGTCCAAAGTTAATCTTTACCTGCCACTGGCAAAATGCATTTTCCTTGAATGTGGGTTTCAATGTTGTTTCAATGAATGTGGGTTTCAAAGGCAGAGAAGTTTTAATGCTAAGTCTATTTTCATTGTGAGACTGCATTGCTTTGTTTAACAGATAGTGTTTGTGCTGTAAAATTCAAAATAAAACATTCAAATGAAATCCAAATCATCGCAGAAGTAAAGCAGTATGCACACTACAGTATTTATAGAAAATGGGGCAAAATACCCAAGGAATGGGGGGGGAAGGGCAGCAAACTCAAAGACAACCTCAGCTGAACTATACCTTTCAACTGTCCAGATTTTTGCTTCTTATTTTTGGTTTGTTCCTCATAAAATTTGTGGTTTTCTGGCAAATTATTTAGGAATTAAGTCACTAAATAATGACAGACATTGAGTTTCAGACATCATAACCTTCAGAAAAATGCATGCTAAAGCAAGACCTGTTATTCTATCAACTGCCTTTATACAAGAGCAATTTTTAGTATTGTTTGTATGTTCCCCCAATATATTTGGCCTTGTCCAGATTTCCTGCATTAAGAGGTTAAGAGGTACATCAAATAAATCACTTTATAGAATTCCAAACCTCTCAACTGTCCCCATATTTTGGCTCAAAATGTTGATCTCCCCCTAATAATCCCTCTGCAAAATAGCAATTTTGGAAGAAAACGTGGTGGGTTTACAATTAGAAATAACTGTAATGATCAGAGTTATAGATTACTTTTATTTCAGAAATGCATGTATATGCTCTTATTTTGTCAGCTGCTCAAGTTAACAGTACTCATATTGAAAAGGTGTCCTTTCTTTGACAGGTTCCCAGCTGTATTGTGTGGCAATTTTATATGTTTGCATCACATTTTTGGTCCATTTTTCATAAAATTGTGTTTTTTCTGACAAATTAGTGGCAAATCATTAAAGATTGAAGTTGGAAAATAATGGCAGACATTTGAGTTTCAGATTTCATACCCTTCAGAAAATTCATACTAATGCAAGACCTACTACTAGTCTATTATCTTATTAAGTTTATAAGAGCAATACTTAAAAATTGTTCTTATTTTTGGGCCTATGTCCCACTTCTATGTATGACTTTGTCCAGATTTCTTGCTCTGAGGTTGAGAGGTATGAGCCATCACCGTCAGCCAGAGACGTTTCAAATTGTGACATACTTGCACCCCACTCCCCACTGTAGTGGCTTTGGATGTGTCCAAACAAGGCAAGGAGCAGTTATGCAGTGTAAGTGTGCGGAGTATTCCCCTATCCAAGGTAGACCACAGGTACGACCGTGGCTTTTCATCTGTCCTTGATTTTGCAGAATGTTCTGTTTTTCTGTCATATTTTTATACTGTTGATTTATGCTTCTTATTATTCAGAAAATGCATGTTGTTGCAGTGCCCTGTTGCTCTGTGTTTAACTAGCAATGCTTTAATGACCATCAGGTAAGTTTGTCTGAGATTGTAAGATACAAATAAGCTTTAATAAGCATACTGTTAAAGAATTACCAACATTGAAAGCTTTTTTGGTGTTGCCATGCAGAGGATATTTACATAACTAGATAACATATAAGCCTTAGGTATTCAAATGCATATGACAGTATTTGTAATAAAGGATAGGATTACAGTATTTTAAGAAGCTCATTACATTCGTTGGAGACTTGTAGTCATCTTTGCAGGCTTTACTCATAAACTAAACAGAATGCCAATCTATCATGTGTGGTCCATAACTTGTGCAGTAATCCTTTAAGCAATTTATCTTGCACTTGTTTCTTGTTTGCTGTTCATTTTTTACTTTGATCATGTCTTCCCCATGAAACAAGTAGATAGTTGTTATCGGGCAGCAGGTCTTTTCTGGATAACAAACATTTTTACAAGTGGGGGTATCACAGAGATTGCTACGTTCAGCATGTTACTTGGTAATTTTATAAAGCTGAATATAAATTATAATTAGAACTGCGTTTGACTAGCATTCCAGTAATGTATTTATAAAGTAATTTATTTTTTCATGCCTCACAACCTTTGTGTTTCCATCTAGATATTAAGTAAGTTGTCATGTAGCCAAGGCATTGAAATATTTTTTCTTCTACACTTCATTTTGTCTTGATTGGACTCTCGTACTGATGGTTTGGGGCCCAGGGCAGCGTATTTAGTTAAAGTTCCAGTTGTTGTGGTTTTGAGCATAGCTCCACTCCTTTTCAGTTGGCCACAACCCTTCCAATTGGCCCCAGCCATTCAGCTGTCTCCTGCAGCCCTCACTTTAATTTGAAGTCACCAGGTGCCGCTAGTTAGATCAGGATAAAATATTATGTTTATTACGCCAAAGTCTTTTAATCAGTTGAGAGATTTTCCTTCCTCTGACCTTAATCAGAACCCTGGCAACTGCCTTATGTTCTTACAGATGTTATGTCTTTCCCTGTGTGTGTATTTCCATACATGATTCTTGAAGTCTAATGCTTGTACATGTCTTGGCAGTCCTATGCAATCTAGTTCTCAGGGCTATACCTTGTGTGCCATACAGCTCTCTCTCTCACCCTCTCCCTCTCCAGTAGGTGTCAGAACCACAGTATGCTGCATTGACTCCTCTCACATTCCAGGATGGAAGAGCAGAAGCTGGCCATTCAGTCTCACCCCCCCCCCCTCATGTGCTCTATTAAAAATCATTTTGCTTAACTTGAATCATTTGTCTCCAACTCGGGGTTTTATGCCTTAGTAGCAGAGAGAAGACTTAGAACATCACCTAAAATCTAATACAAGGAACAGGAGTAATACAGACACAGCAAGGAGAAAAAAGTGTGTAATTAAAATGTACTGGGCCTCATTTACAGCTGTATTAAGCACTGTATAAGAGCTATGGCAGTCACAAAGACAGTAACACCTAGATTAAAACAGTTGCAGATGAAATTACTATGGTCAGCAAGGATTAGTTGCTCACACTTTCATAAAATGCAGAATATGATTTACTAATTATACAAACTATGAAGGACAACTTCAGTGGAAAGACCTAGTTTTCTAGAATGTCAGTCATCCAGCCAATCAAAGACCCTATGCATTAGTATCTATAAATCATGGTTAGTTATTGTAATATTGGGTGGAAAATATGCTACTCTAAGGTGATTTTGTCTTTAATCCAATTAAAGAGCACTACCATGAATTGAGAATCTTGGGAATTCATTAAAAGGACTCAGTATAAGCCATATGACTCACTCTAAAAAGGCCCTGTTCCCACTAAGTGTTATTTTGTGATTCAGAGACATGCTAGGTATAATAAGAAAATACCTTATTCTCAGCTAAATTGCATTTATTTGAATTGCAGTTAACTACTGATAAGTGCCTATCATTTCTGATTTGCACATTATGATAATTAGCTGTTGCAATTAAATTGTGTGCCCATACTAGATGAAATGCTGTTAAGGCACAAGAGTTTAGATTATTTCCTAGTGGATAGTGGTTCTTCCCACCCAATGTGGTAAACGAGGAATGACAGCCAACCCAACTCACAGCCCCACACACACACACACACACACACACACACACACACACACACACACACACACACACACACACACACATGCACACAAAGTTACACACACAGTTTTACCACACACACACACACACACACACACACACACACACACACACACACACACACACACACACACACATACAGCCCAAACACATCCAATTGCACTGACATTTTCATCACTTCATACATGCATGTACACACCTACCTTACCGTATCCTGAAGTCTCCCTACTGTTACCTTCCAGGTAGAGACACACTGATATGCCCCTTGCACAGACTCACTCACACAATCCAACCCTACCACAACACTAACCTCCTCAGTACTTTCCTCTTACACAATGTTTGAACATGGCTTTTTGACCAACTGTACTACCTTGGCATGTTAGGGCCGACTTTACTAATCTACGCAAATCTACCCATCTGAGTAATATCATGAACTGCTCTATGTGTAGATGGCTTCCTGGAGGTGGTTCTGAGAAAGGGAGAGAGAGAGAAAGAGAGAGGGAGAGCACGCATGCTTAATTAGTATATGCCTCCTTCCCCTGGACTGCCATATTAACATAGAGTACAAACATGATACCAGCCCTATGCAATGTAGCACACCTTTGTGATACAGCAGTGTGCTACACCATCCTAGGGCTGTCTCTGAATTCAAAAAGGTTACCACTATGTATTTATGAAGGTATAGACATTATGGTACCCTTATGAATTCCCCCTTTTGTCTTGCTATTATGGAAAACATTACAGTTAATGGGGGATTCATGTTGTGGAGAAACTATGAGTGAAGGAAGTACATTGTTCATTTTTTAACCTCTGATTGAACTAAAATAGATTATAACAGTTTTAAAAAATGTGTGCATCTGTTAAATTTTAAAAGTCATTGTGGTGTTATTTTTCAAAAAATATTAAATAGCAATAACTCTTCTCCATCTTCCATCACTGGCTGTGAAGGTGAAGGCTCTGATGTCTTCTAAAAGGCATAGAACATCAGATCATTTGTTGCAATGAAGGTCTAAAAATCATGAGTTTTCTATTTTGGAGGGATTACATAAATTCAGACATTTCATTTTGCAAAGAACCCCTTTGTTTTATATGTGATAGTTAAGAAGAATCTTGAGTTAGCATAATTCATTTTCTGAGACAAGACTTACTGCATGCAAGCTCTAGATGGTAACAGCTAAGATCTGCATATACTGGTAATGAAGTTAACTGCAGAGTGACATGAAGTAAAATTAAAAGGGATTTGGTACACTGTATAGATTTAAGGAGGTGGAGACGCATTTTCTTCTTAGATGAATTGAGAAAGAAGTAATTCCATACTAAGACGCAATGAAGGAGAAGTAAACTTTATGAGAAAAGGCTGATGAATTGGTGAGAAATAGACTTTATTGATGATGGCGAGAGTTACATAATAATGCATGACAGGTAAACAAAAAGGAGATTGGATAACAAAGTGGAAAGCACAGAAAGAAGCCAACAAGAGCAAAAACAGTAGCGGTTGGTTGCAGAGTGAAAACATAGGATTCATTTGATGACTGTCCTTGAGGAGATACAAATTAAATTCTTTAAGGTCCCACAGGTCATGGTTCAATTCTAACTACATATCACTTTCGGGATGACGTCTACATTTGATCTCTTGTCTTTGTATCTTATTTGGTGCTGCAGTTTCCTCCCACATCCTAAGATTATGCAGTTTGCTTTGGACTGTGTATGTATTTTCCACTGTTTTTATTGTATTGCTTGTAGTTGTAAAAGCTCTACAAAATCATTCCAGTTTTCTAATTTAAAACAAGCTTTCCATTATGTTTGGCATAACAGCTGTAGTTCCATTTTTGGAACTGCATGGAACTGAGCCAAGAAAATTCAGAAAATGGTTAAGCAGAACAGCAAGTGAGAAACAATAGTTAATAAAAAATACCAGAGGTTACCTTCATCTTGGTAGAATAGCTTAATGCTTTACTATTACTAACTTGCTTAGAAAAAAATGTCACCTAATATGAAGAGATAAGGACACAGAAATATGATCAGATGAACCACCATGAAACCAGTAAAAAACACTTTTTAATAAAATCTTTAAAAACATGAAACACACTATGTACTCTCTTCAAAAAATGCATAAACAGATAAGCGCTTTCGGCTTGTGCCTTTTTCTGGTCCTAATTTGCTTAGTTTTCTTTACTGTTTAAAATCAGGGTAAAACCAATTATAATGCTGAAAGCAGGCCAATGCCTTCTTTTGTGCTAATCATTCCTAGTAGAGCACTCCCCCCAGTTTTATTCAGAGTGTTCGGCTACAAGAGAGGCCATGAGAATAGCACATGAATTTGGTAAAAAGGAACAAAATTTGTGCTGTCTTCTGACCTATAGTTCTGATACAGCACAGATTTGTGATATTGTGAAGAAGCACTGGTCAGTTTTAACAGTGGATGAAAACCTCAAACGTATAGTAGAGGAAACACCGAAATGTACATTTCAAAATACAAAGAACTTGAAAAGATTGTTATGTAATAAAGATGGGACTTGCAAGGAAAAGACTAACATTAAAACCAAAGAAGGCACTTTATGTTGTGGTTCATCTGAACATATTTCTGTGTGCTTATTTGTTTGTTGCTCAAGACTACCTTTAGTGATACGCAGAGGCTTCCTTAATATGAAGAGATGGTAGGTATTAAAATAGAGCCACATTAACAAAATGAATAAAGTAGCTCAGCATTGCAATTACCAGTATCAGCTCATAAAAAAGTGTCAAATAATGCTTCAGGGCTCATCCTCAAGGACATAAGTCACCTTAAACAAAACAAGGAAGCAAAAGCCACATCGAACAAACTAAGGAACCAAAAAAATTACTTTTTTTCTTTTGGAGGGGGTGAATAAAGTTAGTTCCTGTCCCTCAAGCAGGAAATTGCAGTCCCTGACATGCCTATATGAAGCAATCTCTTCTACTGATACAACAAAAGAAAAAGTGATCATCAAATGATCATGTATGACTTCTGAGCTCCTGGCTATGGTCGGGTTCTGCACAGTGGTGCACACATTGGAATTAAGCCATAGCATGGAATTGGGTAAGGAATTCCAAGAGGCAGGCACTAGTCTGAAGAAGGATTTTTTCATAGGTAGCAAGTATAAAAATGGGGTCTATCTAGTTTAAGGTTGAGATGTTTCTTAATGAGTAAAAGGATTTCTGAGGCTGGAATTTGTTGTAATTTTCTGGAGAGTGGGATGGGGCAGAAATTAAGCTTAAGTAGTTTAAATGTTAGGGAATTGATTAGATAGGTGGCCCTAGCAGACACAAGAAACCAGTCTACTTTATTTATTGTGCTACATTGGTGCTCTTTAGTGTTTTCTGAGTGCATGTATCTAAGGATTTATTGTTTTTAGCATAGCAGAGGGGCATTTGACCACAGAGACGGAGACAGAGAGAGAGAGAGAGACAAAATGATAGGGAGTGTGCATTCCACTTAAAAGGATAAGCACATTTAGAGTAACAGCCTTTCAGGCTTAGTAAGATAATATGTTTGAGATATGAGGACAGTTTTGGTTGCTGTGTTGTTTCGGAAATCAAGTTTTCAATGTGCTGTTGAAAAGTTAAAGTGTTACCTAAAAGAACACTTAAGTATCTTTATTCTGAGATGAACAGAAGTAAAGAACTAAATGGATCAGAGAAATTGGGGGTTGGGCATTTGGGCAATTCTTTAGGAAGTCCCACAGATCATTATTGTAGAGTTTAGAATATTATAGCTAGTTTATTTTAGTCATGCACTTCCATATACAGGAGAATGCTGCAAACTGGTATAAAGCTGACTTGTATTTGTACGAGCAACTTTCAGTACAATGGCAAATCTCAAGGGAAAGACTAGACAAAAAGCGAGTAAAGGACTAACCCTAAGACTGAATCCTCAGGTGCACCTGAATGAGTAGATCTAGTGGAAGAGTAGGAGTTGTTTGCAGGTGTACACAAAATTCTATTTGATATGTTGTTATTAAAATATATAAGGATATTACAATTCACTTCTCCATATTATTCCATGTAAATATTATCATGAGTATTTTCAATGCTTGCTTTCTGCTGGAGATTTTTCTCCAAATACCTCTATTGCAAACTGAAGAGTCCTGTTAAACTACCTCAGTAAACAAAACATGATAAGTAAAATGAATCAATATATTAATATCATACTATAACCCTTGAGACAGCACTAAAATATATTTACCTCAACTATGTGAGTACCAGCAAAGTATGAAACAGCATACATTTCCTTCAGTTAGACTGTTAAAAAACCCCAGTAACAAAACATGACAAATAAAATTAATGAACATATTAACCAGGAAAAGCCGAAAGACAAACAACAACATTAGCATCACACTCTCATCCCTTAGACAGCACTAGAGTATGTTTACATAAATTAACCTCAACAGTGCAAGTAGCAGTAAGGTATGAAGCCGCATACATTCCTTCAGTGAGAGCACACAAGGGCCAAGGTGGCATGTAGGGTTATTTATTTATTTAGTCTCTGATTAACTGCTTAATCCAATACAGGGTCAAGGAGGAACTGGAAAACCAAATGTTGTGCTAAAGTACTGTTAACCACTGCTACACTGTGACACCTAATTGTGTAGTGTCTTTTTATCTTTCGACAAATCTGTACCAGCTATGTCTGTACAAACGCATGTATGAGAATGTCTATATATATATATATATATATATATATATATATATATATATATACACACACACACACACACACACACACACACACACACACACACACACACACACACATACACACACACACACACACACACACACACACACACACACACACACACACACACACACACACACACACACACACACACACACACACAGAAAGAGAGAGATATATGATGTATGATCATTCATCGAAAATTCAATTCATGGAAATGCAACAGACTGAGCATAACCTGTCAATCAGCAACATATGTCATTTTTTGCAGATGAACCTCCCTCCATCTCCTATGTTGGGAGCACAATCTCCCAAACCCCCTGTTAATTATATATTCCAACTCTGAGGTCAAATTTCAGTAGGAAAAGGACAAATTCCCCAATCACCACTGTACCGTGATCTCCAACAGAATAACAGCTGGCACGTTCAATCAGACATGCCAGCAGTTTTCGAGGTTCAAAACATTGTTGTTTAACAAATTGTCAGCAGTGCCACCTGACCCCATGTGAAAAATGGAAAAAAGGGTTGGGGATGAAGATATATAATATTTGCAAAACATTTGCTGCTCAAATTAACGAAAAGTTAAACCAAAACGAAACATTTTGAGCGTATACATGATGTCACCCCAAATGATCAACACATTTGAGTCGACATTGTCACTGAAAATGTGACATGATAGCCATATAGGAGCTAATGTAAACAAACTCCTATATGACATATCACGTTTTTGCATTCGCATAAGTGTGTTCGACTATCCAACTCACTTTACATTTTGTGAATGACATTCTGATTTTCAGCAGCATAACTGCCATCAGCATGTCGTTCGCAAAAATGATAGTTTATATATAAATATATATATATATATATATATATATATATATATATATATATATATATATATATATATATATATATATGCCTACTTTAAATATGTGACATAAAATCGTATCTTAAAGCAAATCTTATTGGAAATTATGTCTCAATATAAATTTATAGGGGAATGACTAAACTTGTCACAGCATTTGGTTTTTCAGTTTAATTTTTGAATGGACTGCCTTACAACCAGGAAGCTCCACTGAAACTCAAACCCTAAACACAAACATTGCCGTAGAAGCATCAAGGCCATAGGTAAAACTGAGAAAAGTTTTAAAACAAAGGTATATCAACATCTTTGCAATATGAAAAGAAAATAATCCAAGAAAGGGATACTGGAGAGCCGAAAAAAGCACAAAGCATAGTTCACCTTCTTTATTACGGACAAAAAACAAACTGACGACACATAAACGCTATTCATATACAACACTCTCGCGTTTTCGTCCCTGTTATTAGGACTTCATCAGATAAAACTTTAACAAGTCACTTTAACTTAAATACATAATTCTAAGTCAATTAACCTATAAAAACAGCCCTAATTTATTTAAATGAACAAATCCCCTTCCCCGAATTGATCATGAATATTCATTAACTAGTAAATTTATTAATATTCACTATCTTAAAAAATGTTTTATGATTTAATTGACATTATTAAAAAACTGTCATTTATGTACTCTTTTTATGAGCGTTTATGTGTCGTCAGTTTGTTTTTTGTCCGTAATAAAGAAGGTGAACTACGCTTTGTGCTTTTTTCGGCTCTCCAGCATCCCTTTCTTGGATTATTGTTTTTTTGGGACTGCTACACACAATTATTTTGATGAAAAGAAAATATATAAATAATGCTCTGTATAGACACATTAGAGAAAACAATCACCACACTTTTAAATTTTACATAGTGGACAATGTGAAAGTGGACAAAAGAAGGCATACCTCCAAACTTCTTATAGCAAAAAAATCTATTAAAAGCCATAAACAATGGGAGAACAAAGGCTCAAAAAATAGGGGCACTTTTTTAATATTGCTCTTACAAACTTAGAAAGTTCATAGAATAACAGATTTTGCATTAGAATTCATTTTCTGAAAGGTAAAAAGTCTGAATCTCAAATGCCTGCCATTATTTTCTGACTTTACTCCTCAATAACTTGCCAATGTTTTGCCAGAAAACCACAGTTTTATCAGAAACAGGCCAAAAATAAAAGGCAAAAACCTGGAAATTCTGTGAAAATCTATACAGTTGAGAGGTATGAAGGGGGACTTTGGAAAGATTTATTAGAGGTCAAGAACTAAAGTGGCTGCTTAGGATAAATGCTACAGGTCCATGTGGGCTGCATGGAATAGTGTCTATTAGTTGCATATTAAGGTGGAAGGCAGCTCTTTGATTTTAATTTTAATGTGATGGAGTATTCTGGATTTTAATAGGATGAAGTAATCATTTTTAACATCCAAAAAAAACAAGCATATTTATATTCTTTAATACTACAGGAGTCATATTATATTAGGTGGACAAACATGCTGACAACATTTTATGTGAAGTGCAATAAATGTTTTTTTCAATGTAATATTATGTTTATACATACACACAGTTTTATATATTTACATATTTTTATTGTTATATTATTTATTTTGTATGTATTTATGAGTGCAAACTGTGCTTTGACTTTTTAACTGCAGAATGTTCTATTTATAATGATTGCTTGCTTTTATTTCAGTTGGACTGTGTTGCTACAGAGTAAATCAATGGTGGGCATTACTTTTTTTCTGCTGATGGTTCTTGTCAATCAAATGTAAGGGAGGGGGTTTTATGTATAAAAAGGAATGTTCTGAGTTTTTTACTTATTCTGAAAAAGTCCCATTCACCAAGGATGAAAGTGCCAAATGTGTTTTAGTTGTGGATTAATAAACTTCGGTCTAGTGTGCTCAATGCTTCTGTGGTGATTTTTGTGTTGAATGGACTGCCTTCTGTGTGAAGTCTGTATGCTCTTCCTCTGTCTGTGCAGGTTTTCAGTGGAACTTAATTCTTCACACATGCCAAAAGTGTGCATTAGGATGAAGTAGCTCTCTTCTAAGTAGCATGTTGATTTGTGTGTGTGTGTGTGTGTGTGTGTGTGTGTGTGTGTGTGTGTGTGTGTGTGTGTGTGTGTGTGTGTGTGTGTGTGTGTGCTTACATTCCACGTTGAGCTAGTACCCCATTCAGGATGATTACCAGGATACATTCAAGCTCTCCTGAAACCCTGCATTTGATGATGAAAGTAAACAGTGAATAAATGAATGAATGCATGATTAGACAAGCAGCAAACAGACTGCTGGTATAACACAACACTAAGCTAGCCAGCTGTAAATCTCTCTTCTACCACCACCTTGTAAAACACATAAACAACATACATAATTATGGATAGGCACTATCCTACTTTCTATGCTGCAAGATTGGTGGATTTGGGCATCCTGAGACAATGCGATACTTGTCTCATATATACTGGCAACCACCTAATTATAAAGCAAACTAATGTGGTATGTGAGAAATTTAGTTACACATTGTCTCTGGAGGCAAGGCTCTTACTTACTGATATTTAAAATGCCAAATAGCTTCTCAGTAACACACATACTACACCAACCACCCACAGTATAAATAAGACCCACACATGCTGAGATGCTTAAATGTAACCTTCCCAAAGCTCAAAGGCCACACTAATGCTGCACTTACAATAAGCAACCTCATAAGCAATCTACAAAAACAGTACCCACCTCATTTCATACAGCCACTTCACAAGATGTCTGAACCATTAAGTCCATTAGGCAAATCACAACATAACCTGATATTTTTGTCATAGGAGACCCCAATGTGAGAGGATGTCCCACACATCATAATGATTAAGTCAAGGTCAGTTCCTTATCAGGTATCAGGATCAACCATGTTACACAAGCAGTCAAGTCATTGAACCACAGGTACCAGTATGACTCAGTCAAAGTCGACATGGGTATAAATGACCTGAGATACACCTCCTTGGACTATATGAAGAGTGACATGATGAAGCTCTCAGACTATATGTCCCAGGCCAGTATGAACCTTGTATTGAGCATTCTACCTTCTCCAAGGATGATTCCACAGTAAGAAAAAAAGATAATTGTCTATAATAATTGGTATAGTTTTTCATATCATTTGAAGGGGGTATAATATTTTTCTGTCTGGTAAAAACATGGTTGACAGACCACTCTGCTTTGCCAAGGATGGTCTTTGCCTGTCCCCTGTAGGCTTTTGAATATTGGCAAAAATATTGTCCATCCCCACAATGCCTTTTTCAAGCATTGCCAACCTAATAAACTTTCCAACATAGCTAAACCTACCCAGGATAATCTAAAGGTGTTATTGCTCAATGCCAGGAGTCTGTACAAGAAACTCCAATCCCTCCAAGCTATCCTCATCCTAGAAAATTCAGATGTCTTTGCAGTTAATGTCACATGATCTAAAGTGGCACAGAGCACCTCAGCAATGCAGGGCTATAATGTATTTCACACATTTAGGCCATCTACCTGAACAGGAAGGGATAAAAGGTAGAGAAGTCTTAATTTACATGAAATGTATACATTCCTCAAGGCTGGTCAGACAAGGTGATGCACCTGAACTTCTCTACATCCAGCTTGCCATCAGCAAAATCCAATTCCATATCTTGACAAACTATAGAGCCCTTTCAATGATTCATGAAGTCCATGCAACATATGTAAACATACTAGAGACTGTCTCCATTAAACCCAAAACTATATTCATGGGTGACTTTAATTACCCCAGTATAAACTGGGAATCCTACATGACCTCAAATATGCAGGAGAAGAGATTCTTGGACTTTGTCAAAAAAAGAAACACCCTGGACCAACTGATCTGTATGTCAACAATGGCCATAACATCCTGGACACCGTTATCAGAAATATAAGGGAATATTGCATACCCCAAGTATGCTCACTAGTCAGGATAGACCATAAAGTTGTCTCCTTTGAAATAAAAATTAAACCTGGAACTCCAGCCACTGGAACTTTTAAAAATTATTCTAAGGCTAACTTCCTACTATTAAGAAACACAAACAAAATTCCAAATCCCCCCAAACCCGAAAACCCTGAGATCACTGCCACCTCTGTAGAACCATTCAGAAAAAAACTGTACTGCCATGTAAACAGCTACATAGAGACAGATGTACCTACCTGAAATAAGTATAAGGCAACCTCAAAAAAGCCACCCTTGTTGAATATTATAATAATACCTATTTTTAATTACTTGTATAAAATTGTTATGATATTTCTCTTATATGTTAAAACACTAAACCTGTTTTGAAAAAAAAAAAAAGCCACCCTGGTGGAATCCCAACATCAGTAGGTTGATAACAAAAGATTTATGCACAGCAAGGAAATAACTCCTTCATTAATCTAAATAAGCAACTCAGGAGACTAATCAAGCCTACCAAGCAAAATTTGAGGTACGAATAGCATCTCAGGCAAGGGACAGAGCACCCCAGCAATACAGGGCTATAAAGGCTCCATAGCTCAGGGGTTAGAATACTGGACTTGTAAACCAGGTGTCGTGAGTTCAAATCTCGCTGGGGCCTTCCAAACAAACTTTTGGGAGGGTGGCCTAATGGTTAAGGTTTGCCTTATAAACACAAGGCACAGGGGTTGAATCTCACAGGGGATAACTGACTAGGCTTAAAATGGCTCACAAAGGCAGTTAGCCTAGTACTAACCCATGAGCCATGAACCCATGACAACCACAAGACATTCTTCAGCAATGTCCACAACCTCAAAGGCAGCACATAACAACATGTCACATAATTGTGAATGGAGCCACTAATACTGAGCCAGAGGACACTGCAAATGTCTGACAAATTTAGCTCCAGTTTTACCTCTTCATCCCAAGCCCCCCCCCCCCCAGGAAATACACTGAACCATGACTCCCTTAAATTTCACTAAAGATGAGGTCTTCAATGCACTATCTAAGGCTAGTAACACACCATCAATGGACCCCAGTAATATGCCAGAATGCCTCCTAAATAACATGAAACATGATCCATAGTCTCCAGACAGGCTTCATGCTAAGTGAATGGATCACTGCAACTGTTATGCCTCTGCACAAAGAGGGACAATCTATGGACTGACACAACTACAGACCCAAATGTCTGCTAGTCTCATGTGCAAAGCTATGGAAATAATCAGCATAGAAATGGTAAGTAATAACAAAGGAATCCTATGGATATTTTATCCAATTAAGATTGGCTTAGTCAGGGGCAGGTCATGCCTACTCATCATGGTAGACTGTTTAGAGAAAATCACTAATGCCACTGATGAGGGTACAATGGTACATACTGTCTACCTCAACCTGGCCAAAGCATTTGACACATTACCTTATTTGGGCATTGTAGATAAACTCACCAAATTAGGCATAAACCCATATATTATATGATGGATAGCTAGCTGGCTCACAGATAGGATCCATGAGGTTAGGATGGGGAAGCTGCCTCCACAAAGAGGCCAGTTATTAGAGAACCTCTCTTTTTTGGCTTCTACTTCTCTGAAGTCAAGGCCAACATCAAGAGCCCCTGAACCAAGTTTGCAGACAACTGCAATTTAGGCACAGCTGCTGAATCCCCCAAACACACAAATACCATTCAATAAGGCATCACACAGACACATAATTGGTGTCAGAGCCATGATTTAAAAGTCAGTGCAAAGAAATGCACACTAATATCTTCTGGGAAGATGAACATCCCATGAAATTACCACATTGATAATCCCTTAACAGTAGACTTAGTGATTAGAGATTTGGGTGAACATGTAGACAGTAACCTGGCCTTTGACCATCACATAAGAAGATCATTCTGAGTGGCACTATTTATTAACAAGAGTATGGCTTCTAGGTCCAAAGATGTCATTATTACTCTGTAGTCATCCCTCATCAGACCAATCATTAAGTACAATGTACCCTTTGTTATGTATCTGACCAGGCATTTACAACAAATGGAGCATCAACAGAGGTCCCTCACAAAAAGAATACAGTGCATAAACAATATGGCCTACATGGACTGTCTTAAAGCTCTCTACTTGTACACAGTCTCCTAAAGACTGCTCAAGAAGGTATATGCCTGGGCTACAAAGCATCATCTGATCCCACGCTAATAGACATGTTGCACATCAGCAAAACAGATAGCATCAGAAATACTGATCTAGGGACTTAAAACTCATTTGCAATATAAATAGGACATGTTGGAGAGATAGCTGTCTGTCTTAGAGACTACCCATCCCCTGGAATAGGCTTTCCACAGATATGAAGCAGAGTTCTTCCCTAATGAAATTCAAGTGTAAATAGGACCAGTGGATAGGTAATCTGAAATTTACCCTTTGTCTGGCACCTTTGTCTCTTATGGACAGAGGCAGACTGTAACTGCTTGACCACCAATTTTCCAAGCCTTTATCCAAACCTTAAAATTATCATTGGGTATCAAATCATGACAGATACATTTGGGAAAGCAGGGCTAGTCTTAAAAAGGCCCCATAGGGCTATTAGACTAGTAATCACATAGGAGCCTCTAAAGATGCACAGAGCTAAAATACATCATACATTAAAGGTTAAAAAGATAGATAGATAGATAGATAGATAGATAGATAGATAGATAGACAGATATAAAATATAAAATCATGCATACATATGCACACATTTATATAGTGAAGTATGTTTTCATTTTGTGATAATGCTTGAGACAGCAGACTGTATTGGTTATTAAGCTAGGTTGCAAAACAGCATACACTTTTGGAAATACCTGGTCTGATCATTTTAAAATAGATAACTATAAACCAACATCAAAGGGACATATGTATCTCACTACAGAAAGATAATTTAAACAATGAAAACATTCACAGATAGGCACCACAGGAGAATGGAACTTCATCAGAAAACTAAACAACTGACTAGAAGACAACTTTATAATGCAAACTGATCAATCAGAAACAACAAACAACAATTAAATTAAGACAAATAATAATAGATCTAAATGGTAAAAAAGCACTGAATTCACAGAACATAAGTATAACTCAATACAAACTAACACAAGGTTAAAAAACAATTATATAAAAAAAATATATACAAATGGTATAATTTAGGCCAGGACACTTATCATCATGCATCTTAAGCTGCCACAATCTTTCTTTTTTAATTAGTTTCTTCCTGAAACAACCCTCCCTAAGATCCACAGATAAATGCATGAAGACAGCAAAATAGAACTTCTTAAAGGAATTACATGTTAAAGTGTGCCTATATAAGGCACAGTTGGTATTTTTTTTTTCTTAATAGCATACAAGTGTTCTTTAACTCTTTGAGATAACTTTCTTGTAGTCACGCTGATGTAAAATGCATCACAATGTGAACAGAGAGCAATGTAAATCAAACCAGTAGTGTTACAAGCATAGTGCACTTTAATTTTAATGCTTCTGTCCGGTTTCACTTCATAATCTCAAATTACTGAATGCTTGAAATTCAGTAACGTGAGA
Organism: Protopterus annectens; assembly: GCF_019279795.1. Lineage (NCBI taxonomy): Eukaryota > Metazoa > Chordata > Ceratodontiformes > Protopteridae > Protopterus > Protopterus annectens. The sequence continues at coordinate 345,266,024 of NC_056733.1, read as the reverse complement.
CCATGAAGCTGAAAACCAGAATGCCAAAAGTGCATAATAGCAAATTTGAATATCTTGAATCCGCGCTTATGCATTTCCTGTACGTTGTGCGTAGTGTTATGGTGCCTGAAATGGCAGGTAAGTGAGTGTTTGTGTGTGTTTTTGTACATTGTGTGTGTGGGTAAGAGCAGACAGATGTAAGTGTGAGTGTGAGTGTTGGATTTGTTAGTGTTTATGTATGTGTGATGTGTATTTGTGTGCAAGCAAGTAGAGGATAGCCTGGTGTGAAGTTTTTTTTTTATGTTATGTGCGACCTCGGAGTTGGTAGATATATATATATATATATATATATATATATATATATATATAGATAGATAGATATAGATATATGTAGGGGGTGTGGGGGGGTGCAGCCCCTCACATGGGTGGTGCAGGGGGGCTTGCCCCCCTGCTTATATGTAGTGTAGAGTTGGGTGGTTTGTGTGTTGTGGGTGGAATGGTGTGTATGTTAAGTGGTGTATGTATGTTCATGATTGTGTGATTCGGAATTGTGGTTTCTGTGTTGTGAATGGTTCGACTTCATAGTCTCGGGTTACTGAATTTCGAGCTTTCAGTAATTTGAGATTATGAAGTGAAACCTTCTGTCCATATGAGGCAAAACAATGATACAGACTTCACTTATAAAATTACATGCCCTGCAAAAACCACATATACACATACCCACTTTTTATGTATGAGTGGCAAAAACATTCTAGTATTTGTATTCTCCAACCAATGCTTAATGCGCTTAGATTTGTTACACACACATTTGAGGGAGGGACCCACTGCTGTGTATACATCAGGGTTCCTTAGCAAAAATTTCCATTTGTGTATGATAACATTTTTAATATTCCATTTTTTGACCAGATTATAGTTGTTAAAATATGGGCAATAGCAAAGCGGTGAACTGGGAGGCAAGGGGGTGGGACAAAGGGAAAGCAATATAGGAATATGCAGGAGGGAGGTAGGAAAGAACCATAGCTATCCATTTCTTCAACTGTATAAAATGAAAACGTACAGAATATTAGCTGAATTTGGACTGTCACTGCCACAAAGCGGCATAACAACAATGCAATCATGTTGTATAGCTAACTGGACCAAATCTCATGTGTCAGGAAGACACATGTGTGGAATAGAGAGCTATGTATTTGATGATATTTTTTTGTGAGACAGGTACCATTTTTTAACTTCAGTAAGAGAGGAATTCTGGGTAAGAGATGTTGGTATTTCGGGGTCGGGTAAGTTGGGCAGATGAGAAAGCAAATGCAAACAAATAGGACAAACAAGACATGACACAGGGACGGTGAGGGATACAAAAGGCTGGGGGATGACATGACTGGTGTGAAGGAGAGGACAATGAAAACCCATGTGCCTGTCAAGCATGGGGACAATGAGAATCTAGTCCTCACATGCAGGACTGTCATCACCATCCCCTTACTCCACTGACAGCTGGAGTGTGTGACATCTCTTCTTCGTATGTACTATGAGGGAGAGTAGCCTCTCCATTCAGCATAGGTGTACACCAACCCTATTCCCCAGCCCTGGCATCTCCTGTTGGGTGATAAAAACCCCACCTACATCAGTACTCCCAGAGGGTACCACAACACCAGCTGCCAGAGTAGTGCTACCTCAGGGCACAGGTAGTGCAGGGGCAGCAGTGGCAGTACTTCCAGGTTGGGTCCCATATATGCTGGACATCAGTTCCAGAGCTGTTGGAGTGTGGGCAGGCTGAGCCACTGGGTTGGCCTATCTCCCTATGCTGTGAAGTATTTATTTATTTGTTATAGAAGGAGGACATGGAGACATTTTATAGACACATAACAGAAAATAAAAAAAAAGGGATAAGGCTGGGGTGAGAGAAAACAAAGAAATAAAATGAGTATGAACATGTGTGACATACAATGCATTATCACAACAATACAACTATTTTATCTTAAGTTTTATATTTAAGTATACTTCCTAACAGCTAGAAACTATAATTACAGATTGCTCAAAGTAATCCTTGCAATGTGCAGATATTGCACATATGCTTGGTCCTGTTATACAGATTACAGTTAACAGCAGGGGATTTATGCCACTTGTGTAAAATTTAATTTATGGAATATTATTAAAGAATTGCAGCAATGTATAGTTGTTACTTGTGGTATTTGAATCCACAACCTCTGACTACAGTCTTACACTTGACTCCCAAAGTTGGTTTGTCCTACAGACTGATGCATGCATACTTGCTTTCAGATATAGGATATGCATACTTATTTTGCTACCACTATATAGATAAGAAAAAACATTTTTCTTTAAATTTTAAAGCTACAACAATATTTTTCTTGTGCTTTATACATACCACTTGCTTCCCTTCAATCTCTCTAGATGATGAACGTGGGCCTGCCTATTTGCAGCTATTTTAGAATTAGCTGTGAAAAGAAAAGAAAAGAACAGAACAGCATTATGCATACCAGTCTTGCCCATATTTAGCTTTTTATGTATTATAAATTCACTTTATTAGCATACTTGCACAACTGGTGGATGTTGCTAGTTTGAAACTCATCCAGCCACTGGTTGAGGTATCCCTCTTGCCCATTTTTAGGTCATCAAAGTGGTGTCTACACTGTTCTCCAATGTGTGGGATGCCAGTCACACTGGATACAGCCTTGGCCTATATAAGGCTTTATTTTATTATTTTCATTTAATATGTTAATGTACTTTACAGTTTAATTTCACATTACTTAAATGATACTGAATTATATGTAAAATAGTGTACCTGTCACTTTAAATTACTTGAAAGCTTAAATGGCTCAGCTGTACCTTTGACTCAAGTACTTACATCACATCTGAGCTGTTTACTTTTGTTTGGAGCTGTTTACATGTTCCTGAGGATATTAAAGGCTTTCTAGTGATGAGAAATTTTTAATTTCTCTAACTTTGGCAATACACAGCATTTTGTAATACACAGCAAATATAGCTATTTTATTTTAATGTAGAGAATGTTCAGTGCTATTTTCACTTCTAATAATACATTTTCTGGATTAATTGTCTTGTAATTGTGTTGTCTTATTTTTATTTATCAGGGTAGTGTTGATAAGTTAATTAATGTTTTGCAGCAAATTAAATGCATTTTTGTAGAGACTATATCCGATCAAAGACTATATGACAGTGTGTAATAGTATTAATTAAACATTTCCACTGTTCTACTTTTTCTTGGTTGTTGTTATGAAAGACAATAAGCTTAAATGTCAAACAAATGTATTGTTTAGCATACTTAATGGTATATAGGTGCAATATAATAAGTTTGTCTAAATTTATGATAGTCTCATTATGTGTAATTATATAATAATGAAGTATATTACCTTGCTTATTTGATGTTGAGTCTTTTGATTTTAATATACCCTGCTTACCTGGTATTTAATGTTATTTCACATTTTGAACATATTGCTAAATAGTTAAATTATTTATACAAGAATTTTTAGGTCAAAAGTATATTTGAAAAGGTAAATTTTTGTCCTTCCTTTGTCTCAGCTTTTTCTTGTCATTTTTGTTCCATTCATTTTTTCAGCCTGACGCTTCATAGAGAAACAATTCCAATCCATTTCTTCCACTTTGCCTATAGTTTTATTAGTTGATAAAAAAAGAAACAGCTGCTTCCAATGTGCCGAATGTTTTAAGTTCTTATGTGAAAAAGCTTTTAATTCTTGAAGGAAACAACAAGTGAACTCTGAGCTGTCTTTTTTTAAGTTCTTTTATCAAAGGCAAGCATTCTTTTCTTTCTGTGATCACTTCTGCTGAATAATCATTATAAAATCTGATTATATTGTCCTTTTATTTAACTGGTGAATTTGCCCCTGCTGTTTTCTGAATAAGCTTTTTGTCCTACAATGAAAGAAATTTGACTAATATTGACCTCAAGCTCTCCTTTGCTTTATTGGGTGAAGAAGGAACTTTTAAAGATCTATGGGCTCTTTCGATTTGAAAGAGATTCTGGTAACTTTAAGACATAGCATCCTGCCCTCACCAAGAATGATACCGCAGTATAAAAAGAATGATCAATTTCAACAATTGGGCTAAGCTTCTGGTGTCATTCAAAGGGGATCCAGTGTCTGTCAGCCTGGGAAGAGATGGCTTACACTTGTCACCCCTAGGCTTTTGAATACTGGCCAAGGTTCTTGCTGCCCCCATAGTGTCTTTTTTAGGCAAGGCTCAAAAGTCAAAACCACCTCTATAAACAGCACAAATAAAAAAATGAGGGTAATGCTACTCAATGCCAGGAGTTTAAATCTCAAAATGCACACACTTGAAGCACTCCTCTGTATGGAGAACGTCGACATCTGTGCAGAAACTGAAACCTGGTTCAAGGCTCCACAGAGCACCCCAGCACTACCGGGCTACAACTCATACCACACATTTCAGCCACAAAACATGGACCGAAACACAAAAGGAGGGATGTATCCATATTCATCAAGGATACCTACACCTCCAGGTTAGTGGTGCAGCATGATACCTCGGAGATCATCCATGTGCAACTAACATTGGGCAAATCTGCAATGCAAATTGTGGCCTGCTACAGATCACCCTTCATGACCCAGGACCACCACTCTGCCTTTCTGGAGACACTGGAAAATATGAAGATTTTACCGAACACCCTGATATTGGGTGATTTCAATTACCCTACCGTTAACTGGGAAAACTACTCAAGTACAAACTCCCAGGTCCAGCGCTTCCTGGAATTTATCAACTCAAATGCCCTGGATTAGCTGGTAAACTCCCCTACCAGAGGTGAAAACATATTGGACCTGGTCATCACCAACATGGGTGAAAGGTGTTCTGCACCAGAGGTCAACCCATCACTGGTTAGATCAGACCATAAACTAATCACTCTGGATGTCCAAACCACCACCCCCAACTAAGGAAACCACAGTGAAAAAGTTTCTATAGCAAACTTCACCTTACTTAAGACAGAGGTGGTAAGTTTCACAGCCCCCACGCTAAAGGATAACAGTGTCCAAGATGCAGGAACCTTTACAAATGCACTCTATGAGCACCTACAAGGATGCATGGATTGTGTCATCCCTAACAAAACCAAGACTCACTCTCCTAAGAGAAGGAAACCAGTCTGGTAGACCCCTGCCATAAACAGGCTATATATTAGAAGGAGGAAACTAGTTCAGAAAAATAGCAAATCCCAAGAAGGAAAGACATCCCTGATCAGTATCAGTAAGACACTAAGGTCCCTCATAAAATCATCCAAGGCTAACTTCGAAAGAAAAATATCCAAGGATTCGAAAGATAACCACAAAGCCTTCTTTAGCTATGTCAAGAATCTAAGTGGCAACTCGGAGATATGCTCTGAGCTAGTGCAAAATAGCACAAAATATAATAAACCTACTGATATTGCCAACATCCTGCAGGATAGATTCAGTGCAAACTTCACCCCCCTCTCACCCCCAAAAGGGCCCACAACAATACCGGAAAAGTGTAGTGTCCCGGAAATCACAGATGCATAGGTGAAAACAGTCCTTTCAAATGCCAAAAGCACAGCATCAATGGGGCTAGATGGTGTCCCAGGCTGCATCTTGCATGAACTACAGAAGGAACTAACCCCCCACCTAAACACACTGTTCAACCTCAGCCTCTCCACAGGCTACATGCCCATAGAATGGCGCACAGTAATGGTTATTCTGCTCCACATAGGAGGGGCCACAACTGACCCTGGTAATTATCGCCCCATAAGCCTGACTAGCCTGGTCTGCAAGGCTATGGAGCACATCATCATGGAAATCATTAACAAAGACATTGGAAACTTCCAAACACTTGACCTGACCCAGTTCAGCTTTGTTAAGGGCAGATCATGCCTACTAAACCTGGTTGACTTCTTTGAGACAGTCACCAAGGCCATAGATGAGGAAAAGGTGATTCACACAGCCTACCTTGACCTTGCCAATGCTTTGGACATCATTCCCCACTTGGGAATTATAGAAAAACTCACCAGCCTGAACATAAACCCCTATGTCACAAGATGGGTTGCCAACTGGCTTAGAGACAGAACTCCCACTGTAAGAATAGCGGGCTCTAGGTCTGACTCTAAACCAGTCACAAGTGGTGTCCCACAAGGCTCCGTCCTGGGACCCCTACTGTTTAGCATATACTTCTCAGAAGTACAGACAAACACAGGAGGACTATGGCTAACCAAGTTTGCCGATGACTGCAAACTGGGAGCCATAATTGACTCTCTGGCTGAAAGGGATATTCTCCAAAAAGGCATTACTGAGACAGACACCTGATGTCAAAGTCATGGTCTCAAGATAAATGCCAAAAAAATACATAGTCATTCCATTTGGGAAAAACAAAACACCCATGAACTACCACATAGGTGGCAGCCCCCTTAATACAGAAGAGGTAATAAGAGATCTGGGGACCCAGGTATATAGTAATCTCTCCTTTGGCAATCATATTGCCAAAGTAGTTATGAAATCCTTCTATGTAGCCCATCTAATTGTTAAAGGGTTTGCATCTAGAAATAATGAGGGTACAGTGCCCCTCTACTTGTCACTCATCAGACCCATCATAGAGTACAATGCCCCATTTGGGATGTACCTCACAAGACACTTCCAACAGCTGGAAAAACCACAAAAGTACCTCGCCAAGAGGATTGCTGGCCTCAAACATATGTCCTATGCACCATATGACAAACATAGAACAAGTAAAAGAAATTCAAACTTGTAGTCGAATAAATCCCAATTTATTGTAAAACACTCTAGCGCCTCGGCTACTGCTTAGCCTTCAAGGAGTAAATTCAAAATTATACTGATTCACATTTTATACCCTTAAATATTCAATAAAACACTTAACCAATTAAATAATTAAACATTTACTTAATTGAATTTCTATTCAAGCAACATAACTTAAAAACACATGCTTTTTAAGCTACACAACACATTTCCAGCAACAATCTATATTCAAACCCTGAGGGATCAAAGTCCCAAATTTTAAAATAAAAATATTTCCTCCTTTCTCCTTGTATAATAATTTATTTCTTTTGCAGTCCACATTTTTCTCCCTGTATTTGTTGTAGTATTGTAGCTGTTAAATATTTGGGGACACTGTCATGACACAATTTAAAATGTCGAGCTGAGGGACTTTCTTCTTTATTCATTCTAATGTCCCTTAAATGTTCCAATAACCTAACTTTGAACATTCTTTTTGTTTGACCTATATAAAATTTATTGCATCCACATTTTATAGCATAGACTACACTTTCTGTTAAACAGTTAAATGTTGCAGCAGCTTCTAATTTAATATTATAAATACCAGAAAAAGTTTGCACAATATGTTTGCAACACAAACATCTTCCACAAGGTGTAGTACCCAAAAACTGAATCTGTTGTGTTAACCTTATTTGTGGTCTCATGAACCTAGTGTGTACCAACATATCTTTCAGATTTGCTCCTTTCCTATAAGAAAATACTACATGTATGTCCTATGCAGCCCGACTGGAAAAACTCTGGCTGTACTCAGTGGCATATTGCTTACTCAGAGGTGATCTTTGCCTGACTTACAAAGCCATGTCCAACTCAGAATTGATGGACATGCTCCACCTAAAGAAATCCAAGTCACTGCAAGCCACTTGCTTTAGTGAGCTAAACCTCGCCACAACAATAAATAGAACATGCTGGTGGGATATATTCCTGTCACAGAGACTCCCCATGCTTTGGAACAAAATTCCTAGCTTTATTAGGCAGAGCCCCTCACTAACACTCTTCAAGAGAAACCTTGACAAGTGAATGTGTAACAGGAAATACACCCCTGGGATCACTTCATTGGCACTTCTTGACAGAGGCTCAGTTAATTAATCAATGGCACGGCGAATGCTGAGACACTCTGGCTAGGCTTATAAATGCCCTTGGGCAGATAGCCTAGTGCCTACCTATGAAACTATGAACCTATGAACATCTGGTAACAAAGAAGTTAGGAAATTCACCATGCTTTCTCCTTCAGTCCTTTCTGGCAGCCTTTATATATATATATATATATATATATATATATATATATATATATATATATATATATATATATAGGTTATTTATTCTTGACCTATTTTCTACCTCATCTATTTTATTTTGTAGAGCAGAATTTGGTTTAGTAAGTAGATCAATTTGAAGTTCTTGTTCTGTAAATCTATTCTCCATATCATTAAGTGACTGTTCCAGAATCACATTTATTGGCCAAGTAAGCTTGCATACAAGGAATTTGACTCTGGTTCAGTGACTATCCAAGTATGAATTACAAAAATGACATACATACAACTATTAAGAACAAGACAAATGACATACATGCCATTCCATGTCAGCTAATTGAGATTTCTGCTGTATCAATAGCTCTTGTAGTTGGTCTATTTGTTTTGTATACTTCTCCTTAAAAGTGTCTAATTTATTGTCCATTCTATCAATTTTCATAGATAAGTCCTGCCTAGTGGTTAATAAGGACTGCCATTCCTTTTTCATTGTCTGGTCCTGTGATGTGTTCTTTGAGAAGCTAATTTTGAGTGGAAGTTGATGCTCTTCTTCTTATTTTTTGACAGAAAAATAATGATTTGAGTCAAAACATTTTGGATGTAGACTTCCAGTAATGTTAACATATGTAACTCAGCAAAAATTCTAAGTCTACAATATCCATTTTTTAATTTTTTGTCAGAAATATATTTGTGGTAACAGAGCTAAGAAAAGATGCTGTCAAGCAGTCTGCATCTTGGCCAAACACCCCTTCCCCTGCATTTCATGATATATATTATTGCTATTTAATATCCTCACACATTTTAAGGACATTGATACAGAATGCCTTACAGACTTCATGTCTCAGAGTATTGGTCAGCTAAGACAAGAATAAAAAAAAACACAGAGAGATAAGACAGAGTTGTGTTTCTGCAATCAGTAGTCATAAATGGTTGTGTGATCACTCAGTGCACTACATCTGAAATGAATACATGTACAAACAGCTGCCATATGTTTTGTTAATACTGTGGATGATGTTGCAGTTGCTTGCATATGCAATGATTTTAATTTTCTGCAGCAATGTTGTTTCTGTGGCAAAGATACCCCTACTGTGTTTTGAAAGTTTATTGGAATGAGAGTTCAAATCCCGACCTATCCAAAGGTATTTCATGTGTACCAACATACATTTTTGTAGTGTTTTTTTTTTTTTTAATTTTCTATATTTCTTTTGCTCTTTTCTCATAATTTCCCCTTTTCTATGTTTTTAGTGCCAGTTTTTGCATGGTGTGTTGCTTAGCACAAACGGGAAATGGAGAAACACAATAAATATAATGTTTAGCTTTGCTTTTCTCATTTGCTCAGTGCTTAGCAGTACACAAGCCTGGACTAATGGCCCATGCTGGATGCAGAAAAAACACCTGCAGACAGGGCATAGACATTCTAAGTGTCAAAAAGGATACTTTGTTGCAGTTTTGGCTTTCCACTGGGCAGCTCCTCCAAGTGTAGTTGCACAGTGGTTAACACACAAAGTTAATAATGGATATGGAAATATACAACTGTTGTTTAACTATTCCTGTGGCAGCAGGTGTAAGTGTATTGTTGTAATGCAGATGGTCCTGGGTTCTAATACAGGAAGTGCAACATATTTTTACTGTTGTGACAGTTCAGTTTGTAATGAGCATGAAAATATCAACTATTATTTCAATATTCCTGTGACAACAGGTGTAATGGTAGGGCTGCTATGTAGATGGTCCAGGGTTCTAATACAGGAAATTCCAGACATTTTTACTGTTGTTCAATTTCATGTCATATTAAATATCCCTTACAACAATTTATACATAATTATAAATAGCGGAACTGATATGAATTATGTGCATAAGGGATAAGATGCCCTTACTGTGTTTTGAAGGTTCAGATGTATGACTGAGGATATACTGTCTACTATATTTCTGTACGTATAATTCTGCTATCTGGACTTGGATGGCCTTCACACTTAAGACACATACACAAATGAATATATATACAAGGACCTTGTCAGGTCACACCCATACATGGTTAAAACTCAGGCTGTCATCTGTATTTATAAATGATTCATGACTATGTCTGAGAAGCCCTTCTTCTGTGGCAAAGATGGAAAATCACCTACGTGGAAGAAAATGTGTTGTCCTTTATGCAAAGGCTTGAATCCCACACTGTATAAATCAATGTCAGCAGTGTATAAAGCCAAATAAACATGTGTCAGGTTATGAAATGTATGCCCCCATTGCATGTCTGAAAAGGTTAATCACCTGACTATTACAACAGCAGACACCCCTCAAACTAATGTCAATTGTCAGATTAACCTTCTAATTTCAAAACTTGCTTTCCCCTCTGTTTGGCACTGCTACTCTCCATTCAACATCACGCAAATGTGGTTGGCATCATTGCTCAAGTTTGTGCACTACCAGTAAACACGGTAAGAGGAATTGGTGGGAAATCACTATTTGCTATTGCACTGCTTTGGAATTAGACATGTCTGGTGTTACAGGGGAAGGTGACTAATTTAGGGCACAGAAGTAGAGTGTTCAGGAGTCCAGAATATTTATTGGACTCCTGGTAAAGCACCACAGCCAAAGGATTCTGCAGGGGGTCTATTTTGGCTCATAGTACAAGTCTGAGGCTTGGAATAGTCTGGCCAAGGCTGTATCCAGTGTGACTGCCACCCCACACACTAGATAACAGTGCAGGCACCACTTCAATGGTCTAAAAAGGGGCAACAGGGATCCACTCAACCAGTGGTTGGATGAGTTTCGAACTAGCAACATCCCACAGTTATGCAAGCATGCTAATAAAGAGAATTTATAATACATACAAAGCTAACTATAGGCAAGACTGATATGTATAATGCTCTTCTGTTCTTTTATTTTCTTTTCACAGCTAATTCTGAAATAGCTGTGAATAGGCAAGCCCATGCGGATCATATAGAGAGACTGAAGGAAGCAAGTAGTATGTATGCAGCACAAGAGAAGTATTGTTGTAGCTTTAAAATTTAAAGAAAATGTTTTTTCTTTTCTATATAGTGGTAGCAAAGTAGGTATGTAAAAGCAAGTATGCATGTATCAGCCTGTAGCACAAACCAACTTTGGGAGTCAAGTGTAAGACTGTAGTCAGAGGTTGTGGATTCAAATACCACAAGTAACAACTGTACAATGCTGCAATTCTTTAATAATTTTACATAAATTAAATTTTACATAAGTGACATAAATCTCCTGCTGTTAACTTTAATCTGTATAACTGGACCAAGCATATGTGCAATATCTGCACATTGCAAGGATTACTTTGAGCAATCTATAATTATAGTTTGTAGTTGTTAGGAAGTATACTTAAATATAAAACTTAATATAAAATAGTTGTATTATTGTGATAATGCATTATATGTTACACGTGATTGTACTAATTTTATCTCTTTGTTTTCTCTCACCCCAACCCTTATCTCTTTTTTTATTTTCTATTATGTGTCTTCAAACTGTCTCAAGATCATCCATCTGTAACAAATCAATAAATGCTTCACAGCATAGTGAGATAGGCCAGCCCAGTGGTTCAGCCTGCCTACACTCCACTGGCTCTGGCACTGATACCCAGCACAACTGGGACCCAACCTGGCAGTACTGCCTCTGCTGTCCCTGCACTACCTGTTACATTTTTGGTGCTTCCATATGAATATACAGGTTACCTGATTGCCTCAGATGCTGTTTTTAAAATTTTACTTCATAAAGTATGCCTATGCAGTAATCCACATTAGTCATGCTGATGATGTATGACGAGTGTCGGTCAAATAGTTGTACAACTACAAAATATTGAAATCAGGGGATGACTAATGACACATTTTACTATGCTTTTGTGTACATTAAAGAAACTATTGAGATGTATGATTTACTGCAGCAATTTTTTGTGTTGTTGGAAGAGATCATAAACATTTTACAACATGAACAACAACTGCAGCATAGATGAGAACTAAGTTACATATATTAATTGAAAATAGTTTTGCACTAAACAAGAGCCATTGTTGCATAAGTCTGATACACAATATATGAAAAAAGGTAAACAACGATATCGGTTCTTCAATATATTGATATACTTTGGATTTAGATAGTTATATATTAAAAGGAAAAATATGCACTATATATTGAAACCTACATAATATATAATGATGTATACAGAATGCATGAAAACAGAAGATTAACTTTTCTTACAAAAATGTAATGTATAATTATGTTTTCTAAAAACTAAATAGCGATAAGTCAATGACTGCATGTAGCCTTGTTGTATTCACATATAACAATATGTTAAAATAACGTTAGGACTGAGCTCAAAATACTATTTAAATTCAAGTCTGTTCATAATATGATAAAATGCATTATATTAATTATATGTTAATTATTATAAGCTACTTTCTGTTAAATAAAGTATTAGATGGTGGAGCTAGAAGATGATACTGTAAAAGGAATTTAGTGGGATCACTTGAATGGCTAAACCATTCAAGGATGGGATGATTTTTTCCCATGAAAGGGTTTGATGATTGTATATCTATCAATGCTTCATACTATGCTTTTTCAAAGTTGTTTTATTGGGTGTCTATGAACCATATTAATATTGTTAAAAGAAACAAATCTATTCATTTTCTCAATTTAAGCAGCTATGTATGCCTTCAGTAATGTACGAATAAGGATAAAGACAGAAGAGGAATTAATTCAACTGCAAGCTGTATTTCCATTAATGTAAATGGTCTTAATAATAATTGTAAAAGGGAAGCCTTCTAAGATATTTGAAAATGTGTAAAGTACAAATAGTATTCTTGCAAGAAACACATCTCATGAAAGAAGACATAGATAAAATTAACACCAAGACTTATACAATGCTAGCAAGTTCAACATATAAACAGAAATGAAGGGCGTAGCAATACTATGAAGAAATACCACTTTAATTCCTAAAATTATAAACTCATATCATGTTAGTTCAGGAATGTTTTGCCTAATGACCCTATCGATTAATGAAAAAATACATACACTAATAAACATTTATTGGAAACCAGAACTAGGAGTCAAGATAGCCAAACAATACTTAGAAGACATTGTTCAACATTCTAAAGGCAATATAGTCATAGCTGGGGAATTTAACGGTATTATAAAGGAATCTGACACAAATGTAAAGAATCTACACAAAAAAAATCATCTCTAACAAGGGTGCTATCTGCTTTTGTTGACTTTTTAATAATTTAGTTGACACCAATGAATATGCTGAACCAAACACAGTTTTTCATACATTATTCTCACCAACATTGTACACAGTCAAGAATAGACAGAGTACATGTATCAGAGGACCTAACTAATAAATTAAATGAATTTAAGATAATTGCCTGTCCACTCTCAGATCATAACAATCAATTCTGAGCTAGATTTAAAGTTTAAACAAAGGATTACAGTGACAAGGATACCTACCATTATATAACAAATCATAAAAAGTTCAAAGATTTTTATAATGAAGAGATACAAACATTTTTAGACTTAATCCTCAATGAAGATGTATCAGAAATATTTATTTATATTTAAATGACTTGAATGAAAAATATATGGAGACATTACACCATAAGACAATGATCAACTTACAGAAGATCAGGTTATGCTCTTACACAATGAAACTGAAAAATCAAAGAAGAATAGCAAATAATACTAAAAAATGATTAAAGCAAATCAAATAAAGTTTCATATTTTTAGGAAATACTAGAAGCTTTCAAAATATTCAGAACACTCCAAAGACTGAGGATTCAAACAACTCCAGTAGATGTACAGCCACAAATAATCCCAAATGACTAAAAGGCAGGCACATCTGATATTTAATGCTACTAGTTTATTATGTACATTTTTGTCAAAACACTTCATCAGAAATGAACACCGGAACTAAAATAACAACCCTATTTATATCTACAATCAAACTGAATAATTAGTAAAGTCAAAGCAATTAACAACTTAAGGAACATTAAAAGAGACAGAACAAAAAGAAGCATATTAGACTCCATGCAAACACAGCACTGAAGCAAGCTGTCATGTGTTCTCATTTAAAAACATGTATAAAACTGTAACCATAAACCTTATTATCCTAAATATTACTACCTAAAATTGTAAAAACATTTTTTTTAAAAAATGTATATAAAAATTGCACAATCTACAAATTAAAATCTTGCTGCCCTTAACATCAAGACAGGTAAAAGGGAAACATTCTCATTTAATCCAGGTTCCCTGTAGGCTTCAAGGATAACCTGCCAATAAAACTCAAGGTACTCAACTGGTGTCTCCCACTGACCACCTTTCACATCACAGGGAATTTCTTCTAACACATAAAAAGAAAAAAACAGGCTGGTCACAAACCAAAGTGTGTTTATATAGGGCGTAGTTAACATTTTGTTTATGAATCTCCCTAGTGTGTTCATATATTAATCTCTTCAGCTTTCTCTCCATTTTACCAATATAAAAAGTGGGACAAGACCCACACTTAGCTATATATACCAGACCCATAGATTCACGAGGAATGGCTGGTCACAGCTATGCATTTGCTATGTGCTTCTACATCACTGCTTCACCTTGTGCTATCAGAGGACACTGGGGGCATTTACCACATTTGTATGTCTCTAATGTATAATGATTAGTTCTATTTGAAAAGTTTCTTTCTATCAAATTTTTAATATTCAGACCCTTTCTAAAGGTACAAATGAGGGAAGTATCCTTAAATCCTCTAAGGTCAGATAAATGGGAGAATCTACCCAATTCATTATTCAAAATGTCTCTAATAATTGCATCCCAACTAAAATCACTGGTAAAGGAAGACTCATAATTCTTAATTATAGCTGCAATATCAGTACTTGGCCCAATGGACCCTTCTACCACCATGCTGTCCATCCCTACTATAGGGCAAAATCTACTTTGTCTACCATCTTTTACATCCTTAGCCAATTGTTCTATCAATCCGTTAGGGTAACTCCTCTCAGTGAACATTTCTTTTAACTTCAATACACCCGAGTCAAAGTCACTGTCTTCAGAGGTCATAAAACTAGCTCTCACCAGCAACCCTTTCACTATACCTTTTTTCTGACAAAAGGGTGGACACTTTTAAAGTAGAGGAAAGAGCTGGAATATGTCACTTTCCTAAAGATTTTGGATTTAAATCCACTTAGTGTTTTCTTGATGGTGATATCCAAATAATTGAAGGTATCTCTAGCACAATGAAGGGTAAACTTCAAAAAACTAGTACTCTTGATAATATAATCCAAAACTTCCTTCAGTCTATCCTCTGTGCCCTTCCTAAAGATGACCATGTCATCCAAAAACCATCTGCAGATGAACCAACAATCTTTAAATGGGGACTCCAAAACATATTTTTGCTCCCAGTACATAAGGACAAGGTTAGCATATACCGGGGCACATCTAGCGCCCATTGCAACCCCACTAATTTGTTGGAAAAATTCCCCTCGAAGAAAAAAAAATTATTGTTAACCAATAGATCCATCAGCTCAACACACGTTCAGATTTCGTTGAAAGATAAACCACCACAATCATTAAATGTCTCCTCAAACCAAACCAAACCAATATTGTGTGGAATACATCCAAATAGATCAACTACATCTACGGTGACAGACACAATTGTGGATGTAGGAATTCATACTTAATGCACCTTAACATGTCCCACGAGTCCCTTAATAAAATGGTCTCATTGCGGGATATGTTTCAACTTTACATCAAGGTATTTTGCTAAGGGGGCAGTAATGGATCCTTCAGCCATGACTATCCCCACTTAGGCTCATAGTGGTCACTGAAGGATCCATAGTAATGGATCTTTCAGCAACCACTATGGGCCTAAGTGGGGGATCATTTATATACTTATGTACTTTGGGTATCCCATATATTGAGGGAACCCTGGATTTATCATTGGTTAAAATTTCAAGAGTACCTATATCAATCAAACCTTTAAGCATTAAGTCATTCAAAGCTAAATGGATCTGCTGATGGGCAATATTGATTTCATTCTTATTCTTGGATACCCTGCTATACCTTCCTGGTTCCCCAAGAATGTCTAACATTTTTGCATCATAACTAGGGATGTCCATGAAAACTGTACCCCCTCCCTTATCTAGTTTCATAACCCTTACATATTTATTGTGCCTAATGTCATTCAATAGATTATACTCCTCAGTGGTAAGATTAGTTGAAAATCTTTTGTTCAGTATGGCTATCCTAAGTTCATTTTCCACCATCAACTCAAAATGTTTCAACTGAGGGTGGGGGTGGGGGGGGTTAAACATACTTTTTCTCTTAAGACCTTCATGGACCAATAGGTTCATAGGTTGGAACTAAGCTATCGGCCCTGGGTCCTATACAAGCCTAGCCATAACAATTCCCTGGCTATTTCTTCCCACAGTATTTACTTCCCTATCTATGTTCTGTTTCACCCATCATTATTTCAACATTTTTCTTCCGAAAAAATATTTTAAGATCAATAATTACTCTACTAATATCCGACTTCCGCTTGGGGACAAAATTGAATCCATTAGAAAATAATGAAAAACAAGTCTCATTAATGTCCAGGCTACTATAATTAAAAATGTTGTATCCCCTATAGGTACATATAGGCCCCTCTTGAGTAAAAGACTGAAGGTTTAAGGCTGGTGTTTCATTTAGTACTTCCTGTTGCCTTTCCCCTGGTCCAACCCATATTGTTGCCCCTGTTGTTGCCCCTGCCCCTCCAGTAATAACTGTTGAAATACTTGTTCTGGAGCCTCTCGGACCTCCTGAGGGGTGGGTATTCCACAGGGTCCTGGTAGTTTAAACTAAGCTCACCTTGAGACATTTCAGTTTCTTGTTCATCCCAGCCATCTCTAAGGCTAGTGTCCCCTTTGTTATTAAACTTCAATCTATTTGAAAGTGGATCAGCAATCCCCCTAGGTTTAGGATAACTCCTTTCTTCCTTGTACTCAATCAAATCCCTGTTGATTTTTACATTACATTTTTGGTCAACAGTGACCCTAATATCCATGTATTGCTTCCGGTATTCATCTACTTTAAATAATAAATCTTCTGTAATGTTCCTATTGACAATTTCTATCTGCTATAAACATCTCTTAAAATAGACTCATTGTTCTTAATGATGGCTTGCATTACCTCAAAACCAGCTCTATCAAAAATATGTAACAAATTTTGGTGAAAAATTGAACCATTAGCAACATTGTTAGGAAATTTCCAAAGCCTAAGACCCTTAGGCACAATTCCCAATTTTAAACATCCATTACAATAAATATTATCAAGATTTAATGAACAGTGTTTAAGCATATGCATTTGCAAAAAATTTACATTGTCAGCATATGTTGCATTACTACACACAGTCAAATCTTTGGTGTTAACAGCTGCAAAGTCGAAGCGTCTTTCAAACCACTCATTAAAGTCACTAGAATTCATAGTTAAGTTAACATTACAACAGTCACCTTGTAAGGTAGTTTGTTTTGAAGTCCCAGTTTGAAAGTTAACTTTCCTCTGTTCATCCGCTCCAGCTAGAATTCTACATGCTTCTTCAAACTCTAAATCACCATTGCCTGCCCCATTTTGCCTTACAGAACTCTCAAGGCATTTCTTGGCAGCCTGTGTAGCACTAAAGGCTGTTTGAAAAGCTTCCTGATTACCAGGAAGTGAATGCATGGATCCGCCCTTTAGCACTGATTGACAGGAAGGACTCTGCAGCTCTATAAGTTGAGACAAATGACTGATAAGAGTTTTTAGTTCTCCAGCTTCACTGTTACTGGCTGCCATAACAACCAGAGTAGTCACAAACCCCCAAAAACATATAAATAGGGGTGTGATCAGCGCCAAGGGTGGATCCATGCATTCACTTCCTGGTAATCAGGAAGCTTTGCAAACAGCCTTTAGTGGCTTTACCCTATTATTATTTGTCCTAGACATTGAACCACTAGCAAGAAGTATACAAATGAACAAAAATATTGAAGGGATTTGATTAGATGATAGTTTGGAAATGAAAATCCAATTATTTGCAGACATTTTATTAACATTAAAAGAAGATAACACTTTAAAATTCCTATGGGATCTAATTCCCCATTTTTAAAAAAAGAAAAAAACAGGTCTTAAATTTAATGAGAATAAACAAAAATATTACTCGCAAATACTGACAAGAAAAACCTAAAGAAGGAACATCATAAATATATTCCTGTTAATAATGCAATCAAATACAAGCAACTTAGATACAACAATTGAGTTGAATTTTAAAGAAATCTTAAACAATATTAAAAACCTAATGCAAAAATGGAATAAATTCTACTTCTCAATGGAAGATAGACTCTATATAATAAAAATGATTATATTCCCTAAAATCTTATATTTTATACAAGCATATTCTCTGCTACCCTCTAAAACATATTCAAAACAATTTAATAATATAATCACAAAACTTTATGTTGCCCTAATAAGCCTAGGATAGCTATGAATTATCACCTAGATGATTGGGATATGGGTGGAATAACCCTACTAATCTGGACATGTATTCACTGTCAGCTATAATAAAAACTATATAATTGTGGTTGAACACAAATTATATATCCAAATGGAAACAAGTAAATGAGAAAATATGGTTAAAAGCGGACCTAGGTTCATCAAACAATTGCACTAAACTGGTTCCTATCAACTTTCTATGGTTATTTAAAGAATATATGACTTTGAATAAACATAAATATATAAACTCTAAATTTATCACTTACACGTTAAAAACATATAAATATTTTATGAACAGCAATCCTAATATAAATGCTTGGCTGTTTTTGTTGTATCCAATTGCATACACTCAAAGTAACAGCTACCTCTCCAGACTCCCTCAGTGATCACCTCCCCACTTCCATTCTAAGGCACTCAAGCCAAACATTCAAACAATACCTCTACAGACACTATCACAAACTTACTAACTTCAATTCTACTCAATTTAACTCTGTTCTATCCAACATCAACTGGTCTTTCCTTAGGCATCTTCCTCTAGACAATGCAGTCAGTAAATTCAATAATTTTTTTTAGACACCCTCAACTCTCTAGCCCCCTCAAGAAAAATTATAATCAAATCTAATTATGCTCCCTGGCTTACCAAAGACACTAGAAACCTTATGCACAAAAGAGACAATGACTGGAAAGCCTGGCTTAAGAGAAAAGAACCACCCCTACTACAAAACTACAAATATCTACGTAATCTTGTCAAACATCAAACCAATAAAGACAAAAGCAATTACTACAACTCAGACCAATTTAAGGACCAGTCCAACCCATGTACGTTCTGGTGAAGTCTAAACAAGATTCTTTCTCCTAGCCAGCCCTCCAACCCCTCTCCCTACCCTAACACATCTCCTCTTGAGACTACTACCCTCCTCCATAGACACTTCATTGAAACTATCCAAAAACTCACTCCCTCCAACTCTAAGTTTACAGCCATCCCCTCTCCCTCCCACCAACTTAATAACAACCTCTTCTCCTTTCAAGCTGTTTCCACTTCCTATATCAAAACTCTTTTTCTGAAACTAAAACCCTGCTCTCCCTCTACTGACAACCTCCCCTCTAGCTTCCTCAAACTAGCAGCTGAGTCTATAGCATATCTTGTATCTATTCTCATCAACAGGTCAATCCAAAAAACCACTGTACCTCTCATTTGGAAATCCTTTTTCACAATTCCTTTCCATAAAGGTGGAAACTCAACAGATCCATCTAACTTCCGACCCATCGCCATCGTGTCCCCTCTCTCTAAAATATTTGAGAAATGCATTCATTCACAATTTCTCAACTATCTCCTCCAACATAACCTATTTACTCCCACTCAGCATGGTTTTCGCCCTAACCACAGCACAACTACTGCTCTCCTATCATTTACTCATACTATTGCTGAAGCCTGTGACAACAACAAACTCATATCCTGTCTCTTCCTTGATCTATCCAAAGCTTTCGATACAGTATCTCACCCATTGCTGCTAACTAAACTGGCTAATCTCAACCTTTCAACTACCTCTCTGTCCTGGTTCTCCAGCTATCTCTCTCACAAGTAGCAATCAGTAAAATGGCTGTCTTCCTGATCTCCTTATATTCCAGCCCCATTTGGTGTCCCACAGGGCTCCATCTTGGGTCCCCTCCTATTTAATGTATTTAATAATGAACTACATAAATCATGTCAACAAGCCTCCCTCATCCAATACACTGATGACTCCACTCATCTCCACCTCTAGCAATGTCTCTGAACTTCTAACACTAACCCAAGACATCTTTGCATCTACTGAAAAATGGCTATCTGATAACTTACTCATTATTAATCCTAAAAAGACTAAGCTCTTGCTATTTCTTCCCCAGTCCCTCGCTCACAAGTCCACGTTTACCATTACATCCTCCAGTAACACTATCATAAAACCTGAACCCACAAACAAATCTCCTGGGAGTCATCATTGATGATGAACTTAAGTTTAACACTCACATACTTCACTGTATCAAAAAAAAAACACCAGAAACTAAGACTACTATATCGCAATAAAAAGTTCCTTAATGTAAACGCTAGACTCTCCCTGGCTCAAGCCTTCCTCCTACCCTCCCTTTTTTATGCAGCCCCTATTCTAACTAACATTCAATCTACTACTATGCTCAAACTACAACAGACATACCACAAGATAGCTCGATTTGTTACAGACTCTCCTTACAGGTCTCACCACTGCCTAGCCCTAAATGTCCTTCAATGGCTTGAACTCCCCCAAAAACTCCTACTACTACAATTCCAAATATTACACATACTTATATACAAACCATATTCTTGCCCTGCTCTATCCACCCTGATATCTCACTACTCCCCTTCTAGGACCCTACATGGCTCTAACCAGCAACTTTTAGATCCTTACCATCCAAAAAGAAATATTGGTAAACTTCTCTATAAATGTTCTGTTGTCCAAGCCTGGAACAAACTCCCTATACACATCTGCTCCATTTCCCACTCTCTATAATTTAAAAAAGAACTTAAACAGTATCTTCTCAACGCTAAGACTTGCCCCTGCCATGACCCAACCTAGGTTAATAACCATTCCTATCTCCACTATATGTTAAAATGTTCCAAATGATTTCCACCTGACTTTGGATAGTTTGTTTAATAGATTAGGCACTTTGCATTCAGTGTTAAATTTCAAGCATACTTTACTCCATTTTGTATCCTCTACCCTCTACTATACTGAAGTACAAATATTTTAATTGTATAGTAATTTTTTATTAATATTCTTGTTTGAGATTCATGTTTATTGCATTATTTTTTTTGTAACCTGGAGCTTTTCTCCTCGGGTCCCCACTGAAAATGGGCTAACCCGGTTAACAAATGCCAATAAATAAATAAATTAGCTTCAATACGGAAACAGTCAAAATACTTAAGAACAAAGGGTTGATATACTGGTATCAATTGGTGAACTATGGGAAAGTATTGACAATAGATCAAATTAAAAGGAAATTTGGTTTAAATAATAATTAATCGCTACTGACGCAGGACATAAGACAATTTATACTAAACAATCAAGAGACAATGCAACCCACGGCTAGGCAGGAAGTACATAAATCCATAGAACACCTAATATTAACAATACATCAAGCTGTTACTGGAAAAGGACACATATCATCTATTTATAAAATAAACAAGAAAATAAAAATCTACCATAAAGGAGACTTATGGGATTACTATAGAACACTTAATGGTTATATACCAAATGATAGAGACAAAAAACTATTCCTTCTATCCATAAAACAAACATCTCTCTCACTATACTGGAAACTTTTTACATGGCAGTTTATGCACAGATCCTATTTAACGCCACACAAAATGGAGCTTATGTACAATAAAAACAGTAGTTGCTGGACATGCAAATTAAAAATAAAAACAGACTGGCTACACATGTTTTATGAATGTCAATTAAACTATATTGGGACAAAAATCAATTACTTTTTACAAGTGATATTCAATGATAAATTTCAGTTATCTAAATTCTTGATTCTGTTTAATGGCCCTGTACTTGACTGTGTTCCAAGAATGAAATATATAGAATTTTATGGACCCTTTTAGGAACTGCAAGAAAGAACATAACAATGACATGGAAATCTGAGTCTTCTCCTAACTTCAAGCAATACAGAAGCATTACATCAACAGTATTGCAGTTAGAAATGAGCACCATCAAAGAAAGAACCAAGAGAATTACATCATTGTATCTCACATGGCAAAAAGTAACCAAAGTACTACAGAGTAATGACTGTAGCAAGCTGATGTGAAAGTTTACAGAAATAAACCATAGACACCCTTGTAAATAGTTTGTTTCTGTTAGCTAGTTCTGTTTATTATTTACTTGTTCAGATGTATATATATTTCAATGTGATGAATTCTGTATGTATAATTCTTTATGTTTGAAAATGAATAAACATATTTATAAAGAAAAAGAAATGAAGGGGAGGTTGGATGTTAATGAACAGAAACTGTGAAATGTGTGCTGCTCACTTACCTTTAAAACCTTGATACTGTTACATCTACACTTTATACATCAAACCTGTCTGACACATCCACTCAAGGGATGGGAGTTTGAATTGTTGCTGTTTTTTCCTTCTCCCTACTAGTAATCATTCACAGTTGTAATCCATTAGCAACAAACACTGAGGTAATGCCTGCACTATGTTTACATATGATACATGGAGCCAAGAATTTGGAATTCAGCAATTCTAATGAGTTCATACCTCATTTGCATCTTCATGGTCCTCACAGCCCTCAATCTACACTGTAAAAAGGAACTGTGTAACTAGGGAACCAGAAGGTGAGAAAACTTGTTTATGTGGATAATACAGAAGAAGAAGATATTACTTTGGGATTTATCTGTACAGAAGACTACTGATCTTGATAAGGTATGCATGCATTTTTCAGTTATATACTGGATATGCTCTAACATTACTAAGTAAAATGTATATGCATTAGCAAATACTACTTTTATCTATATGCACTTCTTAGAAGTTTACTGATGGCATAGGTATTTTTGCCAGGGTATTTTACTTTCTCAGATGTACAGCCTTATTAACTGTCACGACAAGTGCTAATGTTACAACAGTTTTTCTCGTTGCACTCTTGTATTGTCATTTAAGTGAAATGTAAGTGTTTTATATTTACAATGATACAAGGGTGTTAGCCTTGTTGGATGGCTCATAGACATTTCTAGGGGAGTGATGGCCACAGGTATTGCATAAAATGTAATGTTTTATGGTAAATGTGTACACATGTTTTTGGGACAGTTTATTTGATAATACTTTTAGCAGTTCACTGACAGCTTGTAGGAAAACGTGTCATTTGTCTGTTGTTTTGAGGATGGGCACCCAAGTTCCATTTCTGTGTTGGGACAAAGAAAATTTGCTATTATTTCTCTCCTTGTTTTGGATCCAACATTGCTTTGTGTGTGATTGTAATATGTTACAACCACATAATTCCTTTTTTATATTTGAATATATTGACTGTTTTTGTTTCTCCCATGGATAATATTAAAATTTTACATTTTATGTGTTATTTTTCAGCAGGACTTTTATTTATGTGATACTTATGTCTATTATCCTTCTTTTGTGTTTTATGTCACTTAGGACTATGACACCCAGACATCCTAATCGCTGCAAACCCCCTTCAGTGACCCTGAGAATGAAGTAATTGTGGAAGCATTTAGGTGTGTTTGGTAGCAGATAGTGGCTGTTGTCAACACAGTAGGTGGCCAGAGCAGGACATATGATCAGGTATACCATAAGGCCACTGAATTGATTTTATTAGTCTGGAGTAGACCAGCTGCAGTGCCCTGTGTATGGATGTCTACCAGGGGGGCCTACTACAGTGCTACCACTGACATCAAATGAGGAGTTCCTGTCCACTGTTAGGGATCCAGACAGCTCAGTGGAAAGTGCACAATAACATGTCATTGATGTTGGTGCTGCTGCTTCAGAGAGGACAAGTGTGTCCCCGGAGGAGCTTCCAGGTATGTTTACCTATCTCAATTGTTAAATACTTCTTTTATAGTAAAATATTAACAGCAGTACTTAAGTTCTGTTTAACCTAATTTTTTTT
Organism: Protopterus annectens; assembly: GCF_019279795.1. Classification (NCBI taxonomy): domain Eukaryota; kingdom Metazoa; phylum Chordata; order Ceratodontiformes; family Protopteridae; genus Protopterus; species Protopterus annectens. The sequence continues at coordinate 345,241,869 of NC_056733.1, read as the reverse complement.
TGGGGGGGGGGTAGTTGTAGATTGGTGCAGTTAACAACACATTCTGGTTGATTATACATGGGCTTGGGATGGACATGTCATCCACGTTCTTGTTAAAAGTATCATTAATGGTCATATAAAGGGAAAACGTTTTAACCCCCTGTATTACTGTTGATTGTGATGATGGTATCCTTATCTTTTCCGCAACTTCTTCCAGAAACATCCTCCATAAGAAGCCTACAATCATCTGCAGATGGTCAGCCAAACATTTCTCTGTCAATACTGATAAGCAGTTCAAAGAAATATTTATTTTATCCATACATGTGATGTGGGTCTCTGGACTGCTGTGTGTATTGCTGTACTGTCTGTAGTAGTGGCACCACTGTAACTTTGTTAGCATACATTTGACTATAGTAGTATAGCTATTAATTTCTTTCATGTGTTTGTTATTTATTAAGATTCAAAAGATTCAAAGATTCAAAGAAACTTTATTGTCATTTCAGACTTTTCAAGTGCAGCCTAAATAAAATTACAAATGTCAGCTCACAAGAGAAATGCAGTGCAAACAATATAGATACAACAGTAACAGACAATAGCATAAGAAAGAAAATACTAAGACATGTTACATGCAAGAGGTAGTTCACATTACATAAACACACTCAATACCCATTATCTAATGATAAATAATAAATAAAAAATAAATACCCACCACCAAACCGCTTCACCATTAAGATAGAGAATAAATAGAGACTAGTGAATAGCAGCTGTTTAGTTACTGTATTGCACGTGTTAACCTTAGATATGACTCAGTATAGCCATCATATTGTGTAACAGTAATACTAGCAGTAATTGCTAAGAGCAGCAGAATTAAACAAAAAAACAGGCTTCAATGTCTCAGGTATTATTGTTGGTGCCTGAGTTAATAAGCCTCACAACTGTAGGATGCAAATTGTTCCAGAATCTGGTAGTCCTACAGCAGAAGATGCGGTACCTCCTTCCAGATGCAAGTTGTGACAACCAGTTGTAGGCCAGATGGGTCAAATCAGCTAATAATTTTGTTTGTTCTCTTTCTTGCTCTTGTAAAGAAAAGCTCCTGAACAGAAGGGAGGTTTGGCCCAAGATTTTCTCAGCCACCCTCACCACCCTCTGTAATTTCTTCTTCTCAGCAACCGTGCAGTTGCCAAACCATACTATAAAGTTGCTAATGATGATGATCTCGATTGATCCCTAGTAAAAAGTGTTAAGAGCAGACAGTAGGAGCCTGGCGTTTTTGAGCTTCTCAGGAGGTGAAGCCTCTATTGAGCCTTCTTGACTGTATCTTTGGAATTAACAGTCCAGGAGAGGTCATCTGAAATGTGAAGGCTCAGGAATCTGGCTGTTTTGACTTTCTCTACTACCTTCCCTTTGATAGTGAGTGGTTGGTGAACTGTTGCCTTTCTCCTGAAGTCCATAATCAGTTTTTGGTCTTATTAACATTCAGGTCCAGATTGTTCCTGTCACACCAGGCAATCAAAGTGTTTACCTCATCCCTGTAGTTATGTTCAACCCACCACTAATAAGACCCGCAACTGTGGTATCATCAGCAAATTTTATAATATGCTTTGAATTATGTTTTGCAGTACAATCATGGGTGAGAATGGTGAAGAGCAAGGGGCTGAGTGCACAACCTTGGGGAACACCAGTATTCAGGATTATGCATTGAAAGGTGTTGTTTCCAGTGCATGTCCATTGGGGTCTACCAATCAGAAAGTCGAGTCCAGTTAAATAGGTGCTTGTTTATTCCGAGTTTCATGAGCTTATCCACCAGTTACCAGTTTCATAGGTATCACAGTGTTGAATGCAGAACTGAAGTTGATGTATAGCAGCCTTATGTAGTTGTTCCTCTCTTCCAGATGTTTTAGTGCAAGGTGTAGTGTGACTGATATCGTATCTGCAGTTGATCTATTTGCCTGGTATGCAAACTGGAGAGGATCGAAAGACTTAGGCAGACTCACAAATAGTTGTTTTTTCACAATCCTCTCAAAGCACTTCATGACATTTGAGGTTAAGGTGACCAGTCTGAAGTTACTTGAGGCAGATAGGGATGAGTTTCTTCAGAAGTGAGACAATACCTTGAAATGCGAGGGAACTTTCTCCATAGCAAGGGATGAATTGAAGATGTCTGTCAGTACCAGACATAACTGATCAGAAGACTCCTTCATCACCTTGCCAGGTATATTATCTGGTCCAGCAGCCTTCCTAGGATTCATCTTCTTAAGCTGAAGTCTCAGTTCTTCAGAGTTTAAGGTGACCACTATCTCCGCTTTGTCAGTGTTTCTTTTGGAAGATACGGTGGTGTTCTCCTCAAATCTGCCAAAGAAGGAGTTCATTTCATTCAGGAATACCAAGCTACCTTCACATTGGGGTGTTTTGGTCTTATAGTTCATGAGCTGCTGTATCCCCTGTCATAGGCTTCTTGTATCCCTCATGTCTTGGAAGTGTATCTCAATTTTCCTCCCATACTCCCTCTTTGCCTCTGTGATGCCCTTTTTCAGATTTGACCTGGTAGCCTTTAACCTTTCTTTGTCATTCACCTTAAAGGCTGTGTTTCTTTCCCTCAGTAGCTCATAGACATTCCTGGTGAGCTAGGGCTTCTGGTGGTTACATCCTCCACATATTTATTTATGTAGGCAAGAACTGATTGGGTATAGGTTTCTATGTCTAACTGGAGATTGTGCATAGCCACTTCTTTGAAGACCTCCCAGCAGGTGGTATTGAAACAGTTCTGTAGGTAATCCATGGAACCATCCTGCCAGACTCTGATCTGTTTAGTTGTCATTTTTCTCTGATCAAAGCTGTCTTATTGGTAGGCAGAAGGAGGATCTCTGTGTGATCAGATTTGTCTATGTTGTGGTCTTCAAAGCTTTAAAGACTTTAATATTGCTGTAAGCTTTGTCTAAGGCATTCTCCCCTCTGGTGGGGAAATCCACATACTGATAAAAATGGGGTAGCACTTCCTTAAGGTCAGCTCTGTTGAAATCACCCACTATCACATGTGCAAATTCTGTGTTTCTGCTTTGTAGCTCACAAATAATATTATGAAATTTATTTTGAGCTTCAGTGGTGTTAGCATTGGAGGTGGTGTACACTGCTGTGATATATATCCCACTGATTTCCCTTGGTGCATAGAAAGGTCTGCATTTTAGTATCAATATTTCCACATCTTTGGAGCAGTATGATTGAATGAGCTTATGGTCTTTGCACCATTTGTTATTAACATAGATGCATGCACCACCATCTTTAACTTTACCACTCTATGCTTTACATCTATCTGCTCTAATGAGAGTTAGCCCATCTAGTTTCACAGCATTGTCACTAATGTTACTATGCAGCCAAGTTTCAGAGAAAATGAGCAAACAAGTGTCCCTCACCTTAATTTTTGTGAGCTCCATTCCCAGAAATCAGTCAATATTATTATCCAGTGAGCAGACATTTGCAAGTAATACTGAAGGTAATATTTCTCTTCAGTTTAGCAGCAGCTCCAACTCTGCAGCCTTTCTTTCTAGTTCGTTCACATCTTTTCCCTTTGTAGATGTTCCAGGGCATTCCAGAACAATCCCTGTGAAGTTTCAGAGCTCTGATGGCATTCCTGTTTAAAATGCAGAGATTCAGGTTTTCTGAAAATAAAGTAGGCCCCGAGTACTCCTCAGACAACAGACATTCAAGCCAGCAGCTCTTGCTACTAATCCAATTGATTTCAAGTAATTTCCTTCTGGTATAAGTAATTGTATCCACATAAAAACATCTGGAAAGTGATTTTATTTTTCATTTTTTGTATGCAAAAGAAGTATGAATATGCATTTCTCCCTGAGTTATATAGTTATATAGCAGTTATATACCGATGCTATGACTACACCAGGTATTAACGATTATATTTCAGTTAAACCTGTTTTAATGCTGAAATGTTGAATATGATATTATTATTTATAATATCATCATTTTTATTATATTTTAATTATATTTTAATTATTTTGTATATTGCAAACATTTACTGTACTAATTTCATTTCATTTATTTTTCTATGGCAATCAGTGTAATTTAATTCATTTGATTTTATGGTTTAATGGTAACAACTGCTATCTACTTTTGCTATACACTATGTGTTGTATTAGTGAACATGCGATACAGCTTTAAGATTTGTAATTTTGGCGCCAACTCACATTTATTTAAAATGTTGGATCAGAGTTTTTACTTTGTTCTGAGGAAGCTCGTGCGATACGAGTGAAAGCGCTTAACCTTGCTGGTTTTTAATAAATTTGTGTACGTGGATTATTATCAGGCCGGTATTGTTGTTTTTTCCTTGCTGTGCAGCTGGCGAGTGGTTTTTCAGCGTTTTGTTACTGTTTTTGGATATTTGATGAGCTAACAAAACAGCAGTCTCCCTGGGTGTCACCATATTTCCCTAATGAGCTAACAAAGCTGCAGCCTATTATCATAGGTGATCCTGACAGTGGAAGTATATGACTCTCACCAACTGATATCAGAGTATCAGCAGACTCTGATGATGATGATGGTGGTCAAGCAGAGGCACAGTTGGGGGGTGAAGAGATTAAATCTGACACTAAGGTTGACATTCAGCCATCCCCTGTAATTCCATCAGACAAAGCTAGTAGGCCTACGACAACCCCCTCCAGTGCAACCTCAGATATTGTACAAGTGGAGAATAAGACACTCGATCTGAGTACTATAGATACTGTGGCTTCAGACCATGTTGACTCTGGCTGTAGCCAGAGTGTGGGTGAGGTGCCACACAGAAGGGTTGTCAGGGCTGCTCAGATGAGGCTTGCTGTCCCCCAGATCCAGGTGTGTCTTCCCGTGCTACAATACTTATGTTTAGGGCCATCACTTAGGTACAGGCATGTTCCAATAGGTCCTCCAGGAAATGCTTAAAGTTGTAAATGTGGGACAGCCTGACGTGTTACGGCCTCTACAATGTTGTTGATTCAATGGATTAGATGAATAACACATTGGAATGGGCAGTATCTGTGATGAAACATCTGCTGGGAGGGTGATTACATCCACATGGGCATAGGTCAGTCACATCATCTGATGTTAGCCGACGTGGCTGTGTCTGATTATAGGTTCATAGGTTGGTACTAGGCTATTGGTCCTAGGGCCTATACAAGCCTAGCCATAACAATTCCCTGGATATTTCTTCTCACAATATTTACTTCCCTGGACCCCTGTCTAGCAGGGTGACTGACATGATCCCCGGGGTGAATTTCCTATCTCCCATCCAATTGTCAAGGTTCCTTTTGATGAGGGCCAAGGAGGCACTCTGCTTGACATGTATGGGCAGTCTATTCCAGGGTATGGGGAGTCTCTGGGTCAGGAACCTATCCCTCCAGCATATTTTGTTCATTGTGATGACAAGGTTTAGATCCCAGGAGCATGTGGCTCTGAGAGATTGGGATTTCTTTAAGTGGAGCATGTCCAACAGCTCAGGGTTTCACATTGCCTTGTATGTTAAGCAGAGATTGCCTCTGAGTAGACAATATGCAACAGAGTATAGCTGGAGTTTTTTTAGATGGTCACCATAGGGCATCTGCTTTAGGCCTGTGATTCTTTTAGTGAGGGATTGCTGCAGCCTTTCCATCTGTTGCAGATGTCTTGTGAGGTACATACCAAACAGGGCATTGTACTCTATAATGGATCCAATGAGGGATGAGTACAGTAGGACAATGACCTCCTTTTTCTGGATGAAAAACCCTTAGTGATGAGGTGTGCCACATAGTAGGATTTCCTGACTGTTGTGGTGATGTGGTTATCGAAGGTGAGACCACTGTCCACCTGTATCCCTAAGTCTCTCGTCACACTTTCAGTGTTTAGTGTACTGCCACATATGTGGTAATTCATGGGTACATGTTTTTTTCCCAAAAGGAATAACTATACATTTCTTGGCATTAAGCTTGAGCCCATGGCTCTGGCACCAAGCATCTGTTTCTGTAAGGTCCTTTTGTAGAATATCCACATAACATAACCATTACAGTCCCATAGTGGCACTACTTCCACTGCTCCATCAGTGGTTGAGGTGTCCACACCCAGACATGTCAGGCCATGGGGTCATGGGCATCCTCATGAGAAGAGTTTGTCTAGCAGACATCAGTCACATTCAGGTAGAAGCAGTGGTGACCATGGGCATGGACATGCCACAGGAACTCCTGGCCGATCTAGTTCTCATGGTCTGGTATGACAACGATGAAATGTCACCTCTACCATGCATGGCTCACACCTGTCCAACATACCAAGACGTAGAGCTAGCACAGACCTGGGCTGTGTTCTTGCAGACACTCACACACCAATTTCTCCTGAAGGGTCCATACAGACACACACAACAGTTACATGATTCAGCTGTGAGGCTTAAAGTTCATTTCGTCAGAGCCATTTGTTACTTCATCCAAATGTCTGCCTATTTCTCATTTTTACTCACACGCACTCACCTTACCTTTTGTGTCAGCCTAGGCTTCCTGCCACCTCACACACACACACACACACACACAAACACACACACACACACACACACACACACACACACACACACACACACACACACACATAAAACACACTGTGCAAGTGAATGATAACTGTGCCATATCCTTGTTTTCTATCTTTTGGATTCAGTGATACATAAGCTTTGTGTCTGATGATCAGGATGCACAGCTGACATAGTGCTTAATATATCTGTGTTTGTGATGTTGTTTTGCTAATTGTACTTTTGATATATTTTGGTCTTACAAATTTAAACAGTTGATAGAATCAAAATAGTTCTTGCATCAGTATTTTAGAAACTTCTGAGGGTTATGAAGTCTGAAACTGAAACGTGTCACACCTGTCCAACATACCAAGACGTAGAGCTAGCACAGACCTGGGCTGTGTTCTTGCAGACACTCACACACCAATTTCTCCTGAAGGGTCCATACAGACACACACAACAGTTACATGATTCAGCTGTGAGGCTTAAAGCTCATTTCGTCAGAGCCATTTGTTACTTCATCCAAATGTCTGCCTATTTCTCATTTTTACTCACACGCACTCACCTTACCTTTTGCGTCAGCCTAGGCTTCCTGCCACCTCACACACACACACACACACACACACACACACACACACACACACACACACACACACACACATAAAACACACTGTGCAAGTGAATGATAACTGTGCCATATCCTTGTTTTCTATCTTTTGGATTCAGTGATACATAAGCTTTGTGTCTGATGATCAGGATGCATAGCTGACATAGTGCTTAGTATATCTGTGTTTGTGATGTTGTTTTGCTAATTGTACTTTTGATATATTTTGGTCTTACAAATTTAAACAGTTGATAGAATCAAAATAGTTCTTGCATCAGTATTTTAGAAACTTCTGAGGGTTATGAAGTCTGAAACTGAAATGTGTCTCATTATTTTCTAACTTCTCTCTTTAATGGTTTTCCAGTACAAATGTATGAGGCCAAACTGAGAACATTTGGTAACCATCACTACTTTTGAGAGGTGCGGAATGTGGGAATCTTTGATGCCTGAGGCCTATTACTTGATAGAGAACTTATGTATTCACATAAATCTCTGCTGTCACATGTTAAAGTCATTACTGTACAAATCACCCATGTTTTACTTACTTACATTGCCAAGTAAAAAGAAGCAAGGATATGCCATTTATTTGTATTATTACACAATTCTGTTTAAACACTTCAAGTTCAACACTTACTTTGTAAATCCATCAGTTGCTACAGTTTTAGTTCAGGGCTGAGTCTGTCTGATGCTAGGAGTACACAGCCATTACATGGGTAGGTTAAGTTTGTGAGTACTGCCTGGCATCAGTGCTGCTATATGTATGTGTGTAAGGTTTTAGCCCCTTAGGTGGTGAGAGTGTGCTATGCATTGCCTCTTAGCCAATGGGAGGGCATACTGAGCATGTCTACCTCTGCACCCACAGTAGCTGCTGGTTCCCCCTCTGATCCCCAACCTGCGTGTGGCTATGGTGACCTTTCCACTGGTGGTAGGATGTGTGCCCCTTCCCCTTGTTCATCCTGCTGAAGTGTTTTCTTAGGATGATGTTGTGAAGCATGGCACAGACTGTGAAGATTTCAGTACATGTACTTAGATTGTACTGCAAGGCTCTTCCAGATGTATCTAGGCAGTGGAACCAGAACTTCAGCAGCCCAAGCACAAGCTCTATGACATTTCTGGTTTGAGAGTGTGCCTCATTATGACATTCTTCAGCGGGTGTATGTGCATTTCTAATGGGCATCATCAGCTATCCAGTACACAACATGGTATATTTAAGTAGCAATGGTGTGGGGGGTGCAGCCCCCCATGTAGGGGGCTGAAAGGGCTTGCCCCCTGCTTAGATCATTTTAATGGTTTGTTTTTGTAGGGTGTGTTTTATTACAGTTTCGATGTTTCAAAACTTCGATTATATGATGTCAACCATATCAGATTCGACGTTTTGAAACTTCAATCATGTAATATAGACCCCCAGTAAACACATATACAAGATGATTCCCTTAGCATTACACATGACTTGGCAGTTAATGGAATGGAAGCCCTTTATATTTATGTAGACCCATCCCTTTTCCCTGGGTGTTACCTTGATTTCTATATGTGTACAATCTATGGCACCCAGTACTTCAGGGTAGTGTGCTACAGGGTAGAACTCCTGCACACTCCTGATCCTGCCCTCAGGAGTATGATGAAAGTAAATGTGGTCACTGGAATGTCGAAGCATAGCATTCAGGAATTAATGGAGGATCCTGGATGCTGATGCCTGTGACACCCCCTGTTGGTCTCTGAAAGGTTACTATAGCTAAAATTCTAAATGCTACATATACCTTTATCTCTACTGGTATTGCTTCTCCTCAGTTTGCCCTAAGTCTCAGTTGAGGACGACAGAGGTTGCAGAGCTCCAGTAGTGTGTCTCTATCCACCATGTAGTGCTCTACAATTTCTACCTCATGCAGCCTGTGATAAGTTAACCTGGGTCTGAAAATGCTTCTCCTTCTTGGCAGCAGTCTATTAGCAGCAGCAGCAGCATAGACTTCAGCCTGCTGCCCATACACATATATTAAAGCAACAGCAGCCCTTAACATTATTCATGTATAGACTCCTTTCTGTGGCTGTATTCCAATAGCTTTTGGAATTCATAGGGAAAACCAGCATTGTGTGTTCACAGTTGCTTTATAGCTTGTTGAATAGCTCTTACATCTTGGATTGCTTGATTAGTATACAATTCTCCTGGTTATGATATAATTAGCATGCCACAGTGTCTACCATGGTTGTGTGGCTCTACACATGCTGTAGAGCTTCTTACTGAATACAAAACAGTGAACATGGTCTTAGTGGATCATGTAGAGCTTATTGAATCTGCTTGCTTATCTTTATATTTTGAACATGTATACCAATCTTTGGCACACAATGTACTTCTAAATCCCTTTATGTAACTCACATCATTCACATAAACTTCATTATTTTCTTTTTCTTTATTCCTTTAACCATATCAGCTATTTTATATGACTACTTATTGGCATACTGAGACCTGGAATTTAAGGGGGTTACAATCTTCTAAAACAGAAAACATCGTTCCATCTATTTTCTAAGTCCAAAGCTTTTATAGCATTTATACAGTAAACTCATAAGAAACAAGATCATTTGGAAATGCTGAGTATGAAGAGATGGACAAAAGCTAGTATGGCATCAGATATTTCAAATAAAAACCTGAAGTTGCCATTTTAATTAAAATCACCATTTTGACAACATATCATAAACTCAGCAGTTAACCAGTACGGTAGATGGTGTCACTTTGTGACTAAACACCATAAATTAAATAAACCTCTACTTCTCCTAAATCTATATACTTCCTGACATGGACATGTTGAATTTATTTCAGAGATTCACAATTTACTAAACACATTTAAAAACAAATATTACTTTATAATTTAAGGTGATTGGAATATTTGCAGGCAATTGGAATTCAGTCTTAAACCCATTTAAAGATTGTACAGGCAAACCCATTTCCATGTATCAACCTGCTTCATCAGCTATCCTGGATCTAGCAGCATATCTGGAACTATCTGATCCCCTTGAGATCTATAACACTCAGACTCAGCATTCTAATCATAATTGTATCTACTGTTGATCACAAACTGACTTCTTAATTTCAGATAATTTGACCTATGCTCTATCAAACTTTTTTTCTGAATCCAGATATTTCTCTGACCACTCAAAGGTCATTTTATCCCTGATTGGGGCAGATGAAACATAAAAAAAATGTTTTTTCATGGACACTAAATACTTGGTTACTACCAAAAAAAGATATCAAAAATGAAATAACCATTCTTCTTAAAACATTTTACATCAATATAAACCAAACAGAAATTAAACCTGACATCCAATGGGCTGCTTTTAAGGCCCAACTCAGGGGAATTTTAATTACCAAAGCTTCTTCTTATAATAACTATTTTAAACAAAAAAAAAAACAATCTTAAAAGAAAAATTAGTTATACTTGCAAGAAATAAATTAAAAAACAAATCTTTTATACCCAGAACAACTAATGTTCTGGATCAAAAATGTCACCGTTATACTCTGAATAGGCACAATGCCCACCAAAACGTGTAGCTAAAATTATAAAAATCCAAATCTCCCCACCCTTTATAGCTGACTTAAAAAAAAAATTCCATTATCATTTCCGATCAAGAAATTCTGGATACATTTATCAGCATTTAACCCCAACTGTATAGCAACTTCAGCCCTGTTCAAATACTGATTTGCATAAAAATTTAAAACAAACCAATTCTCAAATTACTAACTCAACCCAAAAAGAAAAAATAATTAAACCCTTTACCCTATCAGAAATCTCCACCTGTATCAAATCACTCAAAAATAGAAAAAGCCTCCAGCCCACACAGATACATGTCAAAATTGTACACGTTTTCAACTTATCATTTCAAAAATACTCTTAAAACTTTATAATGAGAATAGCAATTATGGAATTTCAGACCCCTGTCTAAGCAATATAAAAATATGATGATTCCCAACCCTAACAAAAACCCCAGAGACACTCTAAATTATAAATCTATAGCTCTAATAATTTTGACATAAAAATCTATGTGTCTTTACTACCAAGTAGACTTAAATCTATTCTTCCATCAATTTTATCCCCATTTCAGTATGGCTTTATCTCTAACAGAGATGTCAATGATCACACATTAACTCTTAAATTCCTACAAGCATTAAAATGCCAGACTGGACAAGATCTCTTCACCCTAGCAGTAGATACTGCTAAAGTATTTGACAGAATACCATATAACTTTGTTTACTGTGATTTCTAAATTTGGCATTCCAAAACATTCATAGATTATATCCATATCTTATACAAAAAAAAAACCTCCATGAGATTATACATAGACAAGTCTTACTCTTTTCCCATATATATATATATATATATATATATATATATATATATATATATATATATATATAGATAGATATGAAGTGTGGTGTCAGACAGGGATGCCCATTATCTCCCATCTGTTTTAACATTTATATTGAGCATCTGCTTATCTTTTTAATGTGTAAGACCTATTGTGATTTTCCTAAATTTTCTAATATCAATTCACCTATTATGGCCTTTGCAGATGATTTAAGTATATATCTTACTAATCCAGATTTAGGCATCCCAAAAATTCTAAATATCATAAATTCTTTTAGAAAATGTTCTAATTATATACTCAGTCTACAAAAGTCAGTTTTACTTCATTTTAAGTTAAATCATATTATATACCAGTTATGAATAAATACAGCCCTAAAGTACTTTTTGATAACATTTCATCAAGATCCATCCCTAAAATATAAATCTAACTTTAAAAGATGACCTAACTTATATTGCTATTTTCTAAAGCTGCTATCATTAAAATGAACATTTTCCAAAGATTCTATTCCATATGATATCATCCTTTCAAAAAATCCTGAAAAAAATTTTTAATAATATTGCCGCTCCTCTTACTAAATTTATTTGGTGACCTAAACCAATAAATGTCTCATATAACAAATTAATTGTTCTCAAAATTAATGGTGGAGTAGGTCTTCTGGACTTTTGCCTTATTATTTAATTATAAATTCTAACAGATTATGCATCATCACATTTAATCCTCTTAAAAATACATGGTGTCCACCTTGGGTAAAAATATGGGCAAATAATTTGAACTCTTACTCCTGTACACTTCTAGCTACTTCCTTCTTTGAAGTAAAACACCCAAAACAGCTTAAAATTCATAATTTTAAATAAATCTGCTCATCTATTTTAAAAGCTATTGAAGTTATTAAATATTGACTAAGTTCAAAATTACTTTCAACCCATAAATCTTATTTCTAATATTAAACTATCACATAAAATTTTAGACCTATCTGGCTTTTCATTAATTCAAAATAAATTAGTAAAAGCCAAAAAAATAATAAAGCATGTGACTGTACAGCTCAAATAAAACACAACTAACCAAACAAAGCTCACATAGTGTCAGAGAACAACCCAGAAAACCTGTTGATATAAAGTAATAGTTTTTTATTCCAAGAATTGCACATAAAGAAAAAACACTATTAACAAGGTGAACTTTCTATTACTCATCCACTCATCAAGATTTCTCCTGAAGAGGGACAGAGAGGTGTTCAGCTTGACATGTATGGCAAATCTATTCCAGGGCATGGGCGGTCTCTGGATGAGGATCCTGTCCCTCCAGCATGTTCTGTTGATTGTGGTATTGAAGTTGAGGTCTCTGTAGTGTGTGGTGTGGAGAGATTGGGATTTCTTTATATGTAGCATTTCTAACAGAGTTGGGTCAGACATGGCTTTGTAAGTCAAGCAAAGATCGCCAGTAAGTAAGCGATATGAGACAGAGAATAGCTGGCGTCTTTTGAGTCTGTTCATGTAGGACATGTGTTTAATGCCTAGGATCCTCTTTGTGAGGTATTTCTCTGGCCTCTCCAGCTGTTGCAGGTGTCTAGTGAGGTACATGCCAAATGGGGCATTATACTCAATGATTGGTGTAATGAGGGAAGAGTAGAAAGAGATACAATGACCTCTTTCTTCCTGGATGCAAAACCCTGGGTAATGAGATGTGCCATGTACAAGGTCTTTCTGACCACAGTGGCAATGTGGGGTTGAAGGAGGGGTTGCTGTCAACCTGCATCCCCAAATCTCTTATAAGGCTTTCAGTGTTCAGTGGGCTCCCATCGATGTGATAATTAGTGGGAACTGAGTTTTTACCAAAGGGGATGATGACACATGTTTTGGCCTTAAGTTTAAGGCCATGGTTTCTACACCAGACATTGGTCTCAGTGAGGCCTTTCTGTAGGATGTCTGCATCACTTGGGGAGTTAATAATGGCTCCCAGCTTGCAGTCATCTTTGAACTTGGTCAGCCAGAGTCCCTTTATGTTGGCCTTGACTTCTGAGAAGTAGATGCCGAACAGGAGAGGACCCAAGACCGATCCCTGTGGGACTTCACTCGTGTCTGTTCGGCAGTCTAACTTGGAGTCTACTACTTTCACACTGTGTGCTCTATCTGTGAGACAATTTGCAACCCATCTAGTGATATAGGGATTGATGCCTAGTTTGGTGAGTTTATCAATAATTCCCAAGTGAGGAATGGTATCAAAGGCCTTGGCCAGATCAAGGTAGGCTTTATGCACTGCCTTACCTTCATCCACAGCCCTGGTGACTGACTCAAAGAAGTCAACCAGGTTGAGCAGGCATGATCTTGCTTTTCACAAAGCCAAATTGCGTGGGGTCTAGAGTTTGGAGATTTCCTATATCTTTGTTAATCAGGTCCATGATTATGCTCTCCATAGCTTTACATATCAGACTCATGGGGCTAATGGGGTGATAATTCCCAGGGTCTGTAGTTGCTCCCCCTTTATGGAGAGGGATGACTGTAGCAGTGCTCCATTCAGTAGGGACAAAGCCTGAGGTGAGGCTGTGACTGAACAGGGCACACAGATGTGGTGCCAGTTTGCTTTGTAGTTCATCGTTATCAGGTCCCATGGAAGCTGTATTCATGGCATTGGACAATGCAGCTTTAACCTATGCTGCAGTAATGCTGGGTGCCTGGCATTCTTCCAGTACTGTGATTGGTCCTGTAGAGGGGAGAGAATGGTAAAGTTGGCACTGAATCTGTCAGCCAGTATGTTGGCAATATATGTTGGCTCAGTATAGGTGGTACCATTGTGCAGTAACTCAGAGCAAATCTGGGTATTGCTGTGGAGGTTCTTCATATAACTATAGAAGGCTTTGTAATTGTTTTTAGTGTCTGACACAATTCTGCCTTCATACTGTCTTTAGAGGATTTGATGAGGAATCTCAACTTTTTGTTGAGGCTAATAAGGGAGTTTTTCCAGTCTTGGGACTTTACCTTATACTGCAAGAGTATCTCCCTTCTTTTGTAGAGTTTATTAATGGCAGGGGACCACCAGATTGGCTTCCTTTTTTTGCAGGAAAGCATCTTGGTTCTGTTGAGTATGGCTAGTTTCATGCATTTATGTACATGTTTGTACAGTGCATTGGTGTATGATTCAGCAGTCATGCAGCTATTTTCCATTGGCATGGGTGCTGTGAAGTTAGCCACCTCTGTTTTTAGGAGTCCAAAGTCAGCTTTGGAGATGTTTTTCAAGGTGGTTACCTTTGCGGGGGGTGTGGGTGACATGTGGATTTACATGGGGATTAGTTTATGGTCAGATCTGACCAGGGAGGGATTGACTACTGGAGTAGAGCAACAGTCACCCATGTTAGTAATAACCAGCTCAAGGATGTTGCTTCCTCAAGTGGGGGTCAGAATGAGCTGGTCCAGGGCATTGGAATTGATGAATTCCAGGAAGCGTTGGGCCAGTGTATTGGTACTTGAGTAGTTCTCCCAGTTTATGGAGGGGTTGTTGACGTCTCCTAGTATGAGAGTGTTCGGCTGGACCTTGATAGATTCCAGGGTGCTTAGGAACATGGAGTGAGAGTCTAGGGACATGGTTGGGGACCTATAGCAGGCTATGACCTGGATCGCCATCTTACCCAATGTTAGTTGTCCCTGAAGTATTTCAGATGCGTTATGCTGGGCTACAAGTCTGGAGGTGTACATATCCTTTATGAATATGAAGACACCACTGCCTTTGGAGCTACGGTCCATGTTTTGTGGCCAAAAGGTGTGGAATGAGTTATAGCCTGGTAGCATAGGGGTGCTTTCTGCCACTTTAAACCAGATCTCTATTACAGCACAAATGTCGATGTTCTCCATTTTGAGGAATGTTTCAAGTGAGTGCATCTTGAGATTTAGACTTCTAGCATTGATCAGCATGCCCCTCAGATTGCATTTATTTATAACCTTAAAAAAGTCACTATAGGGGTGGCAAGAGCCTTAGCCAGTACCCAGAAACCTAGGCATGGCAGATGCAGGACATCTCTGGCAAAGCATCAAGGTATGTCAGTCATGTCATCCCAAGCAGACAGATACCAGATCCCCTTAGAATGACACTTAAAACTTAGCCAATTGTTTTTTGTTTGTACTGCGGTATCATTCTGGGTGATGGTAGTATACTGCTCAGGGTTAGGGTCATACCTGCCTGGGCCACATAACCCGAGAGCTCCACCATGTCTCTTTTCATGTAGTCCAGGGAGGTGTGTCTCAGGTCATTTACACCCACATGGACAATGACAGAGTCATACTTGTACTTGTTGTGGAGTGACCTGAGTGCCTGTGCTATGCGTTGGATTCTGGCACCTGATAGACAGCTGAATGTTACCTTCTCCTTATTCAACCTAGTGAGTGGGACATCTGTGTGCCTCACTATTGAGTCACCTATGATTAGTGTAACGGGCAAGGTGTTTAGTCTTAGGAGCTTAGGTTGAGGGGCACACTGTGGAGGTGAGCTATGTGTCCTGTGGATTGTGCTATGTTGTGGTGGTCAAGTGCATTTCTGTCTTGGAGGTCTCTGCTGTTTGGGTACATTTCTTTTGAGAGCCTCCATAAAGATGGGTGTGTGTTTCTGTTTTTATGTGAGAGATGTGACGATGGGTGTTCTGGAGGGCTATGTGTTACATGTGGTGTGGTGCAGGTGTTGACCTTCTGCTCTTGACCAACTAGTCCAGTCTTGGCTTGAGAGTGTGTAGCTTCCACTTTGGTTTAGATATAAGTTCATCTCTCACAAGTCTGTGTTGGGAGGTAATTGGAGATGGTTGTCTGTGTACATGAGGCAGTTGCTACACTGCCTCAGAATGTCCAAGTGTACCAGGTTAATAGGAAAAAGCACAGGGAACTGCCCTTTAATCATGCCAGGAGTGGTGGTGGTCATAACTACTAAATATTGCAGCTATTTCCGTGAAAAACAACTAGTGCTGATGGCACTTAGGTGTGTTACAATAATTGGTACAAAAACATTTTGATGTGCAAAGCAATTAAGCTATTTGAAGTGCAAGAGAGAAAACAATAGCAATATTCAAGGGAAAAAACTGAAGAGCAGACTTTCTGGCACCAGTAATACTTTATCTCAGTTCGGCACCACTAGGCAGAACTTAAACAAGCGTAAACCCACACAAATGTGGGCTTTTAAACTAGAACGTTGAAAGGGATAGAAAAACTGCCCAAATGGCCAATAAACTGCCATTTCTGGGCCAGAAACATCTCCTCTTGTGGTAAATAGGCTACCTAGTGCTTATGACTCCCACTGATAAGCTAGAAGGCGTCTCTCCAACACAGAGAGGCTTGGGGGACTTAGAAGCTTACAAACAGTCCTGGATACAGCAAATATGTATCGGGATTAGACTAGTTACAGGAAAGGCAGGAAACAAATGCAAATGTGGGCTTTTTAACTAGAAAGTTGAAAGGGATGGAAAAACTGCCCAAACGGCCAATAAACTACAATTTCTGGGCCAGAAACCACTCCTCTTGGGGAAGATAGGCTATCTAGTGCTTACCACTCCCACTGATAAGCTAGAAGGTTGTTCTCCAACACAGAAAGGCTTGGGGGTGGCTCAGAAGCTTACAAACAGTCCTGGATACAGCAAATCTGTATCTGGACTAGACTAGTTACTGGAAAGGTGGGAAACAAGCTTAGAACTTTTTTTTTTGTTTTGTGTTTTTGTTTTTTTTACAGAAAAGCAGCTAAATCAGAAGGAAAAACAATCCAAATGCAGTGCAAGCTAGCACAATTGAGTGTGTAGAAATATTAAAGCAAATACAGTTTAAATAAATGCAATTAAATTAAACAATGACTAAAACCAAGTGCAGAAAGCAGTAAATTAGAAAAGAATCAAAATGGAGGCACTTAGAGTACCTCTTTCCCCTTCCTGATGCTCCCCTTCCTGATGCTCTTGCAGTCTGCAGCACATGAAAACTGGATCCACGGAGCTTAAACAAGTGCAAACCCATGCAAACTTGGGTTTTTAAACCAGAAAGTTGAAAGGGATGGAAAAACTGCCCAATTGACCAATAAACTATCATTTCTGGGCCAGAAACCACTCCTCTTGTGGTAGATAGGCTACCTAGTGCTTACCACTCCCACTGATAAGCTAGAAGGCTTCCTTCCAATGCAGAAAGACTTGGGGGGCTTAGAAGCTTACAAACACTCCTGGATACAGCACATCTGTATCTGGACTAGACTATTTATTTACATTTGTTGACCGGGAAATTCTACTGGGTCAGAGACACATTTTCAGTGTAAGCCTTGGGAGAAAAGCTCTACAAAAATTTTAATACAGAGTATTTAAAAATAATATAGACAATGAACATGGGTATTGTCAAAAAATACAATAGCTACTTAGTTACTCCTATAAGACAAACAATTAGTTTAAGGAGATTTGCGGTATCCAATAATACTTGCCAAAACAATTCCCTTGATTCCAATGAAGCATTCCAGTTCCCACCCCACAATAGTATGGAACTCTTTCCAATATATAAACCACAAAATTATTAAAGTTGACGCAGCTTTTCGAATGTTTGCATAGGGCATTATTCATTTCTCCTTTTTAATTGCATAAACTTGTTTATACATTTTTTACAAGGATCCCTCTGATTTGCTATTGTAAAATACAGCACAAGTCAAACAGAAGAGCATATATACTGCTCCTTTTGTGTTGCAATTAAATCTTCCATTTCTAAGACTTTGGGATAGTTACCTATAGCAGTATTAACTGCTTTCAAAATAAATGTACACTGGGAACATGCCCCATATGGCCTTGTCCCCTTGATAATTGACATATCTCTCAACAAAATGTAAGGCGAGGTTATTTTCAAGCTAGGATTTTAAGTTCTAACCCTTTTTTAAGTAAAATGTAGGGAGATAGGTCCACTTTATTTGACAACCCAAATGTTTCAAACAGAAACTTCAATTTTTATTAAATGCTGCTTTAACATCCCTAACAGACATTATGGTTATAAGTCAAAATCATGGATTCAGAATACTCCATCTTGTGCCCTAATCAAAGGAGGAAATTTCATCCATCTACTCTGGATCAAATCATTAGATAATTAGCCTACTAAATAAGATGGGTAGCCACTATCTTTTGAACATACTTTTCATCACTTCCATTTATATAATAAGATGCTGTCAAATAAAAGATAAGATAACCTAGCCATCTGTCCATTCAAAATATTCTTTTTCTGCCAAGGGAGATGACAACTATTAAAAAATAACACACTATTGGAGTAAGATTTTTCTTCTGAAAATATTAGAATCAGAGATATTCAAGTAAAATATTTTGGAAATAGTTACAGCCAAAGAATTTAAACTTGAAGCACTTATTTCACCAGCAAAAGACAAAAAACTTGTAGCACTACTAATATACTCAAAAAATTCCTTAAACAAAGATTCTTCACCAGCCTACATAATAAAAATATCCAAATAGTGCAGATATTTAACAATAAATTTCCAATAAGGTGAAGCAAATGCATATTTTCTCTTCCCCCATGAAACTACAATGTTGGCAAAAACTGGGGTAACTGCTGCACTCATCACTGTACTACATATTTGTTTAAAAAATTCCACCTCAAAATAAAGAAAGTTATTATGTAAGGCCATCTCCATACAACTAGTCAGTAAATGCAAATCAGTATTGGAACAGATTTTCTCACATACTATTAGGTACACAGACAAGCGATCCAAGTAAAACAAAAATAGAGTAATAATTTCCTCACAAGCTTTCTAATATATATGTATATATATATATATATATATATATATATATATATATATATATATATATATATATATATACTTTTTATCAGGCATGGGAGTGGTTTATTGTGCTGTAAAACAAAGTGTCATTGGTACACATGTTAAATTCACATCCCTTCCCCCATCAGTGTGACATTCAAGCTGGTCCTGCCCTACTTAGTAGCTGTCATAATAATATATAACCCTTATGTACTTTAAATAATTATTTAACCAAATTATTAAGTATATTATTAAGTCTGTGATTTTATCCAAGACAATATACTACATGGCTGGAAATATATCAACCTTAGTTCATTTGGCAATCAAAAAGTATATATAAATATATACATATACATTTTGCATGTAAAAATCAATGTCTATTTTCATAACCTATTGTTAACAAAGATCACTTTCGTCCTTCTAGATTTCTTCATGTCTGTGTACAAGAACCCTAAAAACCTATATAATTGTATAATTAGTTAGTATTGTTATTACACATCATTTTGAATAAAGTGGAAAAAAGAACCAGAAAAAAAAATAAAAATAAGAAAAAATGTATGTATGATGATGGAAACAAAATATACACTTAAATTTCAATTGATTTAAAATGGTATTTTAAACCAATTTGTAGAATAAAATAAAATAAAATACAATTAGTCATGTAAACAATGTGGCAATTTTCTAAGTTCCGGTGCACTTTTAATTGAACAGTAGTAGTTTAGTCCAGGCTTCCTAAAAGAGTTCAGCTTTAATTGCCACATGAGTTCACATTTCTCCAGAATATTCGGGATGTCTCCTTCAAGATCACCCATGTCTATGCGATCCAGGATCTGGAACTTAAAACCTGTGTGTCTTTTATGAAGAGAAAGGTGTTTGGTTAGTGCATTATTTTTAGATCCAGAGCATATTTCTGACAGATGACATAAAATCCTATGCTTGAGTTTATTTACAGTCTTGCCTACATAGAATGCATCACATTCATTGCACTGTGCCCTGTAAATTACTTTTTTAGTGTTACAGTCACCCCCTGCTCTGGTTTTAATGATCTTCTTTAAATAAGGGCAATAAAAACTATCACCTAGCTGTATAAATATACAAAATGTACAATTAGTTTCACATCTTTTAGTGCTTTTCTCACATGATCTAGGTTTAAATTCAACAAAACTTCTAATATTCCTGGCCTTCCTATAAACAAATGATGAGGCTTCACCTATGATGTTAATCAGAAAAGGGTTTCCTGTGACAATGTCCCAGTCTTCTTCAATAATATTTTTGATACTGTGATAATCCAAAGTGTATGTCAGGATGCAGCTATTTTTGCATTTGTTATTCTCTGTGGAATTACTTAACATTTTTCTACTGGGGAGGTTGAGTGAAGGTGCTTCAGTCCTTTTCAGTTCTATAATGGGTTCCAGGATGTTTTTTAATATCTGACTTTCATAGCCTTTCACTAGAAAATCATTCTCTAAGTTGTTCAGGTTTCTCAAAAATGGTTCCATCTCTGTGGTAATTTGATCTAATCTATAGCCTTGGGACTTCACTACATTATACTTGTTTTTTGTAGGATGTAGACTTTTACTGTGGAGTAATAAGTTAACCTTCATTGGTTTTCTGAATAGATCAGTGGTGATTCTGTTAGTGTTGGTGCCCTTGGAAATCTGCATATCTAAGAAAGTGGTTTAAGTACAGCTATGGGAAGAGGTAAACTTCAGGAAGGGGGTTGTTTGACTGAGGTAAGTGATAAAATCTCCAAGCTGCAAGGTGTCACCTTCCCACACAATAAAGACATCATCAATAAAACGTAAATAGTATGTGATATGCTGCATGTAATCTGTGTTGTTTAACACAACGTCCTCCTTCCATTTGCCCAGGGCTATATTAGCTATGCTGGGAGCCATGGCAGACCCCATTGATATACCAGATTTTTGTTTGTAGTGTTTGCCATTGAAAGTAAAGAAATTGAAGTCCAGTACAAGATTAATAAGCTTGCTTAACTTTTGCAGTTGTGCCTCTGTACCCTGATTATGTTCCTTAAAAGACTCCATAGCTGCTGTTATACAGTAATTGTGGGGGAGCACTGTGTACAATGATTCTACATCAATAGTTACCAAAATACTGTCAGTTTCCACTGTAATGTTTTTTTATTTTCTTCACAAAATCCATTGAATCTCTTATGTATGACTTATTCTTTTCTGCTATAGGTTTCAGCAAGTAATCAAGGTAAATGGCAGTGGCTTCAGTAAGGGAACCTCCACTTGTTACCACCGGTCTATAAGGTGGGTCTTCTCTGTTCTTGTGTGGCTTTGGTATTCCAAAAAAGTAAGGTAAATGTGGGCATGGGCTCCATAAATAATTATAAAGATTTTCAGTGATAAGTTTTTCTTCCCATAATGTGGTGAGATTAGTGTTCCATAAATCATATGCTCTTTTTTATGTCATCCATGGTAAATAACTCATAAAATCTGTTATCCTCCAGCATGTTCTCTATCTTTTGGTTGTAGCTAATGGTATCAGTCACAAGTATACCTCCTCCCTTGTCTGCCTTCATTACATGCCTGAATTTATCATTGCCTAGCTCAAGCAATGCTTTTCTTTCTCCCTGTGTTAAGTTATAAAGTTTTTTCTTAGGAGGTTTTTTAAGCAGTTTCCTGATATCCATCTCACATTTCATTTTGAAAGCAGCTAGTGTTTGATGTAGTGGTGGACAATAGCTGCTAGGCCTTTTTATAGTTTCATCAATAGGCTTATTTTCAATGTCATTACTTTTGCCATGAAATTGTACCCTTACTTTGAGCTTCCTCACAAACATTTTAAGGTCTATCAGTACCTGAGCAACCTCACTCCTGCAGCTTGGTACAAAAGTAAGTCCTTTGGACAACACACTTTTTTCCTCTTCAGTCAGTGCTTTAACAGAGTGGTTCCAGATAAGTGGAGCACCTGTTATTGTGGTACCTGTTGTTGGTGTTATTGTACCTGTTATTGTGGCTGGTTCCTCCATCTGAGCCTGGGACCTGGGTTGTAGTCGGGGTTCCAGTCGGGATTGCCCAGGTATTGTATTTCCCTCACCCCTGTCCACTGTTTGGTTCTCCTGTCTCCCTGGGAGTTCGTGGATAGAGTATGAGACCTTTGGAATTCCTCCTCTGCTTTCTGGAATCTCGGTGGGTTGTAGTAGTATTCCCCAATGTCGCTGTGGTATGGGGGGACCTGGTAAGAGGGACAAGCTCTGGGGCTCTGGTGGTGGTCGTCGTTCTTGTTCTGGTATTGGTGCTGGCTTTGGTATTGGTGTGGTGATTGATGTCTGTGCTGTCGATATTGGTCTTCCTGAAGAAACTGGTCTGTGTGAAGGTGCTGCTGCTCCTGGTAGCTGGATTGTCTGTGGTCCCGGTTGTCCTGGTAGTCCTGTAATTCGTCCTGTAGAACTCTCTGTCAGTTATGGTTGCCGCTGTGGCTTATGTTCCTGTCCTGATCCTTCTGTGATGTCAAAGGCTTCTGCGGAGTGCTGATAGCCAGAAGGGATTGGGATTGTGGGGAATGAGAAGTTGGAGGGGCAGTCTCCTGCTGGTCCTGTATTGTGCCCCTGTTTGGTTTTGTGTGAGGCTCTCCACTGGGAGGGACGCACAGGTTTTAAGTTCCAGATCCTGGATCGCATAGACATGGGTGATCTTGAAGGAGACATCCTGAATATTCTGGAGAAACGTGAACTCATGTGGCAATTAAAGCTGAACTCTTTTAGGAAGCTTGGACTAAACTACTACTGTTCAATTAAAAGTGAACTGGAACTTAGAAAATTGCCTCATTGTTTACATGACTAATCCTATTTTATTTTATTCTACAAATTGGTTTTAAATACCATTTTAATTCAGTTGAAATGTAAGTGTATATTTTGTTTCCATCATCATACATACATTTTTTCTTATTTTTATTTATTTTTTCTGGTTCTTTTTTCCACTTTATTCAAAATGATGTGTAATAACAATACTAACTAATTATACAATTATATAGGTTTTTTAGGGTTCTTGTACACAGACATGAAGAAGTCTAGGATGAAAGCGATCTTTGTTAACAATAGGTTATGAAAATAGAAATTGATTTTTACATGCAAAATGTATATGTATATATTTATATATATTTTTTGATTGCCAAATGAACTAAGGTTGATATATTTCCAGCCATGTAGTATATTGTCTTGGATAAAATCACAGACTTAATAATCTACTTAATAATTTGGTTAAATAATAGGTACCACATCATTATAAATTTTATTTAAAGTACATAAGGGTTATATATTATTATGACAGCTTCTAAGTAGGGCAGGACCAGATCAAATGTCACACTGATGGGGGAATGGATGTGAATTTAACATGTGTACCAATAACACTTTGTTTTACAGCACAATAAACCACTCCCATGCCTGATAAAAAGTATATACATATTTAGAAAGCTTGTGAGGAAATTATTACTCTATTTTTGTTTTACTTGAATCGCTTGTCTGTGTACGTAATAAAGGATTTTCGACTGGAAACAGACTGCCTGCCTTGTGTGGATTACTTTCGAATACTTAGTAATGCTGTACAATTATATATTTTCTATTATTACTTTTTGTTTTGTTTTGTTTTGACTTAAGACGAGTTTACGTTCGCTACTTCTACTACTATTGTCTGATCTGATTAATATACAGTGATTAACTAGAAATATATGGACTGAAAATTTTCCACACAGAGAAGTTTCTTACACTGTTTTGTTTTTGGACCCACTACACTTTAGTGGGTTGTTTTGAGACTTCGGGGATACCACGGAGATTACTTATTTTTTGTTTCTTATTAAAAATAAATCCCTGACATCAACTACAGCAAACAGATAAAATGGTAAAAATTCACAATCAGCAATAACACCAAAAAATTCAATGGATCCTGCAAAATGTAAGGTTGATTAACAAAAAAAAAAAACATTCAACTGGCAGCAACAATAGCCTTTAAATGAGGATCTATTGTTGCTTTATGTGATTGGGAATCCCAAAAATACTTGGATTCATGGGATTCTTAGCCTGAAAACTCATATAAATCATTAAATTGTCCGCAAACAACCAGCAAATTTTCATTAAATAAATCAATCCACCTGCAGATTATATTAACCTAATTTCTGAAGGCTGTCATAAAAAAATCTCTCCATTGTTTAAATATTCCAACATTTTTTGTGAACACAAAAAACTGTCCATAATAACCAAATTACCTCCCTTATCAGGCTTTATCATTCTAATAGCTCTATCCTTAAATAAACGATTCAGCAATCCTTTTTTCTCTTTTGTCATATTAAAATAATGAACCCCTTTGTTGCTATTAGCTAAAACCATAGGGTCTTTTTCACAAAGCTTCTCAAATAAAGATATTGGGGCAATAAAGGGGATTGAAAATACTTCTTTTTCTTAAACAATTTTTCATATTATCAGTCTTATTACTATTTTCAAACAATAACTTAAAATTTAGTTTCCTCCCAAACAATTACATTTCCCTTAAAGTGTCCATTAAGTTGGAACAAGAACAATAAATACATGTAAATCTTTAGAAACAAATATCATAAATGGAGGTAATAGTGAAATTACTTTTATTAAAAATATTAACTCCACTAAAGTCAAAAACAATACCTGGGTGTGGACCATTTATTTCTCTTCATAATTGCCTTTTTTCCTTTCCCTTCACTTGTAATTGCATTTGTTACCCCTGGGGCTGGTTTGTCTAAAAGAGCATCATTACCACCAGGTATATCCAAATAACCCTGTGTGTATGTATTGTTTATTTTCTTCTCATTGTAAATGGCATATTTACTGTGCTGGATATGCTCTCTTTTCTTCATACTCAGCATCACTATACTGTAACTTCTTCTCATTGTGCAGTCTAATGGTATCACAATTTGAATCCACATTAGTGAGCATTTTTAAATAAATATATCTTTTCAGTGGAATTAATCACTAAGTCATTAGAAATCTCTTGCTTAATTATTCTAATCTCCTCTTCTAATTTAATCAATTTACATTCATTATTCTTAATCATGATCTGCATCAATTATCTTCCAGTCCTATCAAATAAATCCAGTAATTCCATATGTAAAATAGAACCTGCTTCCATGCTGTTAGGAAATTTAAAAATCCATGAACCTTTAGTCACATGCTTAACCTTAATTGGATCTTGAAAAAAAAGTTAAGTCCAGTTACATGTTCCTATACTTTTGAACAATTTTCAGATATCTTGATCTTATCATTTAAGCTCTCCTGCATGGACTCTGTTGAAATTCAATACTTTTATTAAAAGAAAACTTTGTTTAAGCTAGTTATTAAGGTCACTATCATTGCAACTTGTTCCAATGCAGGTATTACTTGCTTCTCCATTAGACATGTGGGTAACATAAGAACCACTGTCATTAACATTATAGATGTAAATCCAGTAACCATGCCATTACTGTTAACTGATCTAGTGACAACTTTGGCATAGGTCTTATACTTGTTTCTGTAAGGACCCACTACAGCATCATATCTGCTGATCAACTGGTTCTTTTCCTGCTGTTCAAGTAGGTCAGACTTTTTGTTTTATGTTGAGAAATAAGAACTGAAAGAATTCTTAGTATAAAATAAAGATGTTTTTCAGTGCTGCCTGGATGAATAAGCATAATTCAATGCCATATTAAAACTAGGCCAGAACAGAATGTCAACCTAAAACCATATATGGTACCAATGTCCCAATGAAAAACAATAAGTGAGAGTGTTAGAAAGAGGCCTACACCGGGCCCAGAGTGATGGAATAGTCTGTTTTGGTCCCAAGCTCCAGGGCTAAATGGCTGGATAACATTTTCCAGTGCTTTCTAGAAAATGAATGTCATGTCCAAGGTTGCCATTTTGTGAACACTTGGAGAAGATAGTCAAGACAAGGGTTAAACCATTCTAGATGACAGCATGTAGTGTATGGATCAGATAACATGACCATCACTATGGATAGGTTATCCAGGTCCCATGACCCATTCTGAATAGAATATAAGCAGGCATTTAATGGTGGGAGAAGACATTGTGGTAGAGTAGACATTAAGTGATTATAAATATGGTATTTTCTTCCTATATAGTATTAATATTTGTGCAAAAATGTGTTGTTCTGTAATTGAATGGATGTTTACAAGCAGCAATATGTGGTTTAAAGCTTCTGACAATGTTTGAGCTGGGAGAATGTGCCAGGCACTTGGTATTTGCCAGCTGGATGATTTATTTAAGGAAGCACAATCGAGGAGTCCCACGAAGAAGATTAAGTGATGATACACGTGGACTTTATCAAGGCTTATTTTTTTGTCAATGGTGGAAATCTCAAAGGAACTTTGTTTTATTACTAAAAAATGAAATTTTGATTTCATTTCATCCACTACTATAGATGATTATATGAGAAAATTCAGAAAATGGTTTTGCTTGACACAATATTGACACACAAGCAATCAAAACTTCAAAATGGGCTTTAACATAAGCCCTGTCTGTCAAGTATAATCTAATCTTTAGCAGCCTTGGTCCCCATTGCTCAGTACTAGCTCCTTATGCCGTGTTGTCTCACTGTGAGAAAGGTCATGAACTTCAACAATCCCCCCATCCCAATTCATCTCTACCACTTTCTCTGACTTAGCATCAGGCTGGCACTTTTGGGGAAGGTGGTTCTGGTCCATGTATAAGAGTTCTCATCCTTTCATACTGTTATCATTTGAAATACCCTCCTCTAATAATGTGTTCTTTAAATTGTTCCTTTAGCAACAATTTCTCCTTACATTCAAGCAAGCAGCATTTAAAAATGGAAACTGGGATATAAATGCCTTTTTGGAGGTGATATCTTGATCTGCAATAGAACATATTCATAGGATGGAGAAAGTGGAAGAAAAAATGACATCTACAAAAAAAAAAATCTAGTGTAGCTCAAAGCTTATATAAAGGAGATGCAAGATAATACACCTCAGCACAGAGTAAAGATCCAAGAAACCATACATTTCAGGTAAATGAAACATCAGTGACACTTATGAACAAAACCCTTAGTGTATATTTCTAATACCTTAAATGCAGATATTCAATATGCAAAGGCAGCAAGAACAGCAGTCCTTGGGGAATTTCTGATACTCATAAGGAATAACAAAGAGGGGAAAGTATGATTCATATCATCTGGCAGGAGATAAGATTTTACTTGGAAGTACCAAATGAATGCTCACAAGCTCCATCTTTGCAAGAATATTAAGGTAGCTCAGGGAAGGTACACCGAAATGTGACAAAAGCCTTGAAAAAGGAAGCTGTATGGAGCTATTGTAGTATCATTTAAATATTTTGAGGAAATCGATAAAGTTTAGGGTGACAGTAACTTAACATATGAAAATGCACACAAATAAGGGTGTCATTCTTTTAAAAAAGACAGCCAGAGGGGATGTACAGAAATATTCTTTGGCAAAAGCGATGTAGATAAGAGAAGTAACTTTCTAGAAAAGCTGGTACATTTGTCAAAACTGAAATAATTTGCAATGGCTTGATTAAAAGTAAAAAGCTGTCTTTCAGAAGAAGAAGAAATTGAATAAAGTTAAACTAAAATGTAAGTCTCTTCATGGAAAGAAGTAGATGAAGAGCCAATTGACCTAAGCAACCATTATCATTCATTTACTTCTACATTTCTACTTCATGCAGCTTACCTCTTTCTTTTCTGACAGTCATTAGCACAACTTTATCTGCCCTATCTGGAGTCAGGCTTTGAATATTTTGACAGTTTATACACACACTATTGTACATTTCCTAATTTCCCTTACATTTAATCTTGATGCAGCTGAATACTCTAATATTAACACTACCATCAACATCATCTGTACTACCTGCTGCCATTTACTCTCTTTTCATGCCCACCCTATTCACCCTGCTTCCTCCCTTTCAACATATTCTGTATAATTCTTCATTACTCCTGACTACACCCAATGTCCCCATTCAGTTTCCATTCTCTGTTTATAGTTTCATTGCCTTCTTAATGATTACTCCTTCAAACCAACTCCTGATCGTCTATTTCCTGGAAGCCCACCCTTATTCCCTCTCACCCATTCACTCTCTTACAAGTCGTACTTGAGTCCTAAAAAAAACCCACAGACAGGCACCACTACCCGTTGAGTTTTCCAGGCAAAAGGGGGGAATGGAAATAGGCTGCTAGGTCTTTCTTCTATGTCACACAGGAATGCATTCATGCTTATAGGCACTTTAGTGTCCCCAATCCACCTTACCGCATGTCATGAAACATGGGAGGAAACAGGAGCACCAGGAAGAAAACAATGCAAACAAAGGAAGGACATTCAAACTCTCAACAGATGACACCACAACTGAGAACCAAACTGGACAGCCTCTTGTGATGAATTAGCAACATTATCCTATTTTTGTGCCTGGTGCCGTCCCTTGATTTGGCACCCCCTTCTCAACCTTATATTGAAGTTTAAAAAATGTATTTTCTCCTTTTAAACTTAGGGAACTGCTTACTTCCACAGTGGTGCAGCAGTAGTATTGTTACCTCACAACAAGAGGTCCTCCCGTTTGATTCTCAGCTTGGGTTGGGAGTGCCTTCTGTGTGGAGTCTGCATGTCCTCCCCACAGTCAAGTGGGCGTTCGAAAGACATGCGTTGAATGGGTGTGCCTTCGTTGAAGGTTGAGTGTTAGGCTGGCAACTCGACACCATAAAAACCAACTGCCAGTCATTAGCGGACCGGAGTTCCACTGTGGCGACCCCTAACCGGGAAAAGCTGAAAGACAAACAACAACAACAACAACAAACTTAGGGAACTGCTTGCTTCATTTTTAACAAGCAGCTGCTACAGTTCATGCCATGCACGGAGCACTACAGCAGGAAATGCAGGACTGGCATTTTTATCTAACGACCAGAAGGATTTGAAGACCTATCATGATCTGCCAATCGTCCCCCCTTAACACTCTGTGCCCAGGACAGCTACACATCCACCCCACCCAAGCAACACATATGTGTCACAGCATACATAAATAAAGGATTTTGGAATCAATGTAACACATTCATAGTTAGCATTGTTATTCAAGCTTACACATACTAAAACTTATATATCAAAAGTTGTATTAGAATTTTATTTTACTAAATATTTAATATTAGAAAAAAATAGCTGAGCATTGTGAGGGACATGCAGTAACTGTTAGCACTGAGTGCTGACCAAGAAGTGTGAATTAAAATCTGCAGACAAAGCAATCAATTCAACAGGCAATATCAAGTTTTGAGTGTACATGAGGAATGAAGTTAATGAAGAAATTTATATTAAGACCCCATTCCACATTTCAAAGAAAATGACTTTATGGTTAGAGGACAGTTTACATGCTGCGCATATAAGCTTAACACACTGGTGTGGAATGTAAGAATGAAGAAAAAGAATTCCTGGTGAGTTGGTGACTTTGCATGAATGATAATGTTTGACACAATATTGCTGGGTGAATGTAGCATAATTCAATACCTGAGATGAACTAATGTTATTCAGTTGGTAATTAGCCTCCATAAGCCCTGAAGCCACTCAAAAGTGAAAATTAGTTGAAACTGTGTCAATAGTGGCATAGTAAGAAAGAGGTGGTGTGTCAGGGTCATGCAGAACTCATTTTGAATTTAAAAAGAAAGTCTGGTTTCTAGTTTACTGTTGGCTCATTAGCAGAAGTCTCCTGCATACATATGATACAATGTTACTAACAGGAACTTGCAAAGCAGAGTTGCAAAAGAAGTGGGAAGAACATAAACAGGAGATTGCAACTGTGTACAGGTCTAACAGATAGGCTGCCCATTAAAATATAAGTCCGACAAAAGCATCCATTTATGAACAAATGTAGATATAAGGCTTTTGAAAGAACACAAATAAAATAGCATAAAACAACATGAGGCACCTCATTTCAAATAAACTCCATTGCCAAAAGTTAAATGAAGTTTATACTTCTGCAACCATGATAACCAATTATTTCTTAACATACTATAATAATAAAATATTTGGAAACAAGTGCACAAACTGTCAAGACTGGAAGAGAACATTCTGTCTGCAATGTTACAAGGCCACATATTATATATCAACAGAATAATAATTAAAACATATATTGTGAAGGCAGATAACTCTTGTTAAAAAATGTTAGTACATTTGAGAAACTAGGATTTATGTAGTCACATTGGTTCAATGGGGAGTTCACAGACTGTAAATATTCTGTTTTTTTTTTTTTTTTTGTTGTTGTTGTTGTTATAATATAACCAGTAAAGAACATCAACATTCTTTGCACTAGGAAGCACCTTGAAATTAAAGAAAGAGATGTCACAAAATGATTGATTCTGCATGAAATGAGCGATTCTCTTAATATAACTAAGATGGGATAACTGCATAATTAAATACTGACTGTTGCGACCCAGAAACAGACTCCTGTTTCTAACAGCTGGTGCTCACTGCACCCCAAACAGAAAATAGATGGTGCACAAATCAAAACAACATTGTGTGTCACTCATTCTAGTGCTACACTGGCACAGAAATAGCGTAAATGGCACTATGTGGGTCATATACTGATGTCAGCAGTGCTCTGGAAGGCTGTACACATCCTGTAACAGAATCATCCCTGCAGGTCCACCCAGCCTTGCATGTCTGAGCACAGATGCACTTTGTAACATGCAGAGATGGCTATACAATTATGGATTACTGCTACTGTGCTACTGAGAAACGAGCAATGTGATTCTGAAACCTAATGGACTGCGTTGTACTCATTATCCTTTTCTGCAAATTAATGCTCACTCGCATCAGATTCTGGCCTAATACTCTGCGAATGAAGTCATAAGCATAATGAATCCCACTGCAAGAACAAAACAGATGTGAACTTTACACATTCCTGGAAATGATGCCATCTCACTATTATAGCAGCAATGCTTTAATAAAAATCAAAAACAAGCTGTACTTCGAAGTGCACGTTAACAATTTTTCTTGATAACAGTCCCTAAAATAACTTTCATGGACATCTGGGTGAATACTGAGAGCAAGGGAAGAAAACAATATCAAGGGCAGGAACAATACAGTGTATTTTTAACAAGGAAAATGAAAAAAATATGACCAATGAATTTATTTTCAAATACTTTGAAGACTAGTCTTTAATGGTTTGAGTATATTTTAAGGCTAGATTATTAATAAATAGAGCATAGGGCGTCTAGATTGAGAACTGACTGCATATTAAAGATTTTTTTTTTCATGACAAAAAAATGCTTTTCTTTTTTATTGGACTAGTTTGCTTAAGACATCATTTGCATTGTTTATTCTGTGCTGTTTTAGAGCCTGGAGCATGTGCAGTGGAAATGAAAACATCTTTATTAACATTTTATCTTTTTTATTGGAGGGGGGGGGTTGAATGAGGGTATGTATGGGGCATAATATACATACAAGCATCATAGAAAGCAGAGGACATACATCAGTATGCACCCACCTGTTTACCAGCCTTTGCAACAAGTTATGTTTTTGTCATTATTGTAAAGGATATTTTTACTTCAAAACAATGTGTTGTTTTATTGTTTTGAACAGTTCAATGTGAAGGATGACTTCCTGAGACTTTGCATTTTGATATTCTTTGATCTGATTTGGAGTTGTTTCTTCTGAATGTGAAGTGTCTGGCAGTCAGATTAATGATTATTCTCATTGATTCTGATTATGTCTATGAATAGTAAAGTCCTGACTTGAAAGACAAGCTTTAGTGACCTAAAAGTCATTTCCTTCTTTGTTGGTCTGTGTTGGACAGATTAATTATTTGTTTTGATTGATCATAAATTTACCCTAAAATCAGATCTGTGATATACACATTTGGCTGAACACACATGGAGAGAAATGAAAGTGATCACTTAGTTGAGAAAAATAAAATGATACAGTAATCATCATAAGGTTGATAACAATAGGCTTTTATAAATTTTCAAAATATATTTGAAAACACAAAGAAGCTGGGGCACAAATGTGATATGATACGTTTTACTGGACTGACATTATCCGAGCTTCTATGCTAGCAGGAGACCTTCATTACAACTTATACAATTACTGGTGTTAGATAAAAAGGTTTAATATCCACTTGAGTCTGGAGAGGGAAGTACATCATATTTTTTTAATGGCTAACAAAAAACACTTGAAAAATACCATTGGGGATAAAAGGTATACAGTTGGGATACTTAGCTTCACAACTACACCTCAGATATAAATTGTGTGTGTGTGTGTGTGTGTGTGTGTGTGTGTGTGTGTGTGTGTGTGTGTGTGTGTGTGTGTATGCCTGAAACTTTAAGTTCAGGTTATGCCCTGCACAAAACTAAAAGATCTCCCTGCAACTTACATTGCAGTCAGATCAGTCTTCTGAGCTGTTTTTTCTCTGCTAAATGAACATTGACATTTAAAGAATCACAATACAGAGAGTTACTGGAGCTGATGTTTTGGTACATTTGCTTTATTCATAACAAGAGTGTAGTTAGTATCATATAAAGTAACATTCTAGTCAGAAGATTAGCAACCATAAGCTTCACAGTCAGTAAGACCTTAAGAGTCAGGCAGTTGTAATAACATAACAAAACTTTAATACTGCTACTCTTCATGGGTATTTGTCTGAACTTTAAAATGACAATCAACACATTTTTCCCTCTTCTTCAACACTTGCTTTCTTTCAGTTGGTTACATATGCCCTGTAGATTGTATTTACTGCACAGAAGTATCATGCATTCCAGCCTAACATCTTATTCACTTGGTAGTCCCTGCCTTGTTCATAACATGTTGTTTCACAGTGAACTGGACATTGTAAGTGTACATTTTCTGCTAACCAAAACATCAGTCTTAAAATTACTTGTTTAAAAATAAAAAAAAACCACATGATATCTTTTTTCTTTTCCTTTTCTGTATTTAACTAATTCTTTATACATAGCTCTGCTATTATGAATTATTTTCTCATGAAATAATAGAGTAGTCTTAGTTGTTATCTTCTCTGGTGAATGAACACTAACTAATGTAACATGCAGGAAGATCCTTTATTTTTATGCCTAGTCATAACCTGGTCTTCTAATGTTTCAGTCTGTCAGATGCAGAGAGCCCCCCCCCCCCCCCCACACACACACAAACAGTATGTTTCTGATTTGCAGTTGTCACATTTTATTCCACATTGGCATTTTTCAATTATTTTCTAAGCCATTAAGAAATAATGATGCACCTCCCTTTCTAGACATAAGTGGATATATATGCAGTGCATCTAATATCATTCACTTAATTCAAGACAAAGGGCTTCTGTTAGCTCAAACCTTGAGTATTTGCAAAACCTATGCTGGTCCAATAAAAGGTATTACATCACATATGTGTTATAGTATTTGTGTTTTCTGTTAGTGGACCCACACAGCATTTCTTATTTTTTTCTACCAAATATATTTGTAGATTAATGTGTAATTATGGTAGATTATACGATACTAGATAGGATTCTAAATTCACAAAGAAGCATAATTTGTTCAAATGATTTAATAATTTATCATTTATCTTGATTATATAGGTTTTCTGAATATTTAGGGATTTGTAAGGAAAGAAGAGATTTTACTAGTTTGTCCTAGTAGTTTAAGAAGTACAACAGTCACAGTTTAAAGTTCATAATACTTGCACTTTTAAATTGCCCATTGTAGACATGTATAAATCAATCTGCAGTGTTATAATTGTCCTTGTCACTCTTAGGTTCATAGGTTAATACTAGGCCATTAATCCAGTGGACCGTTTTTAGCCCAGCCACATGATTCCACATTGAATTTACCATGACATAAAACTAATACCAGATGTTCAACAGGGTGAATTACTTTGGATCTAGTTATGTCCCGTTTCCATAAGGATTTAGGGAGCCAGGCCAGATCCCTACCAGGATGAATTTCTTTTGACATAGATATATCTTCTTTTTATAAGGGCTTGAGGGGCCAGACAAGAGGTGCACTTACAACTCCCTATCCAATCATCCAAATTATGCTTAATAAAGGGTCACGGGAACTATTATGCTTTACCTCAAGGGAAAGTATTTTCCATAAAAGAGGCATTTTATATGATAGAGATATATTACGCCAATAGGTCCTATTTATACTGCTGTGGAAGTTCAGGTCTCATGAGTGGGTGTTATTAGTTTCATTATTGTGAAGGAGGTTGCATAAGATCATATTCTTCAAAGCTGGAGGCTAGGCAGGGGCCTCCACTCAAAAGTCAATAGGACACAGAAAAGTGTGAGAGCTCATGGTGGACATGTTCTTGAATGTCTTAGTGAGGAAATGTTGTCCTTTTTTGAGCCTGGTTATACCAAAAGTGGCATTATACTTTGCAAATGACCTGATAAAAGAAGAGTAGAGAGAGAGATGATTACTTCCTTGGATGTAGAAGATGAGATAAGCCCCTGGCAATCAGTCTGGCTAGTAAAATAATTTCTTTAAAACAAATGAAAGTGCCCAAGTCCCTAATGACCAAGTCCATTTTTATGGGGGTATTACATATGTGTTAGGAGCATGAGTGCTTGGGTTTGCCAAAGAACACAATGCTGCATTCTTTGGAATTTAGTTTGAGGCCATGGTCTAAACCCAAGTTATTAGTGCACATTAGGCCCTCTTAGAGAATCTAGTGGTCAGTTGGAGTGTTTATGGCACATCCAATTTGCAATCACCTACAAACTTCTTTAGCCACAGGCCTGTATTGCTGGTCTTGATGCCAGAGAATTTGATAAAAAAGAGGAGTGGTCCCAGTACAGACCCCTGGGGTGCACTACTGGTAACTTGTCTTTTGTTTGACACTGGGTCTTTAATGATTAATGGACTGGGTTCTGTCAATGAGCCAGTTTGTTATCCAGCAGGTACCATGGGAGTTACATTTAGTTTGATAAGCTTATCAATGGTGCCAGAATGTGGAATGGCATAAAAGGCTTTGTCCAAGTACAGGTATGCAGTGTGAACCAATTTGTTTGAGTCCAATACTTAATTTTTCAAAAAAGTCCACCAAGTTTGAATGCAGTATCTAACCTTTATAGAAAGGTTTGGGACCAAGATTTGTTAAAGAGCTCCATAATGATGAACTCCATTGTCTTAAAGATAAGTTTGCTGAAGCGTATGAGTTTATAGTTTCCTGGTTCAGTAGAGGATCCCCTTTTCTAGACTTGGATGACTACAGTGGTTCTCTGTACCTCTGGCATGAATCCAGGAAAGAGGCTGAAAATGAAATAGAGTTAATAACAAGTTAGTCAGACAATATTTGGTGCTGACAAGAAGACAGCCATGCGCATTATCTGCGTCCATGAAACTTATATTCGTATCCGTGGATACAGAACTTAGGACTTAGCGGTGATTGGGTGGAGGTACAGGCATACTAATATGCTATGAATTATTAGACACAGATAGGAGATAAAGTCTGAAATAAATTTGTTCACTAATATGTTGACCATGTCCTCCAGGGATAATTTTGTGGTGTTATTAACTAAGAGCTTTACTGGGTATTATTTCTGAGGTTTTGGCATACATAAAGAAGACTTTGTGGTTATTCTTAACATGGGTGACAATCCTCAACTTGTACTTGCTTTTGGAAGATATGAGGGTTTTTTCTAAGTTCTAACTAATTTTGTTGATTTTTTTTATTTCTACTCTAGTTGATAGAGCATTAGCTTTGCTATTATGGACTACGTGTTTCTTCAAGTTATTGTACAGTTTGTTAATGCTGGAATTAAGACAAATTGGTTTGTTCTTAAATTTGACACTATATTAGCACCTTATGGGGTCTGACACCTCAGTTCAAGCCTAGAGATAGGCATAAAACTTATCCAGGAATAAGGCCATATTTGATGGGGGGATTATTATTGTGGTAAGGAGGGTGCTTAAATTATCATCAGGTCATCAATTACTTGGAAAAGATTTATAAAGATTGTGGGACTGTGTGGTAACTCAGGTCTTGCACTTAAGGTAAAAAGCACTACACAGTGGTCACATCTGACCAATGATTTGGTATGTACAAGTGCTGAGCTCCTCACTGGGGTTTGTACTGGCTAGTCTAAGGAGTTCACATTAATGAATTCCAGGAACCTTTGTGCAATTAATAGAGGAGTAGTTAAAGTCACCCAAGAGGAGACTATTTGGATCTTTGGTGAGAGATGTCAGCTTGTTTAGATATGTCTTGCTGTATGCTTGAGTGATCAATGGGGTATGGCATTTGGCAATGATGTGGTACTGTTTTGTGTTTACCATGGGAAAGGATGTGTAGGGAGTGAAGGAGTTCAAAGTCATTGTTCTGCATTATGTGTCTGGAGATAAAATGACTTCTTAGGAAGAGATATTCACCCACTCCAGCTACACCTTTCAATTCAACGTTGAGTATTTAGAAGAGGTAGCCATTAAATTCCTGTACTTTGGGTGTACTATTTTTGTTTTGAAGTACCTAGATAAATATCTATATTTTCCAGGGTTAAGAATGTCTGTAAGGAGTTTAACTTTTTGTTAAGGTTTCTACCATTTAATAGTGCCACCTTATATTGTTTTGATTCTGACTGGCTATGTATGCAATTTGAGGAGACTGACCTGGCCTAAAAAAGGCAATATGGGGTAGGAAAAAGTCTTGTCCAATTTATGGAAGCTATGAGTAGAGAGAAAAGAGATGCAGGCCATCCTTAACAATAATTTCCAAGTGGGCTGATATATGTATTAGATCCTCTTAGAATGGCATAATTAGCTGACCCAATAATTAAAACCATTATCTTTTGTTTGTTTTAAGCAGTCATTCCTAGTAATGGTAGGTCGCTGCTCAATACTAGTTTCAAGCCAAATTCAGATGGATGCTCTGACAGCTCCATCATGTCTCTCTTCATATGATCCAAGGAAGAGTATCTCAAGTCATACACTGCCATGTGC
The DNA here is from genome assembly GCF_019279795.1 of Protopterus annectens. Lineage (NCBI taxonomy): Eukaryota > Metazoa > Chordata > Ceratodontiformes > Protopteridae > Protopterus > Protopterus annectens. The sequence goes on along the minus strand of NC_056733.1, from coordinate 345,204,749 downwards.
ACAATAACCAGGTCATGTGTGCGCATGGGGTGAAGGTCCTTCATGGTCCTAGAGACACTGAGCTACTCAGGACAAGTTAAAAGTGTTATTGCTCATTGCTAGGAGTCTCAACAAGAAACTCCTTGGAAACTGTCCTCACCCTGAAGAATGCTGACATCTGTGAAGTTACTGCAACATAGTTCAAAGCCATGGAAAGCACTCTGACAGTGCATGGCTATAATGCCTTTCATATGTTCTGACCACCTACCGAACATGAAAGAGCAAAAGGTGGAGCTGTATCAATCTACATAAAGAATAAGCACAACTCAAGGCTGGTCAAACAATGTGACATGCTTGAGCTACTTCATGTCTAACTAAAAATGGGAAAAAATCCCATTACCACATTCTTGCTAGCTACAGGTTCCCCACCATGAACCAGGAAACCCATACATCATACTTGAAGTTACTAGAATCACTCACCATCCAGCCCAGTACCATAGTCAAGGGTGATTTTAATTACCTCTCCATTAGTTGGGAGGCATAAACGACCACTACATGCAGGCCAAAAAGATTTCTTGACTTTGAAAATTCAAATATCCTGGAGCAGCTAGTCTGCACACTTACTAAGAGAACAAGTATACTAGTTCTGGTACTCACAAATATAGGAGAGTGTTGCACCCCCCCCCCCCCATGATATCTTCACTGGTAAAATCAGATCACAAAGCAGCTTCCCTTGAAATAAAGGCAAAAGTAGTCCACCCACCTAACCCCAAAAACTTTAAGAACTTCTCTAAGGTAAATTACCCCCTATTACGGGACAGCATAACTAGTTCCAACTTCCTCCAAATCCAGAAAACACAGAAACCAATGCAGAGGCATACACAAAAGCCCTGTATGACCATATAAACACCTGCAGTACCAAACCAATATAAACTCAAGTCAAACTGCAGAAACAAGGTACCCTGGTGTACCCCGAGTATTAATAGGTTGTATAACAAAAGAAAGAAAATCCTGTCAAGAATTAAGAGGGAATGTGCACAACAGAGAAAAAAAGTCCCTCATTAGTCTAGACAAGTGAATCGAGGAACTAGTCAAGTCTCTGAAAGCAGACTTTGAGGTAAAAATAGCCTCTAAAGCTAAAGACAACCATAAGGCATTTTCAGTTATGTCTGCAATGTGCAACACCAGGCAATGTGCAGAATTAGTTGGAAATAACATCACCTATACTCAGCTGAAAGATATAGCAAATCTGCTGGCCAACAAATTCAGCTCAGATTTCACCTCCCCATCACCGCCAGTTCTCCCCCAAGAAATATCCTCCACCACTCCACCACTCCACTGCTAATTATCAACAAAGAGCAGGTTGTCACTGTGCTCTCTAAAGCTAAAAACAGTGGAGCCTGGCAATATATCAGGTTGTCTGATAAATAGGCTAAATCAGAACATCAGGCCCATTAGGATCTCTGTTTAACCACAGCCGCCAGACTGACTTCATCCCAATAGAGTGGAGGACAGTAACAGTCATCCCTCTGTGTAAAAGGGGACCATCTACTGTCCGGAGAAATTACAGACACATAAGTTTGACTAATCCAATATGTACGCCCATGGAAAGAATAATCATGGACCTGATAAACAATGTGATAGAAAACCTGCCAACACTGGACCCAACCAAATTCAACTTTGTCAAGAGCAGGTCATGTCTACTGAATCTGGGAGATTTCTTTGAGAAAGTTACTAAGGCCATGGATGAGGGTAAAACAGTTCATACCCCCTACCATGATCTGGACAAGGCATTTGACAAAATTCTCCACTCAGGTATTATAAATAAACTCACAAAACTGGGCATAAATCCCTATGTCACCAGATGGATAGCCTACTGGCTCATGGACAGGACACAAGTGGTTAAAGTGGGTGAATCAGGATCAAGAAAGAGGCCAGTTACTAGTGGTGCACCCCAGGGCTCAGTGCTAGGACCACTGTTGTTTGGAATATACTTCTCTAAAGTCAAGGCTAACATGGAAGACCTCTGGATGACACATTTTGCCAACAAGTGAAAGCTGGGGACAATCATTGAAATCCCCAGTGATGTACATATCCTTCAGGAGGGTCTAGATCAGACAAATGATTGGAACCAGAACCATGACCTAAAACTAAATGCAAACAAATGCATTGTCATACCCTTCAAGAAGTCAAATACATCTGCAAACTACAGCATCAATAGCACATCCCTGAGAATAGACTCAGAGGTGAAAAATCTATGTATATATATATATATATATATATATATATATATATATATATATATATATATATATATATATTAACAATAAAGTTAACAAAAAACTATAAAAAAAACTATAAAAAAAATATAGTTAACAAAAAACTGGGGTCTCTTTATAGAATAAGATCCTTTCTTACTCCCAAGGCAAGAGAAGCCACAGCCCGCTCTCATCTCCTCTCCTCACTCCTTTATGCCTCACCCATACTCACCAACCTGTACAAATCTGACCTAAATAAGCTCTCAGGCTGCTACAATCACATTGCTAGATTTGTTACTGGCATGCCTTATAAAACCCATCACTGTATCAACCTGCACAACCTAGGCTGGGTGGAACTACCTAACCTACTTCAACAGACCCAGCTAACAGTAGCTTTTAAAATTCTCAGTCAACCTGACTCCATTCCTGCACTGCGTAATTTAATCACCCCATATCTAAACCTAACTAGTCTGCGCTCAGCAAATAGGCTACTTGCTCAAACAGTCAAATCCTGTAACTCTGGAGGTGACTCGCTGTTTGCAAATTCCATTGGTAAAATATGGAATTCCCTTCCGCCTCAACTCACCACCATCACCTCTTTATCCAAATTCAAGAAAAATCTATCCCTTCACTTTAAAAAACAGTGGCTCTGTCAATGTTCCAAACCAGACTAAACCCACTACCCTCCGGAACCCCACTTCTCCACATGTTTTCCTCTAGGCTCTTCCTCTATCTAGCATTTACTCTGACATTTTTTCCTTCTAAACCTTAAATGTTAACAATTGCATAATCTCTTTGTACCTACGTATTAGTCTTCAGTAAGAAGCAGTAGATTCTCTGTTCATATATCTCTTTGTACCTATGTATTAATTATCAAAATATGTAGTATATTCTCTGTTCATATGTATGTAAATTAATGTCAATGTGGAGCTTTTCTCCCCGGGCCTCCGCTGAAAATGGACATATATCCAGTCGGATTTTCCCGGTCAACAAATGTAAAATAAATAAATAGATAAATAAATATATATATAGTAGCCTGAACTTTGCCTTCCATGTGTCCACAGTGGTGAGGAAGTCCTTCTATGTAGCACAACTTATAAGTAAAGGTATACATACAAACATACAAACAAATGTTTCAAGCAAGGGCATTAAAGCTCTTCTAGCTTGCCAATATGCCAAAACACTTGTTCCCATAATAAATGTCGAGGCTGTTCTTAAAAATATCTAAACTAGTACTTGCTTTAATGTAATTTGTAGTCTGTTCCAAGCATCAGCTACTCTGTCAGAGAACCATTTAGTACACTTCTCATTCCTATAGAATCTTCTACATAGGTTATCTGATGATTCTCTAGTACTTTTTGATAACCACAAACATTCCCAGAGGTAGTTGTCCCTAAATGCCCTATACATCTGAATAAGATCTCCTCTTAAATATCTGTAAGAGACACTGTACAAGTTCAGATATTTTAGTCTTTCATAATAACTTAGATTTTCACATCGATAGATGCCCTTAGTATATTTCTGCATATGTATGGCATACAGATCCAAGGAAATTATAATCCTGATATACTCAGCCCTCATTAGACCAATAATTGAGTATAATGTACCATTTTGACTGGGCACTTAGCAGCAGGAGCAACCTCAGAGGTTCCTCACAAAGAGAATACAGGTTGTAAACAGCATGTCCTATGCAGATAGACTAAAATCCTTGTCCCTTTACTCTGTCTCCTATCAACTATTAAGGGGTGACCTATGTCTAACCAACAAATCCAGTCCTGATGGAACTGCTACATATCAACAAGTCAAACAGCATGAGGGTCACCTGATCTAGAGAGCTAAACTTAGTCAACAACTCAAACAAAACATGATGGAGGGGTAGATATGTGTCTCAGAGATTAGCCTTTCTTTGGACGGGCTCCTATTCACATTAAGCAGATGTCTTTCCTGGCCGTCTTCAAAAGCAAATTTGGATTAAAGGATGGAAAATTGTAAATTCATATCTGGAGAAATTCCTATGCCCCTTATTGGCAGAGGCAATCTGTAAGATACTCAGGCCATAGACACAAATCCAGGCCATCCACTTGTCCATAGGGGCCATATATTAGCTAAAATGAGGTTATATTGGCTAGGTTTATAAGGGCTGTTAAGCCATTAGCCTAGCAATCTCCTCTGAATCTATAAGCCACTGTAGCTCCTAGAACCTCAGAAACAGCTGTCAGTCTTTTTTTGTGCAGCTTAATGAGTAGAGCATCTGTATGTCTAACTACGGAGTCACTTGCCAGATGTAAAATTTGGCCCTGCTCCTTTAAAGGGCTTCTGCATGCTGGGCCCCTTTTTGTTTACTGTAGACCTGTTGAAGCTGGCTAGTATGGAGGAGGTAGATTTGATACAGATTTAGGAGGTCTGTGAGGCTTGAATAGAGAGTTTTTAATCTTCTTCAGCATAAAGGAGTTTAGTATTTACAGTATATGGATGTTATATAGATGTGGTTGGAGGTAAGACAGTGTTATGCTCACTGCATTCTGCTAATTCTGCTATTTGAGGAAGGAAGTATCCAGTTAGTTAAGTATATATACTTCTCTGACAAGAGTCCTTTGAGTTTAGTGCGAGCTCATTTTCAGTGATCATTAGACAGCTGTTACACTGCCTTAGAAGGCAATAAAGAATGCCAATAAAAATGTATCAAGATGCAGAAACACTGTCAGGCAAAGCAGGAAACAGCTCCAAGTGGCCATGTCAGTTAGGCAAATTATGTGCAAACACAAAAAAATAGTATAAAGTATATTCCAGACCTATTCTCCAATTTTAAAAATCCAGCAGTAAGTCAAACACTGACTGCATGTGGTACAGGACTCTAGTAGATTCTAAATCATATTGTTACTTTGATAAATATTTTGAGTTATAATGTGTTAATTTAACATAATTTACTTGTATACTATGTGATATTACATTTTTAAATCTGAAATGTATTATTTATTCTCGTAGAAAATGTATTCAACTGAATTCCTATAGAAAAATGTGAAGCAACATATAATATAGTTATTTATTTGTAGATTTGCATTTGCTGACCATGGTAGGTCACTTAGCTATCTGGAATATTTTAGGCTCAGCCCAGGAAATACAAACAAGCAGTAACAGACAAGGTGAATACTATAGCAATAACCCACGCCAGGGTGTGGGTAATGCTGGATTTAAATACAGCATTACCCACACCCAGGCGTGGGTTATTGCTATTATACCATGACATTATTTAAGAAAAGAAACTATTACTTTTCTTAAATAATGGCATAGTATAATGCCTGTTTACTGCCCTTCCGCAGATGTCTGGCATCCACGGCAGTTCTGATGTACTGCGCGGTACATCAGAGTTGTGCAAAAGCAACGGAGAAAGCAAGATCTCTGTTGCTTTTTACTATTGCTATGTTAAATGGGTTTAACATAGCAAGACAGTTTTAAAATAAGCAACGGAGATGTCCGTTGCTTATTTTAAAACTGTCTCGCTATGTTAAACCCATTTAACATAGCGAAACAGTAAAAAGTAACGGAGATCTTGCTTTCTCCATTGCTTTTTAAAACCTGTCTCGCTATGTTAAATGGGTTTAGCATAGCGAGACAGCTTTAAAATAAGCAACGGAGATCTCCGTTGCTTATTTTAAAGCTGTCTCGCTATGTTAAACCCATTTAACATAGCGAGACAGTGTTTTAAAAGTAGAGTTATACTAATGGAAAAAAGTCCGGGCGACCGGACCTTTTTCCATTAGTATAACTCGATTTACAATGTGCATGCTGGCCAATCAGCGTGCACGTTTTGGGGGGTCATGGTATAAATTTCAATAACACTATAACATCAAATCATTAAGGAGACTGCTTTTACTAATATATTGTATAATTTCAGCTCCTACTTTTTCTTTATGACTACTTGTATACTAATACATTGTATAATTCAGCTGCAATTGTTTTCTTTATGATGTATTGCAACTACATTTTGTATTGTACTAATTGTATCTGTATATTTTGCACTATGTTATGAATGAATTACCTATTTGATTATTCTCTGTACTCCACCTGCAATGTTCACTGTATCCATTAATTTTTGTATATGTGATTTTGTTTGTTTCCTCGTAGCATATCTCCCTGGGCCTCTACTGAAAATGGACATATATCCAGTTAAACTAGCCCAGTCAACAAATGTAAAATAAATAAATAATAAATAAATCTATCAAAAATGCACATCACTACTAGAATCGTTTACATGAAGTGATTAAACATAAAACACATGGAGCAGGATTCAGAAAGTCTTATGGTAATGTGGAAGCCTTAACTTGACATTATGAGGATTATGAGCAGGTCTCTCTAACTATAACATACTTTTTAGCTTGTTCTTGACATGTATGTTAAGATTAATCTCTCAAGCTTTGCTTTTGAGCTGATTTTTTTTTTAAATCCAGGTTTCAGACACATATCAATCTGGTTAAAATCAGAGAGCCAGTCATTACCCTCTGTTATCTGTACTCCTTTTTTTTTTTAACTGCTACTCACAATAGTTTGATATGTGCCCATGCCCACAGATAAAAAAAAAACAGTGATATTATTTTGTCACACATGCATTTACATGCACCCTTGTAAACTCACACACATTGTTACTATCCCTGAAAAGCCAGAGGTATCATAAGATGTACACACACACACACACACACACACACACACACACACACACACACACACACACACATACACACACACACACACACACACACACACACACACACACACACACACACACACACACACACACACAGACCACCCCTTTCCAACAGATAAATAAGGTAAAAGAGTAAACTGGACACACAGCCAATCCAACTGGAAAAAAAACAACAATGAAAAACCTAACCAAGTTAGAGTCTGTACTATCTGAGTCCGTGAAACCTCTTGTAAAAGAGGATTATGGGATATATGCAAATGATCCCTTAAGGACCCCAGGTGTGTCAGCTTTATAGCGATTCTGAATGCCCATGACTTATTTCTTTTTAAGTCAATTAATGGACAAATTCAGGCCAATAAAGCCAACCCCCACTAGCTGTGGACTTGCATGTTTCAGTCTTGTTATCTAGGGTCCTTAAAGAGGTCATTTGGATATATCCCATAATCGTCTTTTACAAGAGGTTTCAAAGCATCACACAGTACAAACTCTAGCTTGGCTAAGTTTTTCTTTTTTTTTTTTACAGCTAAATAAGAGGAATTCCAGCTCACTTACAGTTTGATTTAGGGATTTTGCAAGAAACGACAGCACCTGGATAAAACCCACATTGATCAAAGACAGTGAGGACAGGCAGACTTCACACAAAAGGAGCCAGCCAAGAACTTGACCACAGAACCAAAGACTGTGAGTTTGCACTGCTGGACACTGCACCACTGCACCAGTGAGCAGTTGCTTTCACACAGATACAGCCCAGATCACCAAAGAAAGACACTTGGTGCATACACTGCTGATGTCTAACTGATGCAAACCCTCTTACACACGCACACACAGACACACACGCACACACACACACACACATTTACAGACACACACACACACACACACCCACACACACACACACACACACACACACACACACACACACACACACACACACACACACACACTAAGTTTGAGCAGTGATCATTTTACAATGTTTTCAACAAACATAATACATTGTGTGACACTACTCCTACCACTCCAGATGACTGAATTTTTAACACTGATCAAACACCGGCAGGGGTAATCACATTTTATCCAAAACAGAGTCTGATCTCATCAATTACAGCCAGTTTATTGACTGTGAGAACCTTTACCTCACAGGTGTGATTGCAATATAGTAGGTCTATGGGAATGTTACTTTAATGCTGTTCTTTTAGAGGCTATATCTAGTCATTGTTATTATTCTAGATGCTTCTAATGTTCTTCACAGATCTCTAGAACATGAGGAGGGAGCTAGAAGTTTACAAAGTCATTGCTTAGCTGTATATTTATTTATTTATTTATTTATTACAGTTCATTGTCACTGTTTGCTAAATTTTACATTTTTACTTGCTTCCTGTAAGCATTGAGACTATACATGCACTGGTGTTGCAAAATGATGGGTCCACCTTCCCAGTATCAGAAAAATAAATGTTTTATTGGGGTTCAAAACCCTATATGTATTCCTTATGTCACAAAACCCCTCATCTTCCCCTAACTAGAGGTATATCTATATACGTATATACTATACAAGAAACAATAAGGTGACTGTAATTTCAAGATCACCATTGCAAACTTTGGATGGTATTATTCTTAGCTTCCCCTTGAAGTTGCTGTGATTCGAGAGTAACAATTATTACTGGAGTGTAGGAGATATACCTTTTCTACAAATGTATGTAAGGCTTTACCTGCACAGAAACCAAAAAAAAGTATTTTTTCAACTATATTCACATTATTGATCTCAGATATACGTGGAATGCATTTCTCAGACTTATACAAGAACGAACAATGTAGATTACAGAAATCCTTCACAAGTGTCATAGTATAGGGAGTGACTTTTGCACTTTACTCTCCTCTTATTTTTTTCTGATTGGAGTGAGATATTCGTGCAAGAAGCACACATTATAATATGCTCATGTCTCACTACAGAATACTTATTTGATACTTATGTCCCAGTAGTGTACTATTAGATAATCTGTGTATACCCAAGGGTCATTGTGTCTATAGTGACACCCCTCAAATAAAACTGAGCCCATCCTTGGCCTGCTGTTTGTTTCTTTCATTGCCCACTTTCCTGTACTTGGTTACCATTAGCACAGCTGTGCACTCTGATGTTTAACACCTTTGTATATCCATACATTTGGAATTAAGCAAGCCCCCTGGTTTTCTGCCCTTTAAGAAGATTTTTATTCTCTATTTGAGCTCTGTGGAATGAAGAATGATCATCAAAGTGAGTAAAGAAAGAAAAAAAGAGAAATAGATAACAACAATTACTTTTTTTAGGTAAATGTGCAACACATTGGAAATAATGTACAGGTGGTACAGTTGTGAAAACCAGTATGAACAGTTGTACCAGTACCTTAGATGGGTTCACTGATACAAAGTAGAGGACATTCTGCCTTACAGTACAGCTAAACTCTCAGCATATGGGCTAGCTAATATAAGGCCAATGACACCTCTACATTACAGTGTCTTCTACCACTTTAGTACATGAGCTAGGTGGTATCAGGCAGGGGGCATTTCTGCCTAACAGTGTCTATCCCCACTATGGTTCTAATTTTCTTTGTGTATAATCTGCTTTATATGTGTACCTGTTTTAGAAATGTGCTGAATTGGGTATAAAGTGCTATAATATCTACATACTTCAGTACATCAAAATTCAAAAGAGTGCAGGTCCTACCTAATAGCCTAAGACCAGAACTCAGCTCCTTTGGTACTGCATGGAAGTAAGGACCTTGTTTCATGTCTAGTTTTATCCCAGTAGTAACTGGGAACCTTATAGGTTCATAAGTTCATAGGTGTTTTCCTACGCTAACAACCTCAAGGGCCTTTTAAAGCCTAGTCATGCAACCCAAATCTCGGACGAGTTCTGATACCCTTGATAAGTGTAAGCATGGGCCTGGGAGATGAACCATTTAGAGGTTACGTGTGTCCATTAGAGACATAGGTGCCAAACCAGGGATGAATTTCCAGTTTCCCATCCAATTGTCCAAGTTGCACTTGAATTGGGTTAGGGAGGAACTCTACTTCACATGGATGGGGAGCATGTTCCATAGACGGGGTAATCTCTGGGATAGATGCCTATCTCTCCAACAGCTCCTATTTATATCACAAGTAAGGTTTAAGTCTTTAGAATGGGTAATCCTGGTGCTATTTGTTTTGTGGATATGCAGGAGGTCCATCAGAATAAGGTCTAACAATGCTCTGTATTCCAGGCATAGATCTCCCTGCAAAAACCTGTAGGACACAGAATACAGGGATAGGGCCTTGAGGTGGACTGCATAAGACATTTTACTTGCGCCCTGTATTCTTTTAGTGAGGAACCTTTCTGGATGTTCCAGTTGTTGGATATGCCTGGTTAAGTAAATAAAAATGGGGGCATTGTACTCAATGATTGTTCTGATGAATGCTGAATACAATGGAACAATGACTTCCTTGGAATTAAATGCCATACCTTTGTTTATAGGTTGCCAACAAATAATGATTTCCCCTCCTCTGTAGATATGTGATGGTCAAAGGCTAGATTGCTATCTATGTGTGTCCCTAAGTCCCTGACTCCTGGGTCAACTCTAAGGGGTGTGTTGTCAATATGATAGTTACCAGGGATGGATGACTTCTCAAAGGATGCTATTATGCATTTCCTGGCATTTAGTTTTAGCCCATGGCATTACACCAGTTGTCTTTCTGTCCTGTTTAGTCTGAAAGTGAATCCAGAGTTCCACTGGTCTATTTTCCCTGATGGATGTTCAATCTGATGTGGAGATCCTATCACAAGAGTAACTCATTCTTGGCACTCTTATCCACAGGCCTACAAAACATCGATTCTGATTGGAAAATTAAGTTCAACAGTAGGTTACATTGTGGGTTTACATGATAACACATAATTATTACTTATGTGACAAATATATATATATGTAAAATGTCTGGATTCATATCACTTCACTGAAAGACCATTTCAATGAAACCCATTTCACTGAGACCAAATAATCTAAAGTTCATTTCACTGAAAGTTCATTTCACCTAAAACTCATTTCACTCGCAAGTAGTACTCTAAGGCAAGTCAAAGGTATATGTCTTTTTCCCCACTGTAGTGCGATCCTGATGTTAGTATATATAGTTAGCCAAAAAGGTTCCCTGGCTTTCGCCACCCAAGAAAATTATTTCCTGTGCCCCTGTCAAGCAGTGTCACAGAAATGATCCCCAGGGTGAATTTTCTATTTCCCATCCAGTCATCAAGATTTTTCTTAAAGAGGGCCAATGAGGAGCTTTGCTTGACATGAATGGGTAGTTTGTTCCAGAGTATGGGAAGTCTCTGGGACAGGAATCTATCCCTCCAGCATGTTTTGTTTATTGTGGTGACAAGGTTTAGGTCCTTGGAGCATGTGGTTTAGAGATATTGGGATTTCTTTAAGTGTAGCATGTCCAATAGCTCTGGGTTTGACATAGCTTTGTATGTCAGGCAGAGATTGCCTCTGAGTAGGTGATATGTGACGGAGTAGAGCTGGAGTTTTTGAGACGGTCTGCATATGGCATCTGTTTGAGGCCAGTAATCCTCTTAGTGAGGTATTTCTGTGGCCTTTCCAGTTGTTGTAGGTATCTTGTGAGATACATGCCAAACAGGGCATTGTACTCTATAATGGGTCTGATAAGGGATGAGTAGAGAGGAACAATGACCTCCTTTTTCTAGAGGAGAACCCTTTTGTGATGAGTTGTGCCACATAGAAGGATTTTCTGACTATTGTGGTGATGTGGTTCTCAAGTGAGAGACTACTGTCCACCTGTGTCCCGAGGTCTCTTATCACACTTGCAGTGTTTAGTGAGCTACTGCCTATGTGGTAGTTCATGGGTACCGAGTTTATCCCAAAGGGGATGATAATGCACTTCTTGGCATTGAGCTTGAGGCCATGACTTTGACACCAAGCATCTGTTTCTGTGAGGCCCTTTTGTAGAATGTCTACATCATTAGTTGATTCCATTATGGCTCCCCAGTTTGCAGTCATCTGCAAACTTTGTTAGCCAAAGACCTTCTGTGTTGGTCTGCACTTCAGAGAAGTCTGTGGTACTCCACTCATCACTGGTCTGAAGTTGGACTTGGAGTCAGCTACATTTACTGTGTGGGTACTGTCAGTGAGCCAGTTGGCCACCCATCTTCTGACATAGGGATTTATGCCCAGTTTAGTGAGTTTATCTATAATTCCAGACTGGGGGATAGTATCAAAAGCCTTGGTGAGGTCAAGATAGGCTGTGTGCACTACCTTGCCCTCGTCTACAGCTCTAGTGACTGCTTTAAAGAAGTCAATCAGGTTTAGTAGACATAATCTACCTTTCACAAACCCAAACTGAATGGAGTCCATGTTTTGGAGGTTACCTATGTCTTTGTTTATCAGCTCCAAGATGACAAGTTCCATGGCCTTGCAAACCAGGATCGTCAGGCTAATGGGGCAGTAGTTTCTGGGGTCTGTGGTGGCACCCCCTTTCTGGAGTGGGATAACCATCGCTTTGCACCATTCAATAGGCACATGGCCTGAGGTGAGGCTATGACTGAACATGGTACTTAGGTGGGGTGCCAGTTCGTTCTGTAGTTCATGCAGTACGCAGCCTGGAATGTTGTCTAATCCCATGGATGCTGTGTTCTTGGCTTTGGAGAGTGTAGTCTTTACTTGTTCATCCATGATTACAGAGGCTTTGCATTCTTCTTGTATTAAGATGGGTCCTTTGTAGGGTGAGAGGGGGGAGGGGGGTAAAGTTATCAGTGAACCTATCTGCCAGGATGTTGGTAATATCAGTTGGTTCTGTATATTTAGTGCCATTGTGCTGTAGCTCTGAGCAGATCTGAGTGTTGCCATTGAGATTCTTGTCATAGCTGTAGAATGCTTTGTGGTTGCCTTTGGAATCAGTGGCTATTTTATTTTCATAACTGGCTTTGAAGGATTTTATGAGGGATCTCAGCTTCTTCCTGAGGTGAACCAGGGAGTTCCTCCAGCTTCTTCCTTCTGTTGTAGAGTTTGTATATGGCAGGGGGCCACCAGATTGGCTTCCTTTTTTGGATGATAGCATCTTGGTTCTACTGGGGATGCCACGATCCATGCACTTGTGTATGTGCTTATACAGTGCGTTTGTGTAAGATTCAGCAGTCGTACCTCTATTTTCCATCTGAATGGGTGTCATGAAGTTTGCCACTTCTGTCTTAAGAAGCATGAAGTTGGCTTTGGAGTAGTTTTTGACAGTGGTTTCCTTAATGAGGGGTGGGGTTGGGATATGGATGTCTAGGGTGATTAGCCTGTGGTTGGATCTGACCAGCGAGGAGTTGACCTCTGGCATGGAACACCGGTTACCCATATTGGTAATGACCAGGTCCAGGATATTGCTGCCCCTGGTGGGGGTTTAGAAAAGCTGATCCAAGACATTTGAATTTATGAATTCCAGAAAACATTGAATGAATGAGTTGGTCATGAGTAGTTTTCCCAGTTGATGGTAGGGTAGTTGAAATCACCCATAATTAAGGTATTGGGTTGTACCTTAATATTTTCCAGTATTTTAAGAAATGAAGTGTCTGGTTTTGTTTTAAATTGTTTGGTAAAACTGAACTAAGTGTGGAGCTACCCCCACACACCACCCATTGTGGGGGATGGTTGTGCCCCCCACACATCCCCTAACTATGTATACTAACACCAGGATCGTACTACAGTGGGGAAAAGGGCATATACCTTTGACTTGTCTTAGAGTACTACTTGTCAGTGAAATGAGCTTTAGGTGAAATGAAGTTTAGGTGATTTGGTCTCAGTGAAAAGGTTGTCAGTGAAATGGTCTTTCAGTGAAGTGATACAAATCCAAAATTTCTTCATACAAATTTCAAAATAACAAACTAGAAAGCTGATAAAGTAGCCCCCTGACTTCTGCCTCCCTTAAGAAGAAACAGTTTTTGAATACTGTTATTATATCTTATGTGACATGGTAGTGTAGTCATTTGTGCTACTACCTCTGAGCTCCAAGGTTCAGAGCTTGATCCTAGATTTCAGTTGTTGCCTGCCTGGAGTTTTCCTATTCATCTTGTGTCCATAAGATTCATCCCACCTCACACAGATGTGATGCTCAAGTTGATTGCCGCTTGTAATATTGGCTGATAACGTGTGAATGTTTCAGTGATATCACAACTGTAAATTATTTGGCTTACGGGAATTTCTTCAGTATATATTACATTGTGGATTTTTCCTATTTGCTGTTATACCTTAAAATCATGTAATGTAACACCTTTACTTGTTGTTTGCTTGTATGCTAAATGTCAACTACTCTTTGTACATATTTCTGACTGAATATTTCCAATGTATGTATTCATCTTTAATTGTGTACTGTGGAGCTTTTCTCTCCAGGCCTCCACTGCATGGCCCAGTGGACTTTCCTGATAAACAAAAAGCAAATAAATGCATATTCCATGTTTTTTTTTTACATACTTCTCAACATTCCCATGATGACAAAAGCAGAATTTGGACATACTTGTGCATAATGCTGAATAAACAGATGTTCTTTATAATACAGATATAACACTGAAGGGTGGAACCACTACAAAAGTTGGAAACTGCAGGCCCATTAGCCTTACTACTCTGATCTGTAAAGCTGTGTAATGTATCACAACCAATGTTATTAACTTAAGGTTTATTAGGCTTGACCCACAACAATCTGACTTCATTAAAGGTAGATCATGCCTGATGAATTTTACAAATTTCTTTGTGAAGGTCACTCAAGCAGTGTATATTGGTTATCCTATACATACTGCTTATCTTGATCTCATCAAGGCATTCAATACCATGGCAAGAACTATCAAGAAGCTATCAGCCTTAAACACTGACACCAATGTGGCTATAAACAAAACGCAAACTGCATGTGAAGTGGGTACTTCTTTAAACAGAGTGAAGTTGACCAATGGGCTTTCTTATGTATCTGTACAGGGACCTCTCATGTTAGGTATCCATTTCTCTGAGCTCCAAACTGAAAACCAGGACTTTTGGTTGACAAAATTTGCTGATGATTGCCAACTGGGCATAGTTGTCAAAAATAATGAAGTGCAAATATCATTCAGGAACAGCTTACAGAAGTAAACACAAGATGTTTGGAAAATGGTTTGAAATCAAATGCCAAGAAATTAAGTAATGTACCCTTTAAGGGGATAACAATGCACTACAGCTTACAGTATGGACAACACCCTGTTTAATGACAGTAAAGAATTCAGAGGCCATCCTTTGACCACCATGGAGTTACTGTAATCCACAAATCCTTCCTTTCATGTGATTTTTTTCCCCCTCTATGTAGCTCTAGTTAGACACATTATAGAATGCAATGATCTCTTGGGTAGGTACCTCACTAGGCACATAAAAAGAATTAAAAGGTTTCAGAGGTTCCTAATGAAAAATATCTCTGGACTCAAGAACTTTAGTTACCAGGATAAACTGGAAGCCTTGTCACTGCACTTAATGTCCTACATACACCCGAGGAGTGACTTGTGCTTTGCTTACAGTGCCATTAGAAATCTTGTTATCCTTCACCTTCTTTTTCTAAGTAAATCCAACAGTGCAGCTAACACTAGAAGAAGATACCTCAACCTACAACAGCAAATAAACAAGACACACTGGAGGGATAGGTACATTACACAGAGTCTCCCCCTGAGCCAAAATAGACTTCATACAAGTTAAGCAATGCAATTTTTCATCCTCATTTAAATAGAACTTGGGTGACTGGGATGGTGCTCTCAAGTTTACACCAGGACTAATTGAGCTCATCCCCCTTGAGAAAGGAGGTAAACCCTGAGGGAGGACATTTGCCGGGGCATACATGTTCCATAGACTGATCAGCCTTGTAGTTCCTATTATTCTGTTAAAGCAAGATAGGGTAATATTTGCTGTTCAAAATTGCCACTGCATAATTGGCTAACGGACAGGTTTGCTAAAAATGTGTTCTATTATAAAAGAGAAATATAGGATATAATGAAAAAACTGATTGTAAAATGAGCCAAGTACTTTTTATCAGAAATGACTATTGTGACTATCCTGCTACTTAATTGTGCTAAGTATATATACATTAGAATATTTTTATGATTATATGGGATCAACTACTTGATTTCTGAGATTTGACAAAGTATTCTGATGAGTCTGTGGAATTCTTGGATGTCAAGATATGATAGACACCTATAGGGTCGGTTGAGACTCAAATATACAGGAAAGAACGTAAGAAGAATTCCTATTTGCATAGATGCAGTATGCATGTGAAACACATCTTTAATAATGTAAACATTGTCAGTTAATGCATGCATCACAATTAACTACAGATGATGATAAATTAGTCAGTGTTTTGGAAGGATTTTGCAATGATTTTACTCAGAAAGGCTATATGCAGAATGAAGTATTGCTGAATAAGGAGATTGTACTGTGTCACTGAAATCAGATGAGCAGACTCCATTTTGGTCCCATTCGAGAGGTGAATAAAGAAGGGACTACACAGTACACAGGACAGATTATTTTTCCTGTTAACTTATTCTAGACATGAAAAAAAATGTGTGTACTTTTTTAAGGAGGAACTGGAACATCTTAACTACAGATGTGAAAATAGGTAGTATTATAAGCACTATCCCAGATTTAGTTATAAGAATAAAAGGAAATTAAAAATGAGGCTCTGTTACAAGAACACTGTGATTACTATTAATTCAAAACATAAGGGTACTTCACCTTGTAAGAGCTGCCCATTTTGTTTTTATACTAATAGTGGGACAGATTATTTACATCTGAACACTGCCGAGAATTATTTATTCAAATATTATGCTAATTGTACTAGCAAGAATTTTGTTTATTTTGTAAAATGCCTGTCATGTGCAGAATATTATGTGGGACGGCTAATGCGATGCTAAAGGATTGTATATGTGAACATTTATCAGACATAAAAAGGGAAAAGACAGCACATGCACTGGCTATGCATATTGTGTAACACATTCATACATATTAGTTAAGTTTCAGAGCCTAGATTTAGTTAGTTTAAATTTGTGTGGGGAGTAATGACATATACAGATGTAATAGAATTGGTGTAGAATTTAGAATAAAAGCATATAAGTCCTCTGGTCTTATGATACTGTCCCAGTGATTCAATAAACTCCATGCAGGCTTCTTGAAAAGCTTACAAGGAGTTTACCAGTTAGTGTGATGAACAGCAGAGCTAATCGCATATTCATGCTGCTCATTGTGCTTATCGCATATTCATGCTGCTCATTGTGCTTGCACAAATACAAGCATGGTTTTGTGGCCAGCAGAAGTTTCACTGGCCAGGAAACTGTGCAGAACAGTACGTGCACAGAAAGAGGATGCATTCAAGTTTGCTTATGATCAATCTTGCTTGGTGAGATTGCACGGACAGCCACAATGACTACCAGGGGTAAACATACTGCAATACCATCAGAAAAAACACAGTACAGAAATGTATACTCAGTGTAATTCACAATAAAAAATAGTTGAATAATTAAATAAAGAATAGGGTGGGTTAAATGGGAAGAGCAAATGCGAGGTGAGGAAACGTACACTGGGCAGGGTATGCGTGCTTGTGAAAATGGGCACAGACATGTATGATAGGAATAAATGAAGAGTAAGAAGGCATGATAAATATGTCCATGTCCCCAAAATAGGCTGTGTACATTTATGCACACTTCTAAGACAAGTCAGTAGCATAACATTAAGCACATATGTAGATAGCACAGTATGTACTGCTGTTTACACCTCCTAGGCGAATGTCATCACACATAATAGTATACATGTGATGGTCACACAAGGTTGCATGTCAATGGAGATGAATGGTTGTGAAATAAACATAACTGACATGCTCACTAGAAAGGACATTTAGCAAGGACAATGTACACAATAAAGGGATATGTGCATATTGTGAAGATCTGCAAAATGACTTGCTTGAATATGATGAAATGTCAGCATACCTTGCAACCAGTCATGGACAGATAGCAACAAACTCATGGACAACTGTAGACAGAAGCAGGCACAGTCAGGGGCAATTTTTAAATATTAACACCATTAATCTTTGACAGTGACAGAATATGCAAGTTTAAGTTATTATACATGTTCAGTACAACAGTAATGATTGTCTGTATTCTATAAGGAGAATTCACTACCATTCCCCAAAAAATGACCTATTTTTGGAGGGTTTACGCAGGACAGTGTTAAATATAGAGTTGAAATTAGGGGCAATTCTGACCAGTTGAGAGGTTGGCATGACACATAAGCTGCAAGCCTCAACTGCAAGAATCAAATCCATGCCATCAATGTCATCAATGACATATGTATTTACTGGGTGCAACAAGGAAAGATATCACACATGATTCTTGTTGAACACCTTGGAGGGAAGTCTGTTCTTTCAAATCCTAACAGGTATGCATCCCAAAAGAATAGTTCTATATGGCCAACAAGATGTGTGGGAGCTCATTTTGCCAAATGTGGCACACTTCACTAAAGCAACCCTGGCTGATATAGGTATCGGCCATATGAATAACAACCCATATAAACAACACACTATTATCAGTGGATTCCATATACACAGCTATGCATTGCATGCATCTGCCACGTGTAATAGCAACGGATACTGTCTGAAACATCTGGAATTAATGTGTATATTAAGAAATGATCCATTATCATGAATTGTACAACAGTATATGAGACTGATGGCAAAACATCAACTACTTCCACGTGCACAGAAACTATATCAGTGCAAAGTCTAATATTAATGAGCAAGGAAGCTGTCACTGTGATATCATTCACATAGCAAACAATACATGGAGCACACTCAATAAGCACACATCAAACCTCAAAACATGTGCCACACAATCACTGTCCCCCTGACATTGCCAATGAAAATGTTATGTTGTTGTTGTTGTTGTTGTTGTTGTGTCTTTCGGCTTTTCCCGGTTAGGGTTCGCCACAGCGGAACTCCGGTCCGCTAATGATTGGTAGTTGATTTTTACATGCCGAGTTACCAGGCCTGACTCACAACCTTCAACGAAGGTACACCCATTCATGCATGTCTCCATGCAGAAGACACTCTAGCTGAGAATAGAACCGGACAAGTTCTTACTGTGAGGCAACAACGCTACAGCAGCACCACCACTGCGGGTGCCAATGAAAATGTTATACTGCCATGAAATCTTGACATGCATGCATATGTGTTCATGCAAATTTCCAAGTGTTAATACTGATGGGATGTACAGGTATGTCCATAATGCTGTACAGTCACACTATAGATGTACCTAAGAAATAATTGGACTTCATAAGTTCATAGGAGAGTACTAGGCTAATGCTCCAAGATCCCATAAAAACTTAACCATATTTAACAAATGTGTCACAGTTTTCAACAGCTAGGTGAACGAAGTTCACACAGTTATGAACATATGCTATGCGATGTAAGGCCAACTGCCTCTATCAATGAAGGGGATGGGCACAACACTAGGAGTGCAATTATGATTAATCATCCATTGATCTAGGCTGCACTTGAAGAGGGTCAGGAAAGGCCTTTTCTTTATCGAATGGGACACATGTTCCAGAGAAGGAGTAGTGTCTGAGAGCCATGATTTATAATGTCAGAGGCTAGGTTAATATCCTTAGAACGAGTGGCCCTTGTGCAGTTTGCTTTACCAATGTGTAACATTTCCATCAGGGCCAGATTGGAGAGACTGCTCTGTAGGCCAAACACAGAGTGGCCTTTATTAGTCTGTAGGTTCAGAATAAAGTGATAGGGCTTTCAATCTTTCTGCATAGGACTTGTTTTTTACACTCTGTATCTTACTTGGGTTAAAACTCTGGGGTTGCTCAGCTGTTGCAGATGGGTGGTGAGGTACATGAAAGAAGGTGAACTGGTGTGATAAGTGGCTGAGTACAATAGGATTATAACATTCTTTGACCTGGATGCCGTGCCTGTACTTATAAGTTGTGCCACATAGAAAGGATCTGTCACCATTGTGGACACATAGTGGTCGAACATTCGATTACTATCCACATGAGTATACAGATCATATAACACTGGGTCTACTCATAGGGGTGTGCTTTATATATTGCAATTAGCTTGGATATTTGCTTTCCAAAAGGGAATAATAATAATAATGCTTTATTGGCCATTTAGTGTCTCTCCATGGCTCTGGCAACAATAATTTGTTTACATTAGTACTGTCTGCAGTATATCAATAACATTAGTGGATTCAAGGGGTGTCCACAATTTGCATTCATCTGCAAAGCTGGTCAGACAAAGGCTGTCTATGTTTGCCTTGATTTTTGAGAATTAAATACTGAACAGGAAGGGGCCTAGTATAAAACCCTGGTACTGCCCTGGTCACTGGCCTCTTGCTAGAAGTGAATTAACACACTTTGATAGTATGTGTCTGTGAGCCATTTGGCTACCCATTTGGTAATGTAGGGGTTTATGCCCAGTTGAGACATCTTCTCTGTAATCTTTGTAATACTCGAGTGTGGAATGTCAAATGCCTTGGCCAGGTCAGGTTAGGCAGAAGGCATAGTCTTTCCCTCATCCATGGCCTTGTTGACCTTCTTGAAGATGTCAACCAGATTTAACAGACCTTATCTAGCCTTAACAAATCAAAAATGGGTTGGATACACAGTCGGGAGATTTCTTATGCTCTTGTTGTTAAGGTCCATGATAGTTCTTGTCATTGTCTTAAAGATGAGGCTAGTCAGGCTTATGTGTCTATAATTCCCTGTGTCTGGTGATGGTCCCCCTTGTTAAGATGTATGACTGCTGCTATTCTCCATTCTGTGAGAACATAGCCTGTCTGGAGGCAGTGGTTAAATAGGAATCCAACTGTGTCTGCTATGTTGTGTTTTAAGTTATTGAAAAGGCAACCTGGGATGTTGTTAGGGTCCATTGATGCTGTGTTTTAGCCTTAGAAAGCACACATATGAGCTGCTGTATTGAGAATATAAGCTGTTTGCTTGTGTACTTTGTGATGTCTACCAGTGGAGAAAGGGAGATGAAGTTTGATCCAAATCTGTCAGCTAGCAGGTAGTCTATTGTCTCTGATTGAGCACGTGTGGTGCCATCCTCAACAAAAAATAAAGAAAAGTAGTAATCCAACACCGCAGAATAATTTATTAAGAGTAAGTGCTTTCATGGAAACATTACAACCGCTTCTTCAGACTCATTGTAACAAAAACAACTGTTCAGCTAAATAGTAACATACCATTAATACATCCAATCAAACCACTGAACTCTGGTTAAGACATATCCAATCAACTCCTTAAAAACAAAGCATGAAATGCCTATTACAAATGATGAAAAAGCTATAAAATATATAAAATCACACTATAAATCCACATTTATTTAAAAACAAGTAACTAATCACTCATGGCCTGTCTATCAGTGTTTTAAAGTGCGTGCTTTAAGAAATGGTTTAAATGAAACAATTACATTTAAAATAGGTGCCTTGTCTGCATTAAAAAAAATAATCCACTTCTGATCTGCTGATTCTGTCTGGTTCTTAATGTCTCCTCCTCTTAAACTTTCTGACACTATTTCTACTACTAGGAATTTAAATACATGTTCTTTACCATTGTCTAATACATGTTTAGCCAAAGCATTGTTCTCTTTACCATTCTGAATATCTCTATAGTGTTCTAAAATTCTATCTTTAAGTTGTCTGTTACTTTTGCCTATATAAAACATATGACATTTGATACAGTAACTGAAATACACAATGTTAGTTTTACAATCTGCATAAAATTGTGTCTCTATTTTAAAATTCACATGGGGATCTATATACTTACCCCCTGTATGAATATATCCACATGCTGCACAATTTCTACACTTGTACGTTCCCATTCCATCTGATATCAGACTCTCATTAGGTACAGATGAAGTGTAACAAAGATGTATTTTAAGCGACTTGTTATTTTTAAAGGAGAGCTGTAGTGTACCACCAATAATGTGCTTCAACTCATCTATAGTATTTAAAATATTCCAATTACTCTTTCTAATCTCACAGATCTTATTTATATTACTCAAGTATGTTAAGGGAAACCTAAGAATACTACTGACATTTTCCACTGTGGCATCTCCTTCAGTTAATGGCTCGCATAATAAGATCTACATTTACTTCTTCTTTATTTCCAAGCATTCACAATACACCTGTGTGTTTCTTTTTCTCAGTATCCTCTATCCAATAGTTCTTCTTTCAAATGTGTAATTGCTTGTTCTAATTGCTCATCATTGTTATAAAGTTGCATGACTTTATATATCTGTCCTTTAATAACTTTGTAGGGGACATGTTTGGGATGCATACTATCTCTGTGTAATAGGTTATTCCTACGAGTCAGTTTCCTGTACATACTAGTTCATATTTGAGTTAACTCTGTCTTCCTTACCATGACATCCAAAAATTCAATCTCTTCCAAGGAATATTTATAACTAAATCTTAAAAACTCTGTAGACTGATGTAAATATACTATAACGCTTTCTAATCTCTCAACTGAGCCTTTCCATAAAAGGAAGATGTCATCCACAAAACGTGTGTACCATATTATATGTTCAGAAAATTAAAGTTAAAATATGATTTTTGATAGCAACTCCAAATACAGCCTTGGGTATGCATCACATGCCACACAGTGGAACTGTTAACACAGTCATACAACTCTACCTATTTCACATTATTACATCAAATGCACATCATATGCCTATACGTTTATTATTGGAAAGCTGTGTGCATGTGTGTGTGTGTGTGTGTGTGTCCTGATACCATATATGGACACATTACAACCGAAGTGGGTGTGGTTCATGCAGAACAATTAATGACACAAATACTGACAGTCAAACAATGCTGCTGGGGAGCACCTAAATAATCCTTGTGAACAGCAACACAATTGTGTATACAATGAATTTCCCAAGGTTGCAAGTGAATCTGAACTTCTAATATGTTTGTGTATATAACAGCATTACATGTGGATGAAACAAGGAGTATGTGCCCATGTAATCAGTATGATGTAATATTGCTGTATGACACATAACATTTCATGATGGTAGGTATACACATGCACACCTGTGCCATAATGATACTGCCACTGTGATGGTTGAATGAGAACTGCATAGAATGTTTATATACTCTAATACAAAACACATGCCTTACTAAGTCAACAATACACATAGCATCATCCCATGACAGCAGTCCTCAGAAGGCATATTATTACAGCTGCTATGGAAGGAATATGTAATTGAATGACAACAGTGGCCATGAATACATTACCTCAAATCTCAGATTGGAATACACTATTGTAGTGCTACCATACATCTACACCTCAACATAGTACATGTGGATGACAGCAACACTGACATGTGCAATGTTCATAGTGTCATAGGACATTACTAGGCTAATGCCCAAGATCACATAAAATATTAGCCTTTATTAAACCATTTCAATCAAAATTGCTATATCTATATGATGGAAGATAGTAGGGGTGTGTGTATATGTGTTTGATTATATTACATACTTCCTCAGTCGATATGTGACATGTGCTACACAAAATTCCAGAATTAGCAATCACACATCCAGTGGTCTGGAGATGGCTTTTTAGAGGGTAATGGAAGGGCTCTGCTCCATGATGTGTGCATGCACCTTTGAGATGATGACATTCTCCAGTGTCCTGCAGAAAGTATTTTATGTGGACAGAGGAAAAAAGGGTATGTTGGAGTCATGGCGCTGTGTTAGAGGTTCTCCTGAGTGGGATTCAAATAAAAAGACATTCAAAAGATCACATAATGACTAATATAACACCAACCATACACACAGTAGTTGATGGAGGTCAGATATGAACATTAAATCTGTGTAAGTATACAAGCTGGATTCCATACAATGTAAGACAAACACCACCATAGATGTCTGACTTTAACAGTGTCACAGTGCACTTTATAGAGCATGGTAGCATCATTGTATGCTGAGAAGAAGATGTTGGGAGGAATGTCTGACGTAGATGTGGAGTCACATCTCTATGTAAAATTGTCTCCATAGGAATATTTAAATGAACACACACACATACACACACACACACACACACACACACACACACACACACACACACACACACACACACACACACACACACACACACACACACACAAAGTTGCTTACTATGAGAATAGAACCCCTACCTATTTAGGTACACCAGCTAGAGAACACAGAAGTTAATGCTTGTGCCATCTCAGATGTATGAGTGCAATACTGTCAGAGTGCACTTTATAAGGGATCTGTGATGGATCCACACAGTCTACCTGGTTTTTGTTGTGCCTTGAGCCAAGTACCACTGTGTATGTTTGATTATTGCTTGATGTGACATGCTGCTACAATACTATATGCTAATAAATACTGTAACAATATGCTTAAGAGCAGGCCTTGCTCACTGATTACTGGTATAACTGAACTTTTGTTGACCTGTAAGTTGTTTATCAGCTTAAAAGATGTTTAACAGAATATGGGGATTTCAATGGGGAACTATATCACAAGTTTGTGGGCTAACTGTTCTTTAGAAAAGGGAAGTAAGGCATAAGACCAGACATTATGAGACTTGTTTACAACTTAGGAAATGATCTGTAATTTTCTAAAATATTCCATCAACTTATGATGAGCTTGTGATCAATATGTCATTAGTTGAACCTATTGACCCTGTTGTTTGTTCAAGACTAGAAAAAGCTCAAAGGCTAAAATGGCAGTCATCATCATCCAGATTTGATCACAGCATCAACCTGAACTGAGCATAGAGCCATTTTGCCAGTGTCAGCCCTGCCTTGACTGAACAGATAGCTGCACTGAATAGGATTGAAGTCTCCCTATCTGTGGCAAAGATGATTTTGTTTATACATATGCTTGCAAGTACATGATTTATTAGTTTTTTCTGTTTATTTAGTAAGTCTTTGTTTAATAAATTGTTAAGTTTGAGCCTTGGTGTTTTCTGTCATTTCTAATTCTGTATTAACCTCAGACTTTGAAGTAATGGACTAGTTCATATTTGGCGCAGCGAGCAGGGTCTGAGGTTTGCAGTGAAAATGTCACAACAACAACCAATGTTTTTTTTTCCTTTAAAACATATAGGCATATGTAAAAAGGATGTTGTGTCAAGTACCCCAAATAAGGTGGGCATTGGTGCAATGATGCCAGCATTATTTGGGAAATGGGATCCTCTTGCTAAGGTATTAAGTCAAGTTTCACCCCCTCCTTCCCCAAAACTTTTTCAAGAAAGACCTAAGGCAGATCCTAATAGTCTAGCTAGGGCTTTATCAGAGCTAAAACTGGATGATAAGGGGAAAAAGTTGAAGGAAGGGGTGGGAGTGGCCAGATGGCTGTTATTTGAAGCAATTCAGGAATTAGATAGAAATGTAGAGAAACTAAATGAAAAAGTCCTAGAGTTAGAAGAGCAATGTAAAAAACACAGGCATACACACAGATTGGATAGAAATGCCTTGGAGAAGGCAGATATGGCACTTGTTAAAGTAGGAGAGGAAGCTGAACACTGGAAATCTAATTCAGAGACTTTAGCTAATCAAATAATTCAACAGGGTAGACAACAAAATGGGAAAAAATTACACCGTCCGCCCTCAAAGCCCCGGGTTTGTGCTTTGCTGTGTAAGGCAGAGTTTGACCCCGAGAAATGGGAAGGTGATCTCCCCTCAACTGATGAGGGTGATAGTGATTTTGAAATAGTAAATTCCCCATCAGTGGAGGCATGTCCAGTTATCAAGAAAAAGGGACAGTACACTGAGGGGTTGCCACAACAATGGGTTGAGGTACAGAGTTATACGCAAGCTGAATTATTAAATGTAATCAAAATCTATAAGCAAAAGCCGGGGGAACTGTTTTAGCGTGGTTTCTTCGGGTTTGGGACACAGGGGGAGAAGCAGTGTCTCTAAATGCTGAAGAGATGCACCAATGCTAATGCTTGGTGTTTCACCCACATCTAAAGCAAATAGAAAACACTGTAAACCATGATGATCCCCAAGTGAATATACCTGGTGGTATGGTTAGCCTTGGCTTTCCGAGCTACTTGGCCTGATGCTACAGCAGTAGCTGATGAACATAAGCCTTGAAAAACAATAGCAGAGGCAATACAGCAGTTAAGAGAAATGGCTATGTTGGCTACCATTTATTCATTGGAAATAAAGAATGGGGCATTAGTGCTTCCGAAAGGACCAGACGCACAAATAATGACCAGCAATATGAGAAGTAAATTGATCAAAAATGCACCACAGTGGTGGAAAGGGCAGCTGATGGCTGCCCTGGCAGGCTGTGTAGGTCAACAGATATGGGATGTAATAGCCACTCTAAATCAAATGGCAGAACAAGTGGAAATAAAAGAACAGAAAGAGAGCTAAAAAGGCAAATGCAGAAAAAACAAAAGATAAATCTGGTGAGAAAGTCACGAGAAAGCAAATGTTTCTGGATCTATTAAGGTGGGAGGTAGAAGTTGCAGAAATAGATGGGATAGCTACCGAGGAATTATATAAAAAATGGAAACAAAAACAAAAGGAGAAAGGATTAAGCTCTGCAGGCAGAAAGCAAACCCCTACAAAAGGTCCAACCAGAAGTACCACCGAAGGAAAGGTAGGGTGGAATCAATTATATCCTGACATTCCTACTGATGAGGAGTTAGCACAGTGGCAAAAGGGAAAATTCAGTAATGAGAGAGATTGGGGAGAAAAGGAATGGAGAACCCCAGTTAAAAAAACAGAGACAAATTGACTAGTAGGCGGGTCCCGAGTAGCTAGGGGTACACCAAGAGGAATTACACCTGGGGACCCACGCCCTTACGTACCTCTTACCATTTTTTGGATGGGAGGGCCAACACATGTAATGGCTCTGGTAGACACAGGATCAGAAATAACCATTTTGCAGGCAACCCCCGTAAATTTTGTGGACAATATGTAGACATTGATGGTTATGGGGGGGGGGCAAAAACACTAGGTACAAAAACCAAGGTTAAAATAGCTTTTGGGGATGGTATTCCTATTTTCTTTTAAGCAGTAATAGCTCCATTACCTAAACACATTTTAGAAATAAATGTGTTAAAGGGTTGTACTTTGGAAACCACTGTAGGACCATTTAAGTTTGGAGTGCGGCATTGTTCATGTCAACGCAGTCAAGGCTGTAGTCTGAGGCAATGCTAAGTGGAAACCACTTTATATTCCCACACCTAAAACAATAGTAAACATCAAACAGTATTGTATCCCAGGTGGGCACACCGAGATCACTGAAACGATCTAAAAACTGCTTCGGGTTGGCATACTTGAGCCAACTAGGAGTCCATTCAACAGTCCGGTGTGGCCGGTAAAGAAACCTGATGGCTCATGGCGAATAACTGAGGATTATTGAGGTCTGAACAAGGTGGCCCCTCCTTTAGCAGCAGCTGTTCCAGATATTGTTACGATCGTGCAAAGATTGTCTTCATCTGCTGGGCCATATCACGCAGTTTTGGACTTAGCAAATGCTTTCTTCTCCATTCCAGTAGCGGAAGAAAGCAGAGCCCAATTTGCTTTTACTTGAGAGGGGCGGCAGTACACCTTCCAAGTGTTACCACAAGGATATCTGCACAGCTCTACCCTGTGTCATGGACTGGTGGCTAGAGATCTAGCCAAGTTACAACTGGACAAAGTGACTGTTTTTCATTACATTGATGACATAATGATTACTGGAGATAAGTCTAATGTAGATATCACATTAAAAACTGTAATCCAGCACCTTTAGAACAGAGGGTGGGCCATAAATAAAAATAAAACACAACAAGGGACATCAGTAAAATTCCTTGGTATGATTTGGAATGGAGCAAAAAGAGAAATTTCTACAGCAGCACTAAAGAGTATTCACAAAATTGCAGTCCCAAAGACGAAACAGCAGGCACAGGCTTTCTTGGGAGCAATGGGCTTTTGGAGGGCATTTGTACCTCACCTTGGACAGATTTTGCAGCCCATTCACTATGTAACAAGGAAAAAAATGTGACTTTCAGTGGGTCCCAAGCAGCAAACGGCTTTCGAAGAAGCAAAAAAAGGCCCTACAGCAGAGTGTGGGTCTGGGCCCAATTGATCCACAGCAACCCTTTATCTTGGAAGTAACTGTTGCCAATAATGTTATGTCTTGGGGGCTGTGGCAGAAGGATGACACTTGAAAAAAAGAGACCATTGGGATTTTGGTCCAAATCTCTAACTGGAGTGCAGGTTAGATATAGCCCTCTTGAGCAACATGTGCTGGCAGTGTACACAGCATTCATTCATGTGGAAGGAATAACTAAACAACAAACAATGACAGTTAAGATAGTCTACCCAATCCAGGGGTGGTTACGAGGTAATAATTTGATGAAAACTCTAATAGCACAATCTTCGACCGTACAAAAATGGAAATGGTATTTGCAGGAAAGGGCCAACATCGCACGTGGAGTATCTCAAGTACAATGACAGTTGACTGGACTGGATGATACTGATGCGACAGAACAACAACAACATGAGCTTCCAAAGTCACCAATCACTGAAGCATCACCATTTGATAATTTAGATGCAGAAAAACAGAAACACACATGGTTTACTAGTGGTTCTGCTAAAATTGGATCAAATGGCAGGACCTGGACTGCAGTGGCTTATTGCCCACGAACAGAAACCGTGTTGTTTGACGAAGGTACTGCCAGTTCAAATAATCAGACAGAATTATGAGCTGTTGCCTTAGTTATCGATAGTTTATCACCCGGAGATAAAGCATACATCTATACTGACAGCTGGGCAGTTTTTAAAGGACTGAAAAACTGGTTACCTGCCTGGCAACAACAGAATTAAAATATCCATGGTAGACCTCTGTGGGATGGCTCAGAAGATTTGCAATGATTTTGGGAAAAAGCTCAATAATGCAAAATCAGTGTCGGACATGTAGATGCCCATGCATCACTTGTGACAAATGGAAGGGGGCATAACCAGCAGCTAGACAAGATGGCTGCGGTACATGTTTCCGAAGAAAAAATCGAAAGTGCTAGTATGGTAAGATGGGCCCATGATCGGACTGGGCAATTGGAAACAGATGCAACAATAGAATGGGCACAGAGGCATGGTATGCAGTTGAATAAGGAAATAACTGCAGATGTTATAAAGCAGTGTAAAATCTGTCAAAGAAATAAGTGAAAGGAACTGCAAGCAGAAGCATGTGGACACATTCACCAAGGCAGTCGTTCAGCACAAATCTGGCAAATAGACTTTATTGGTCCTTTACCACTGGATCAAAATCAGCAATATTGCCTAACAATGGTGGACAATTGTTCGGGATTACTAATGGTGTCCCCATGCAAAAAGGCAAATCAACAAGCAGTGTTAAAAGGATTGAATAAATTGTGCATAACATATGGGGTTCCCAGTGAAATCCAAAGTGACCAAGGCAGTCACTTTACCTGAGCAGAAGTTCAAGAATGGGCAAAAGAAAATGGAGTTTGATGGGTGTTGCATATTCCATATCATCCTCAAGCTGCTGGTTTAATTGAAAGGTATAATGGGCTCCTTAAAGAACAAATCCAAAGAAATACAAGTGATGGAATATTACGAGGCTGGGCAAAGGTATTGAATTAGCTATGAGCCAGCTGAATAATAGGCCTCAAAAGCATCAAGAAATCCCTTTGCAAATGCATATGAATGACACTCAGTCCAACTGTTGTATTTTGAAATTAGAAAAGCTGAACCCAAATGCCATATACCCTCTTTTGATAAATGCTGATCAAACCCGGTTCTGGCTATGTGCATTGACTGAACAAAGAGTGCCAGCTGAAAATATAGTATTAGTTGAAACAGGTTGGAAACTCTATCTCCCAGAAAATTGGCATTGGGGGCAAAAAGGACTATTAGGGAAAAATTGGGAGGTTTTTACATTATGGGAGCCAAAACGGGAAGTGATAGTAAAGGCTATCAATTTAGATAACAAGACACAGATGATTCAAAAGGACAACCTTTGGTAAAAATTTGTATGCATCAAGATGCTGTTATTTTGTTACAAGACTGTGATACTAAACCAAGCAAATGGCTGGGGACGAGAGTTACAGCAACCACACCCAATCAGCCAAATGAACATGGGACTGTGATTTGTGATGGACCTGGTGATACTGTTTTAGTATTACTTGATTCTGCTAAACAACCATTGTACTTTCCTCTCCATAGATTGTTGCCACTGTTTGGGAAAGTGCCAACCTTTTCTGACGACAACACTTAGATGGGCCATATGACTGTCTTGATCCTATCCCTCTATTTGAGGAGGAAGATGTTGCAAATTTAATGGCAGACTATGACTTTTACTGGAAATTGGGGGATGATCTATATGCGGTGACACCAAAACCGGCCCTAACTTGGAGCATCACTCAGACGGAGCAAATCACAACTGTATGTAGATTAAACTGTGACAGACATCCTAAAAAGTGTGCTTCCAACCCTTTTGGAGGTTTATACCAGAGGCTAAATGAGTCAGGATTTCCACTGGCCCAGTCTTCATTAGATTCCTCCTGCATAGCTGAATTTCAAAGGAAAAATGACACCGCAGAAACCCTATCTCCAAGTTTGGAGATATATGCCATGGACAATAGTTCAACTGTATTTAATGGTTTGGGACATGTGATAAGGTATACAAGAGGATGTAAAACTGTAAGTAGTGCTAGAGTTGTACAACATATTAAAATGATAATTAACATGACATCAGTTGATATTACTACCAGGTATCCACATTGTAAAATTATGGCCAGTAAATTCCTTGCGTATCAAATATAGACATTACAAATATAAAAGGAATAAATGTGATGTTACAGGTATTCAAGGCACTGCACTGGGTGCAGTCGGAACAGGGACTGGATTCTTAAAACAGTGTAGACATAGATACTCTACGTAGCAAATTGGGTCGCTTGGATACCGACCTAAATATGGCCTTTAAACTACTAGCAGATCATGATCCCGAACTGGGACAAAAATCTGTAGACAATATTTTAACTCAAACTGTCATGTGGAGGTGAATTAAACATGCTAATACATATACAGAACAGATTTTAAATAACCTCACAGCAAAAGTAAATCAGATCTTTTTTATCCTATCTCAGTTGGCTACTAATCAGCAATATTTACAATGTGCCCAAACTTGGGGGGGGGGGCTAAAAAGGCAACCCATTGGCAAAGAGAACTGCAACTATATCACTGACTGAAGCCAATGGACTTTACATGCGAAAATAAGTCTTGTATACTGATTTTTGACTATCTTGCTAGTAAAAAAGGAACAAAACAGGTCTGTCCATTTGTTACATTGCACTTGCAATTTGGAAATAATTGGTGGGTACCTCAAATTGAGTCTACTTTGATTGATTATAATGATTTACCCATTGATTTGGCAGGTTGTGAGACCTGGCCTCAGGGGTGGGTATGCATGATGATGAAAAGGAAGCCTCACCCATGCTTACATAATAGAACTGGGGAATGCACTTGGCACATGTATGTAGTAAATGGTATGGACATCTACCAACTAAATGATACCATAGTTTGTGTAATATCCTCCTGTAAATTAACCTGGAGTGATGGGATAATCACAAATGGTGGGGCACACTGTAAAAGTAATATCCATGCAATTATTGATTTTTGTACTGGACAACTTATTAGATTGACTAAATGGAAGGACATCACATTTAATGCTAGCATTGAACCATTACACACTTTTAGATGGCCATCTCTAGTCCACCCGGACTTTCAACAGATTAAGCAGGAAGGACAAAAAGTGTTGCAACTATTAAATAAAACATTGAGTGATGCACATCAAAAGTGCTTAAAATGATTAAAGATAAAGGTACCATTGTAAAAATTGAAAATGAAATACAGGATATAACTGTTTCACATTGGTATGATATTTTTATGTGGTCATCTAAAGCTTCAGTGTGGTTTAATTTGTTGTTGCATCCCTCGCTATTAACCACAGTAGTTTCAGTGTTATTTTGCTTAATATCATGCTGCATTTACTGTAAAGTAATGAGGAGATACAAATTGATGTTGTCAATTTTAACTCTCATAAGGGATACACAGCGTACATTGCTCAATGCAAGGGGTGGTCTGTGACGGATCCACACAGTCTACCTGTTTTTTGTTATGCCTCGAGCCAAGTACCACTGTGTATGTTTGATTATTGCTTGATCTGACATGCTGCTACAATACTATATGCTACTAAATACTGTAACAATATGCTTAAGCAGGCCTTGCTCACTGATTACTGGTATAATTGAACTTTTGTTGACCTGTAAGTTGTTTATCAGCTTAAAATATGTTTACCAGAATATGGGGATTTTAATGAGGAACTATATCACAAGTTTGTGGGCTAACTGTTCTTTAGAAAAGGGAAGTAAGGCATAATACCAGATATTACGAGACTTGTTTACAACTTAAGAAATGATCTGTAATTTTCTAAAATATTCCATCAACTCATAATGAGCTTGTGATCAATATGTCATTAGTTGATCCTATTGACCCTGTGGTTTGTTCAGGACTATAAAAAGCTCAAAGGCTAAAATGGAAATCATCATCATCCGGATTTGATCACAGCATCAGCCTGAACTGAGCATAGAGCCATTTTCCCAGTGTCAGCCCTGCCTTGACGAAACAGATAGCTGCACTGAATAGGATTAAAGTCTCCGTATCAGTGGCAAAGATGTTTTGTTTATGCATATGCTTGTAAGTACATGATTTATTAGTTTTTTTCTGTTTATTTAGTAAGTCTTTGTTTACTAAATTGTTAAGTTTGAATCTTGGTGTTTTGTGTCATTTCTAATTCTGTATTAATCTCAGACTTTGACATAACAGACTAGTTCAGAATCCCATCCTCATTGTATGCTGAGAAGATGTGTGGAGAAGGGACTGACATAGCTGTGGACTCAAATGACATTCTAAAATTGTCACAAGACTGATAGTTGAATTAACATAGACACACACACACACACACATACATTGACTGCTGTGAGATTAAAACATTTACCTACCTAGCTTCACAAGGTGGAGAACATAGTGCTTACCATTAGCACCATGGCACAACTCTAACTTTAACACTGTCAGACTGTACTTTATAAAGGATGACATTGTGACACATGGGAAATACTGCCAGCCCAGCTAGCTGGAATTTTATAAATAATTATATGTCATCAGAAAATATTAATATGATTTATATCGAAATGTAACAAAAGGAGACACTGCCAACCCAGCTATCTGGAATTTTATAAGTAGTTATATGTCATTTGTGAATACCAGCATGATGCAATTGCTTCTGTTACCAAATGTATTATAACTATATGTTACATGTATATTAAACTACTGGTACAGAAGTGTGTGTTGAACAGGGTTTGTACAGTACTGAACTTCAAGGATGAGTCCACAGTGTACTTTAATGGAAAAGAATAGAAATGTATATAAACTATATACCTGTGCAAATGTATGTTTTAATATGAGAAAATGGAACATACAGAGTTAACTTGCAAAACTTCAAGAAAATAAGTTGAAATTAAATTGTTTTACAATTCTGTTATAAAAGTTAGTTTCAATGCAGCAAGGAGACAGGGTGTCTAGAACTAGGGTGTCTTCTGCATTGTTTTGTATTTTTTTGTCTTCTAGCAACTGCAAACATCTGAAGGCTATGTGTTTTTCACAAGGAGATGTCAAATGCTACAATAGGGGGGTTTAGCTTGGGAACTTAAGTCAGGTGACAAAATGTGATGTCATCCAAGCTAACCCAACAGTAATATCTGATATTAATTTAAGAACTCTTTCAGAGCGAGACTGGGCATTTTTTATTTTGTCTTTGATCTGGAAACATCCACTCATCATCACCATCTGCACTTGCCTTGCTCTGTAAGTAAGTTTTTTTAGGAAATAGTAACTCTTAGATATAGTTAGGAATATAGTAAATATCAGTTTCAATGTTTTCTGTATTTATTTGAGACTATCCTGCAATGTTGTTTTAAATACTTCCTGTGCTTTTGACCTCTGAAGTAACTGTGTTTTTGTACTGAGTATTGTCTTGTTCTTTTATTATTTATAATTAAATATATTTAAACCTATCTTTGTGGCTGATATTTGTGAGACATATTTAAGCTCTTAGCGTACTTGCATATGTATTTGGTGACAATGTACAGGCCACTCCTGAATAGCCTTTGCTCTTGGTCAGACTACCATTTGGATTAGTAGTAACATTACACAGTAGGATTAGACACCCTTTGTTAAGGTCCTTATAGTAGCTGATAAGGGTGGCTGGTGGCAGCTGGAACTACCTTATAGTCTGGGTAACAGGGGGCATAGCTAGTAAACCTGTGCCAGACTTTTCCAAGTGTGTGTGTGTGTTTATATATCAATCAAATTGCAAAGTGTGTGTGTGTCAGCTACTTGGGCAGGGACATGAAGCACTGGTTGGACAGAGAGGATGCTGGACATCTTTGCTTGGCCACTCAGCTGAGATCTCAACCTTATAGTTGTGCCAGTGGGGAGTCATATTGGGCATCTGGAGAAAGAGGGAGAAACCAGCCCCAGACTGACTGTGATCTCTGTGTGCTCTTAAGGGAAATTGCACTTTACTGTGTGTGTACTTGTTATCCTCCCAGTGTGTATTTCACCTAGCTGTTGCCAGTGGTGATAATTGAGTCTCCTTGATTACTGGGCCATTGCAGGAGTGTCACAGACACCATCAGTAAATGTGAGGAGAGGATGTTGGGTGAGCTGTCTGAAATTGCTGTGTAATCATGTACCACTGTAAAATTTTGATCTGAATAATACTTGAGTGAGGGGATTAGGACATAGACTCATGCTCATTTGACTATGCACACAAACAGTTAGACATACTGAGTGAGGACATTAGCACAGAGACTCATGCTCTTCTGACTATGCACACACACAAGTTGACTGTGGTGCCATTTGAACCTCTAGCTAACTAGTTACTCCAGCTGGAGAACACATTCATGTCATTACAGAAATCTGATATTATCATTGTCATAGTGGTCTTTACAGAGGAGGACATAAGTATAATTTTGCAGGTAACAAATACTGTTAAGAGACTTCTGTGCAAAGGCTGGACCTCAGATTTGATTTTGTGATTGCAATGTGCAAAAATACATTTAAAGACATCCTGACAATATCAGTGTGATATGATCATGGATGACCAATGTCCAGTGTCAGCATAAACCTATAACAAATGTAAGAATTCAGTTGTGCTCTTTATTTTTATAGTGTCCTTGACCAATTACTGATATATCATTTGCAAGTGCATTGCTGCAGGGCACACTTGACTCTGAGTAAATATGTCTTTAGTGAAGCACATGTCCCTGCCCTTCCCTTGTGTTTATGAATGCCTTTCTATGTGATAGAAGATAACTGACCAATAATCATTGTATGACATGCTAAACACATAGGTTCATATGTGTTTACTAGGTTAACAACCATAAGGGATTTTTTAAGCCTAGTCATGCATCCCAAATCCCTGACAAGTTCTGGTACCCTTAATAAGTGTAAGCAGGAGCATGGGAGATGAAACATTTACAAGCACAGGCCTGAGAGATGAACCATTTCCAAGTTTCTTGTATCCATTAAAGACATAGGTGCCAAGCAAGAGATGAACTTCCTGTTTCCCATCCAATTGTCCAAGTTACACTTGAATTGGGTTAGGGAGGAACCCTGCTTCACGTGAATGGAAAACCTGTTCCAGAGATGTGGTAGCCTCTGAGATACATACCTGTCTCTCAAGCAAATCCTATTTATATCACAGGCAAGTTTAAGTCTTTAGAATGGGGAATTCTGGCGCTGTTTGTTTTGTGGATATGCAGAAGGTCCATCAGAGTGGAGTCTAACAATGCTCTGTATGCCAGGCATTGATCTCCCCTCAACATCTCGTAGGAGACAGAATACAGGGATAGGACCTTGAGGCAGACTGCATAGGACATTTTACTTATACCCTGTTTTCTTTTAGTGAGAAATCTCTGTGGACATTCCATTTGTTGGCTATGCCTGGTTAGGTATATACCAAAGGAGGCATTGTACTCAATGACAGGTCTGGTGAATGTTGAATACAGTGGAACAATGACTTCCTTAGACCTAGATATCATACCTTTGTTTATAAGTTCAGTACTGTAGACACACGATGGTCAACATTGCTTTGGTGACCTTCTCAAAGAACTCCACCAGATTCAGTAAGCATGCCCTCCCCTGATGAAACCAAACTGGGTTGGGTCCAGTGTCTGGAGGTTTACTATAGCATTATTGACCATTTCCAAGATATTTCTTTCCATGGCTTTGCATATAAGACTTGTGAGACTTATGGGTCTGTAGTTTCCAGGGTCTGTAGATGGCCCACCTTTGTGCAGAGGGATGACTGCTGCTGTTCTCCATTCATGATGCATGAAGCCAGTTTGGAGGCTACAGTTAAATATAAATTCCAGAGGGCTTGATAGGTCATGTTTCATTCTATTTAGAAGGCATCCTGGGATATTGTCTGGACTCATTGATGCAGTGTTCTTGGCCTTAGAGAGAGCATTAAGGACCTGTTCCTTAATAATAACAGTGGCAGTTATATTTGATGGTATTTCCTGAGGAAAGGTTGAGGGGGAGAGAGGGGTAAAGATTGAGATGAATTTGTTGGCTAGTAGGTTTGCTATATCTTTTGGCTCAATATATGTGGCTCCATTTACAATGAGCTCTGCACACAGTTGGGTATTGCCTTTGAGGTTGTCAACATAATTAAAGAATGCTTTGTAGTTGTCATTGGCCTGGGCATATTTACCTCAAATTTGGTTTTGGTAGACTTTTTTTGCCCTCTGAGTTGTTTGTTTAGTTTGATGAGAGTGCTTTTATCCTGCTGAGTGCTGCACCTCCTAATTCCTTCAGTTATACAGTCTACTGATTGTGTGATTCCACCAGGATGGCTTGTCTTTTAAGTTAGTTCTGTACTTCTTCCTGGTTGGTACAACTGCCTCTATGCAGCTGTTAACATGCCTTTATAGGGTTTTGGTGAATAGTTCTGAATAGGCAGCAGTGTTTTCAGGGTTTATAGGAGCCTGAAATTTTTCCAGGTTATCACAGGAAGTTAGCCTTAGAGTAGTTCTGAACATGCCAGGGTTAGCTGGGGGTCCAGGTTTTATTTTTACTTCCAAGGAGACCACTTTTGTGGTCTGGTCTTATCAGGAAAGACAAGACTAGAGGGTGTGCAGCACTCTCCTATATTAGTAAGGACCAGATCTAGTATGGTTGCATCTCTGGTTTGTGTATTGACAATCTGGTGTAGTGAGTTTGTGTTTACAAAATACAAAATTCAGGAATCTGTGTGCCTGTTTGCTTTTGTATAGGATTCCCATTTAATAGTGGTATAATTAAAATCACTCTCCTATATTAGTAAGGACCAGATCTAGTATGGTTGCATCCCTGGTTGGTGTATTGACAATCTGGTGCAGTGAGTTTGTGTTTACAAAATACAAAATTCAGGAATCTGTGTGCCTGTTTGTTTTTGTATAGGATTCCCAGTTAATAGTGGTATAATTAAAATCAGCCATGAATATTGCACTGGATTGGATGGTGAGTGTTTCCAATAAGTTTAAATACATGATATGGGTTTTCTTGGTCATAGAGGGGGACCTATAACTTGGAAGGAAGTGGTATTGGATTTTGCCTATGTTGATTTGAACATGGAGTAGCACAAGTGCATTGTCCTGTTTGACAAGCCTTGATGTATATTTATTTTTTATGTAAATCGCGACACCTCCACCTTTAGTCCCTGTCTGTGTGGTAGCTAGTCTAAATGTGTGGAAGGCTTTATAACCTTGTACTATCATTGTGGTCTCCACAGCTTTAAACCATACCTGGGATTCAATAAACCCTTCAGTCATTTTTCACTGTGCGTGCATTGTGATGCAATGTGCACATGGGCACAGAAAGTTTTAGATTCAGTAAAGGCTGTGTGGAGGCTTGCACCCTCATGCAAACAAGGTAAACATAGTGGCATACAAATTACAGCATAAGCAGCTGAATTACTTGCTAATTAACTAATCTAACATGGTGGAACTATTAAACAAGCTATACAGCATCCATGTAGACTCTGTGCTGGTTTTCCCTGCGAATTCCAAAACTTTTGAAATACAAACACAGAAAGGAATCCACACAGATAGAGTGTTATTGGCTGTTGCTTTAATTCATTTGTATGTGCTACAGGATGAAGCCAATGCTATTGCTGCTGATAATAGGCTTAGGCCGAGAAAAAGAAGAGTTTTCATGCCGTTTGACTTTTTGCAACCTACTTGATGTGGAAATTGTAGGGCATTACAGGGTGGACAGGGACCTCAACTCAGAGGCAGAGTCAACTGAGGAGAACCCATCTCAGTGGAGACATAGGTATGACAGCCCTTAGAATCTTGGCTAAAAGTACCTTTCAGAGACCAACAGGGGACATACTGAGGGTGTCACAGGCATCAGAATCCAGGACCCTCCACCAGTTCCTGAATGGTATCCTCCCACATGCCAGTGACCACATATATTTTCCCTGTAATTCTGAGGAGAGGGCCAGAAATATGCAGGAGTTTTACCATGTAGCACACTAACCTGAAGTACTGGATCCCACAGATTGCACACATATAGAAATGAAGGCACCACCTGCGGAACAGGTTAGGGTCTACATTAACAGAAAGGGCTACCACTCTATCAACTGTCAAGTTGTGTGTAATGCCAGGGGAAACATCTTGAATATCTGAGCTGGTGACCCTGATAGTGACTCACATATTTGGCACACCTCCCAACTGTATCAGATGTTTGCTAGGAGGGATATACCACAGGATCATCTATGGGGGATGCAAGTTATGCAATGGAACCATGCACAAAAGAACAGTCTGTCCTTGTTTGTGCCAGAATAGTAACTAACCTTTGCTCCCTCCACCCACAAAAGAACAGTCTACCCTTGTTTGTGCCATAATAGTAATTCACCTTTGTTACCCCCACCCACAAAAGAACAGGAAAATGACACATTTTGCTAACAAACCATCACTGAAATGCTAAAAGTTCTATCAAAGGAACTGTCCCTGAAAGATTTGTACATATTTATCACAATGCATTCCATTTTCATGTATTGGCAATTATGTATACTTCTGAAATGGCTTGGGAAACATGCCCATGCCATCAGTACACTTCTAAGTAATGCATACAGATGTTGTTGGTCTTTTTTCAGCTTTTCCCGGTTTAGGGTTGCCACAGCAGAACTCCAGTCTGCTAATGATTGGCAGTATACTTTTTACGGGTGCCGAGGTGCCAGCTCGTCGCCCAACCTTCAATGAAGGCATGCCCATTCTACGCATGTCTTTCGGAATGCCACTCGACCATGGGGAGGACATGCAGACTCCATACAGAAGGCACTCCCGCCGAGTATCAAACAGGAGAACCTCTTGCTGTGAAGCAACAACGCTACCACTGCACCACCATGGCTTCTAAGTAATGCATAAGTAATGCATACAGATAAAAGTGTAAAATCCCTTCCCTCAGAATTTTCTTAAATACATTCCAGCATATGCAGTATGTAGATGAACATATGGAAGTATGTCTTCTGAAGTTCAATACTCCTCTGTGCAGATGTATCTCAAAATAATAGCATAATTTCAGTCTTCTACACATAAACAAG
The DNA here is from genome assembly GCF_019279795.1 of Protopterus annectens. Lineage (NCBI taxonomy): Eukaryota > Metazoa > Chordata > Ceratodontiformes > Protopteridae > Protopterus > Protopterus annectens. The sequence continues at coordinate 345,165,106 of NC_056733.1, read as the reverse complement.
TCTCCTCACCATCAGTTTGCCTAGCTACATAGTTGACTTTTTACCTGGCATCAATTCAGGGCTGTCAGCATGGTGAAAATGCAAATGAAGTGTGAACTCATTAGAATTGCTGAATCCCTAAAAATTGAATCCATGTAGGGATGTAAACATAGTGCAGCCACTCCCTCGATGTTTGGTTTTAATGGATTGCAACTCTGACTGATTAGTGTTTGGGAGAAGGAAAACACAACATCAATGCAGGCTTCCTTACTTCCACTAGGTATGTCACATTAAATATACAACGTGTTAGATGTAAGGCTGGAAATGAAAGTAAGCAGCACAAAAGTCACAGGGTGTATTACTTCACATCCAACCTGTCCTTCATTTTTTGGCAACTGCATATGATATTATTTTCACTTGATATCCTCACAAATTTTTAGGCCAATGTCTAAGATTACTGCTCAGATACGTAAAGAATGGCCAACAAACACAGAAGAAATGTAAGATAGAGCTGTATATTTGCAAGCAATATTCATGGCAGGTTGTGTGATCACTAGATGCACTACATCCCAAATGACTTGTGCCACTGCAGATGCTGTTGCAGTTGGTTGTATGCATATTGAGTTACGTTCCGTACTGCAAAGCTGTTTGTGTGGCAAACAGAGATAAGGCACCCATCCTGTGTTCTGAAGGTGCACTGGAGTGAGAGTTCAAATCTAGACCTATGTAGTAATATCTCACATGTAATAACATTTTCTATTGTGTATGTCATAGGTTGCTTTTCCTCATTTCAACTACTTCTCTCTTTTCTTTCTTTTTTTTTTTTTTGGCCAGTGTTTGCATGATGCACTGCTTAGTGCAAGCATGGGAGATGGAGAAAAATGAATGTCAGGTTTGTCTGTGCTTATCTTATTTGTGCAAAGCAGAGCAGTGCCCAAAGCTGACAAATAGATCGCCCAGGAAATAGACAGAACCAAAATAGTCAAAAATAGAAACCGGATGCATTCAATTTATTCTACTGGGCATCAAGCAAATCCAATAAGCGACATTGCACTGTGGTTAATAGTGAGACCTTAAGAATGATTAGTAAAATAAGGAATGTCATGCAACTAGTCCTGTAGCAGCAGGTGTTAAGTGTAGGGCTAGAGCACAGATGGTCCTGGGTTCTAGTACAGGCCGTGCAGCCTTTGTCTTACTGTTGTGACACTGTAGTTTACAGCAATGAACTGCAATATGGACAAGTGTTTTCTCAACCTTCTTATGACAACAGGCATAAGTGTAGGACTGCCATACACATGCTCCTGGGTTCCAGTACAGCATATTTCATAAACTTCTACTGGTGTTCCAATTTCCATTATATTCACTCTCACTTATAACACTTGACAAGGTGTAGCTGATATTAATTATATGTATGAGGGCTGAGGCACTAATATTGTGTCAGTTATGTATTCATGTATCTATGCATTATCACATTTATTCTAAAATGTATGACTGTGGGTATACTGTGTGCTATATTCCTGTAAGTATATTTCTGCTATCTGGACTGCCATGGCCTTCACATTTATCTAACAAATATACACAACTGTCTGTATGTCCAATAACTTTGAATTTGCTTTGCTTCCTACTGTTGCACTTCACTTACCATTGTGCAAACACAGTGCTCAGAGGTGCACACTGCCAAGCACCATTTTTGCATGATGGTAAGTGGAGGGGAGCATTTTTAAAAAGTGTGCATACTCCCAGTAAATGTGATAACTTGAATTGGTGGGAAACCATCACTCTCCATTGGTCTTGATGTGTGGTAGACATGACAGATGTTTCTGGAGAAGGTGTCAGATTTGGGGCACAGATATGGGGTGTCCAGGGTCCAAGATTTTTACTGGACTCCTAGTTAAACACCACAGTGCCAGCCTTCTGCAGGGGGACTATTCTATCTCCCAGTATAAGTTGAAAGCTTGGGATAGTTTGGCCCGGGCTGTAAGCAGTGCCACCAGTATCCTGCACACTGATGACCAATGTAGGCATCATTATAATGTCCTACGAGGGAGGAAGACAGACACCCTTTATGCTTGGATCGAAGAATTTAGGAGTGAGGACATCTCACAATTGAGTAAGTGTCAACTGCAGAAAGTATTTGTAAGACTTAAAAGCTGAATAAAGGCAAGACTGGTATTCATAATGGTATTCTGTTCTGTTCGTTTTATACCACAGCTGTCATGGGTAAGAACCCATGGGTCAAACTAGCGAGGATGAGGGAAGAATGTGGTATGTATGCAGCAAAAGAGTAGTGTTATTATAGCATTAAAAGTTAAAGATAGCTTTTTTGTATTTTACAGAGTTGTATCAAATTGGCCATGCATATCTCAACTGTAAAAGCAAGTATGCATGCATTAGTCTGTAACACAAACCAAGACTCTAATATTAGACTTTAGTCAGAGATTGTGGGTTCAAAGACCACACTTCACAACTATAAAATACTGTTAGTTCTTCAATGATGCAGAACCTAAAGTTTTAAAGTAAAAACTCTATCCCAGTAGCACACATACCCTGCTGTAAACTGTAATCTGTATAACTGCAACAAGCATATGTGCAATATATGCACATGTCAAAGAGTGCTTGCTGCAATCTGTACCATAGTGTGCATCTGTTAGGAGCTGATAGTCTTAAAAGTAAAAGTTTTCTGTCAGGAGGTGGTAGTCTTAAAAGTAAAGTTTAAGATAACAGAGTCAAATAATTGTAGTAATGCATTGTGCGTCACATATGAAGGTACTAATCCTATGTCTTTTTACCTCTCACCCCAACCCTTACCTCTCTTTTTTATTTTATTTTTATTTTTTGTTGTATTTTATTGCATGTTGTCAAAATGTGTCCATGTCTTCCATGTGTACCAAATCACTAAATGCTCCACAACACGGTGGGGTAGACCTGCCCCACAGTATCCACCCCCCCCCTCCACTGGCTCCAGCAACATTGCCTAGCACATCTGGGAACCAACCTGGCTGCACCCCCTCTGCTGCTGCTGCACTACCTGGCCTCTCAGGTAGTCCTGCCCCAGAGGCTGGTCCTGTGGTACCCTCTGGGAGCAGTAGCAGAGGTGGTGATTTTATCTCCTGCACAGAGATGCCAGTGATGGTGCATTGGGTTATGTGCCACACAGTCAGTGCACGCCTACACCAGCCGGAGATGCTGCTCTCCCTCATTTTATACAGTAGTATTAGCAGGAGGAGAAGAAGATGTTAAGTACTCCAGCCAGTGGTGGAGTGAGGTGACAGTGATGGCAGCCCAGTGGGTGAGGATTTCGTTCTCACTGTCACCCAGCTTGATGACCATGGGTTCTGGATGTCCTCACCCTCACCCCAAACGTGGTGTCCCACAACCTTTTGTGTCATCTTGTTTGTCTTTGTCTGTCTGCAATTGCTTCTTCACCTACTCAACTTACCCGGCCCAGATATACCTATGTCTCTTCCCCCACATTCCTCTCTCTCTCGAAAAACAAAAATGGGCACCTGTCCCACAAAAAAAAAAAAAAATGTCCCATACATAACTTTCCATTTTGCACATGTGTCTTCTTGACACAATTGATTCAGTCTGATTGGCTATACAACATGATAGTGTTGTGGTCACCCCTTTCTCTGGAGGTGACAGTCCAAATTCAGTTAAAATTTGCACATATGTTCACTTTACACTGTTAAACAAAGATAGCTATGGTTCTGTCTTGCCACCCTCCTACACATTCCTGTCCTGCTTTTCCTTTGTTCTTCCACTGCTTGGTCCCCATTTCACCATCGTCTTATCTTCCCCATTTCTTTTCTTTATTGCATTATTACTTGATGGTGCGCATTGTGCAATAAAGTGCAGTAATAGTAATGCAAAAGTAGTTAAAAAGTATTACATATAGCTGTATTTCAACCCAGTACCATCTGGCCCCAAAAAGGAATACATTAACTGCATTAACACATGCTGCCACAGTCAGTAAAGTAGCAGGTGTATTCCAGAGACTCAGTACTAACTGTCAAACTTTGTTTTTCCCCATGTTTGCTCCCCATTTCACCACTTTCCTATACCCCATTTTAACTCTTTTAATCTGGTCAAAATATCGCATTACACATAACATACATAAGTAGCAGAAAAAAACAATGGATCCCTTCACATTTTGGGATCTATGCTTGCAAGGAGGTCCACATCGCACACCAATGTGCAGTGACAGTGAGTGGTGGCAAAATGCTGCTCTTACCTTTGTGCAATGCTGCTTAACCCCCACTGTGCTATGCCAACACACAGCAACACATCTCGTATAAACAATCCATGTCATTAAATTAGCACTCTGTAATGAAAAGTATTTTAAAGTATGACATACATTCGAACCCAGTACCATCTGGCCCCAAAATGGAATAAATTAATATATTAACACATGCTATCACACAGTCATTTAAGCAGCAGGTGTATTTCACAGACTCAGTACTAGCTGTCAGGCTTTAGCAATTTGGCTTACATTTGCACACTGATTACCCAGTGGCGGATTTAGGCATGACGCAGGGCTACCGCCCCTTTTAAACTTGCTTGTTTTTTTTTTGTTTTTTTTTAAATAAGTTGCCTCTTTAATCCTGTCACCAAACTCGTGCCAGCCCCTTTTTAAACTTGTTTGTTTTTTTTAAGTAAGCTACCTCTTTAATCCCATCACCAAATGCACCTATACGGAGATGCGATTGGAGGTTGCAGTCAGATGGTTTTGTTTTTTGTAGCAATCCACTCCAACTGCATCTCCGTTGTAATTTAGGAGGGTTGGAGAGAGCTGTGATAGTGTTCGGGTCAAGGTTTAGTAACTGTCTGCCAGACAGAAGACAATTTAATTTAAAAATAAAAATGACAGTTGGAAAAACTATGTCGAGTGTGAGCCAGTGATCCACATCGAGGTAAGTTTTCCCAAGCTGTTAAGAATTTCTTTCCGTGGAGGGAGGACTTGCCAGTTCCATATACAGATTTATTTACTAATGTACGGTAAATTATGTTTCACTAATCTTGAGCACATCAAACTTTTCAGAAGAGTTCAGACTCGTTCGAAAACTTTTACTACATCTTGCCCACACCTGCCTCCATACCTGTCAGCCTCTTAAGAAATCTGGACAAAGCCATAAATAGTGTGTGTGTGTGGGGGGGGAGGGGTGCACTTAAATATTGCTCTTACAGACTTACAAAGTTGATGGAATAACACATTTTGCATTAGCGTGAATTTTCTGAAGGGTATGAAGTCTGAAACTCAAATGTCTGTCATTATTACCTGACTTGAACCCTCAATGACTTGCAGATGATTTGCCAGAAAACCCAATTTTATGAGAAAGACTAAAAATATAAAGCAGTCTGGACATTCTGGGAAAATCTGTGCAGTTGAGAGGTATGCCTGCTTCTCAATCGCTTAGCACAAGAAATTCTGGACAAAGGTCGAAAATAAGGGTCGAGTTTTATATAACCGCGCTTGTACAAAGAAAGTTGATAGAACGAAAGGTTTTGGTTAGCATGGATTCTTCCGAACGGTATGAAGTCTGAATTTTAAATTCTGCCGTTATTTAGCGCCTTCAATAATTCATGATTTGCCTGAAAAACTCAACTTTTATGAGGCACAGACCAAAAAGTAGGAAACAAAAATCTGGACCTTCTGCGAAATTCTGAGTATGCCGCTCTATTATCCACTGGTCCCTCCTGCTCTGCGTTGTCATTTTAGACAGTTCCTTTATTTAAAATAGCATTTTCCGGCAGACTGTTTAAGAATACTTCAAAGCACAGAATGTAGCCCATTATGTTATGTGGTGGGAAACTTAAAAAAAGCCAGTGTCAGATTTTGGCTTATAGGGCAGAAGTATATTCATCATCAGATCAGAACTATATATGATGCTTCGGGTATATTCAGCGATTTTTTTCAGTTAACAGTTTTATGAAGACTGAGTTAGAAGTATAGCAAGAGAAGAAATGCATACCAAAAATATAAGACTTCATACCCCTTCTTTACTCAATAATTGTGGACAAAGCAAAAAAAAAAAAAATCCGGGGGGGGGGGTTGTCAAATGGCCAAACTCAGTGCCAATTGTTAAATATTACTATAATTCAGTAAATAAGTTAATGAAACCACAGCGTTTACATTAACATGCATTTTCTGAGCAATTAGTATGAAACTCTAAAGCATGACATTGTACACTGGCTTTAAGCCTCACTGATTTACCATAAAATCAAAAGATTACTTAGGACAGGGGAAAGTATAAGACAAAATCAGTAATGTGCAATCAGTGTGCAAAGTTCCAGACAGCTAAGTGGTATGGTTGTCGTTAATACTTTCTTACTTCCTGTAAGCACAGATAATATTTTGCATGATACTTCATCGTAGAGAATTATCACAGAGTTCTTTAAAATTGTTACAGAAGGAAATCTTATAAAGTGTTGTAATAGCTTTCTATGTAAATGGCGAGGATTTAAATGAATTGCAGAAAGAGTTAGGGTTGCCATCTTTAGAAATGTGAGATTTTGCAGGGCAAAACATACCCACGGTCAGTGCAAAGGACCCAATTTCATTTTTTTTTGTCAAACTAAAAGCTTATTTGTGTAGCATTTGAGTTGCTCATGTTATTCCATACAATATTTATGTATTCCAGATACAAAATAACTGTATTATGCAACTATTAAAGAAAAGGTAAGAAATATATGTTTGTCTTAAAATCTCAGGACATTTGGCATTTTTTCATGGGACTGTCCCTCGCAAAGAGGGACAGCTGGTAACCCTTGAAAGAGTAGTGACCGTAAATGTAGCTAAAAATCAAATGACGTTTACTGACTATGCACATATTATTATGGCCAGTGGCGGCTGGTGACTTCAAAACAAAGGGAGGCTGCAGGACAGGTCAACTAGAAAGGGCCAGAGCTATGCTCAAAATAATAAAAACTGGGATTTTAATTAAATACGCTGCCCTGGGTGCCAAACCATCATTATGAGAGTCCAATCAAGACAAAATGAAGTTGAGAAGAAAAAAATATATATATTTCAATGCATTGGCTACATGACAGTGCTGTCGAGTGTGAGCCAGTGAACCACATCGAGGTAACTTCATTTTTTTATTTTACTGGTCTAATTTCCAAGGTGCCAAGCGGTACGTTTGTGAGTGTGCCGTGTTTGCCGCGCTAACTACAACCGTATAAATTATGCAGAGTCTTTGAATAATTGTTCTGGTTTAAAATGCAATAATATATTTTTTATTATCACTGTGTAAAAAAACAAGTTTGAGTAAAAAAGATGTTTTATTCTGTGGCTGACATTTTGAGTAAATGGTTTATTGTGTTATATAGTGTCTGTTGTAATATTCTCGTCAGGCCACAACAGAAAATATGTAATACCTTACTTTTCTATGCAGTCAGTAAAACAAAATAAACAGATAAATTATTGATAGATAGATAAATAGATAAATTATTGCCTGTACAGAATCTAAATTTGTCAGGAGTCATAGATGGATTACAATGGGAAAGAAATCTGTGTCATGAGCTAAAGAGTAGACAAAAACACCTTAAAACTGGTGGTTTGTATAGCTTCATGGAATATAATGACTGACTGTAATTATATTTCTTTTGTCGTATTGAAGGCGCCTGAATAGAATGTAAAATTATTGTTTTGTTATGCCCTTTGTATGAAAAACAAACTTAATATGTTGTTGATTTCTGTCTTTATTACTTCCATTGTTCACAGTAGTTTGCCTAAAGTTAAATTATAGAAGGAAAAGTGTCTCCTTAACCTTGAACTGCATATTCCATGTTGAATGTTTAAAATGTATTCAGTGTATGATATATCACAATTAGTTACACTGTACAGCCACCATAATGAAAGGCTTGTGTTTAAAAAATTGATAGGTAATGTCTGTGTATAGAGTTAAAGAAAATTGATTTGGCCTGCTGTAGCATATTAAAACTGTAATAAAAGTTAATAAATAGTTGAGAGTGCAAAGTACAGCAGAATATCATTTCCAGTGATTTCAGTGCTCTAACGATGCGTCTCTGTGATCATCTGTCTCTAGTGCATACTGTTTCACTACACAAACAGACAGACTTCAAGCAGTGTTTTAGTGAGAATATACTAACTTTTGACTGAACAGGTGAAGGTCAGTTTCACAGGTTAATTGTATGTTGCTTACATTAATATATACTTAAGTGATTTACAGTGTGAATATAAACAAAGTTTTATAGTCTCCAGTTTTGGCTGACGTCTAACAGTGGGGGTTGGGTTAGGGCAACAACTGTAAAGAGAAGTGAACTGCTTATATCTCAAACTGAACTCAAAGCTCTTCTCTTTAAGGATCAGTTTGTTTTCTTTGTTCTGCTCAGCATTTCATTCTCTGCATGCATAAAACTAGTGCTGATTTTGTCAAGCTGTTTGCACTTTATTTATTTATTTATTTATATATATTTATATATGTATATGTATATATTTGTTGACCGGGAGTATCCGACTGGACGTGGGTCCATTTTCAGCGGAGGCCTGGGGAGAAAAGCTCCACAGTAAAATAAACAGACAGTATTTACACTGGATTACATAGCGATTAACAATTTAACATAGAAATTACTTACAACATATTTACAGATGAAGAACATAGTACATCAATAGACAACTAGAATCTTTATCTGTGAAGTACATAACAGGCATTAACAAATGTAACAATGAGAAGTTCCTGCTGTATAATAAGTACTAGGCTTATGAGCATCTGAGCTTGCTATCATCAAGGTAGTTAGTGGAGGTGAAAGAAAGGTAGTAGTTGGATGGGGTGGATGATATTAGAGTGGGAGTTGCAAGGGCATAGCCAGCATGTTTTTAGGTGCGCATTTAATAAAGTTTTGAAGTTGGTGCATGATGGTACGGAGGTAATTGTGGGTGGGAGTGAGTTCCATAATTTGGCTATGGCGCAAGAGAATAGTGCTTCACCAGCAGGGTTATTGGCTTTAGTGATCTGCAAGTGATTTTTGTTGCTGGATCTTAGTGGTCTGGTGGTGCGATAGGGTTGGAGTAGATTCTGGAGGGATGGGACATTTAGTGGATGGTTTACTAGTTTGTGGGCGAGTGAGAGTTGATACCACTGAAGGAGGTGAGGGAGTTCAAGCCAGCCCAGTTCAGCAAGTGAGAGACAGTGGTGACTACGGTAGGATGCCCCTGTGGCGAATTTGGCGATTTTGTTGTAGCAGGTCTCTAGCTTGTTTAGATCACGTTGCCTTAGGTTGGTATATACTGGAGAGGCATAAAGTAGGGTGGAGATAAGGTGGGAATTTGCTATTGAAATCTTTGCTGCTTTGGTGAGAAATTGTTTATTTCTGTATAACGCTCCTAGTTTTTTGTGGACTTTTTTATGGTCATGGATATGTGAATGTCAAATTTTAGTTTATTGTCTATTTCCACTCCTAGCAATTTGGTGTGTTCAGTTGGGTATATAGTGGTGTGGTCTTTGCTGTGATGTTAGTGAGAGTTGTTTTGAGTATGTTTGGTGGGTTGGAAGATGAGTAGTTTAGTTTTGTTTGGGTTGAGTATTAATTGGGCATCGGATAACCATGTTTCAACAGAGGAAAAGGCTTCCTGTGTGACTTTTTGCAGTTTGGGTAGGGACTGGGCTGAGCAGATGATGGTTGAGTCATCTGCGTATTGGATGAGTGTGCCATGTTTGGTGGCAGAGGCTAGATTATTGGTGTAAACAGAGAAAAGTAGGGGTCCAAGGATGGATCCTTGGGGAACCGCTATGGAGACAGGTAGTTGGGGAGATATGTCATTCTGCCATACAACGGATTGTTGGCGGTCAGACAGGTAACTCTGAAACCAGTTGGTGACTGATTGTGAGAAGGATAGGTTATTGAGGACAGAGCTAAGTTGTTTGTGTGGGACCATGTCAAATGCTTTAGATAGGTCTAGGAAAGTAGCAGAGGAGAGAGAGACATTGTTTTTATGCTGAAGGATAGTGTTAGTAAAGGAGAGTAAGGCAGTGGTGGTGCTATGGTTTGGTCGGAAACCATGCTGAGTACTGGAAAGGAGGTTGTTAGTAAGGAGGTAGTGTGAGACCTGAAAGTGTATGCATCTCTCTAGTATTTTGGAGAGTGGAGAGAGAATAGCTATGGGGCGGTAATTGGTTAGTTCTGCAGAGGGTCCGCCTTTGTGGAGGGGAATTATATGTGAGACTTTCCACAATGTGGGAACGTAACTTTCTGACAGAGATCAGTTAATCAAGATGGATACTGGGTAGGCCAGAGCATCAGCTGTGATTTGTAGGTATTCACTTGGGAGGTTGTTTGCTGATAATTTGGTGGGTTTAAGTTTAGTTAAGAGTTTTTTTATGTTGGAGGTAGGTACAGGAGAAAAAGAGAAGGCAGTGTGGAGATTACTAGTTGAAGGTGTGGGTTGGAGGGGAGGGGGGGTTGTGTTGTTTAGCTAGTGGTAGTATGGTTTGGGTGAAGTGCGTGTTGAATGCACTTTGCTGTTTTATTCACGTTTCTTGGTCTGTCAGGTTAACTATTCACTATTTATGTCTCTGATTTCAAATAACTTTTGAGTTTTGAGATTGTTGCTAGTTCTTTGAATCTTGGGAGAGATCCCAAGTGTTTTATCATTTCAGCTTTTAAATGCTGCCCATTGTCTTCTGGAATACCAGAATGACTTTGTTAGGACTTTGGTCTGCATAGTTGCCTTTAATTTTACTCTTTTGTATAATTTTTAGTTCAGGGGAATGAAATGTCATTAATGTATTTTTAGCATATTGTAGGTTACTAGCACAGAAGACTTCAGTCTTTACTTTGTGATGTCATGGTGATGTCATTGATTTTTTTTTTTTACTATAGTTTCATACATAAAGCACATTAAGTATTTCAAAATAGTTATAGGAGTAAAGTGTGATGACAGAAAACTGCACAATGGAGAGAGGGCTGCATCTCATGTGTTGGAAATGGTACACATACTTCCCTAAGTGGTACCATCTACCAATATCTAAATGTCAACTGCAAATGGCAAACGTTTCAGCATGGTTGTCTGTTACCAATGCAGTGTAAGTTTCTGCCTCTGGCACATTTGTCTCATTTTTGTTTGATTTCTCGCTGCTGTTTTCTTCTCGCTTTCCCACATTCTCGATTCCTAGTGTTTATTTAATGTAGTAGAGCTTTAATAGTTATATTTTACAATGCAACATCATTTAGGCAGTTTTATTTGAATGCCTCTGTGTTGTTCAACCAAGAAGAAGGGATATTGCACGTTTCTATACATAACCTGCATTCAGTGTAGAAAGCTGGTTGCTTTAAAAATATAATGGTCTCTTGAAAAGGCTCTGATGTGATGTCAGAATAAATTCATATTTAAATAGTGATAGCAATCCTATATCATACCCATATGGTGTGGCAAAATGGGCCTATTACAATGCTGTTTTTGATGCTTTATTGTATTTTATTTGCTAATTGGTAAAAGATGCTGGTCCCGAGACCCTTTTTAGTCACAAAAGTAGTTATATTAGTTTATAAAAAGTCATGTCTTGCAAATATAGGAAATACAAATTAAATGTGACCAGTGCATAGCTAATACTGGACGCTAACATAGGTTGATAGTAAAATATATAAAATTGCACATAAACATTATATTATACAGTCTTATTAATATGCACCTGAGTCCGAAATTAACATTATTAATATACATCAGCTAGGGGATTTTATAGCAAGTAGTATGAAACTGTTGTAGAGTTGAAATTCCTCCCCCTACCCAGCTCTACTTAGTCTTCCAGCTGTCATCCCTGTTACTGTGACTACCCACCTCCTAGATCCCCAGCTGCTTCTGCCAGGTAGTCCCAGAGCTAACCCTAGATTTTGGTGGGCCCCCCAAAGTTTTGTGGAGTCAGTATTTCACTGATCATTTGTAATGCATGGGGAATGTATCCCATAGGGAAACATGGGAAATGAGCCAGGATCCATCAGGCATGTCAGTTTATCAACAGAAAAAATCAGTCCAAACCAACGAGGCACGCACGTGGGACTGATGGTGCTCGGTCCAAACCACGACAATGAATCCAAAATGAAGGGACCAGCACTCAATGGCAGCAGATAAAAATAATTTTATTAGGATTGTATAAACAACCTAATTTAGGTGCACAAACCGGTTTCGGCTATCATAGCCTTTCTCAATGTGACTTATCCAAGAAATGCAAATTCAAACCATGATGCATCCAGCTACTTAATTTATACTCACTTCTTAAAGTGGTATAATCCATATTCATTTGGTGATTCAGAGTCTGGGACAACTCTTACTTTGAGAACGTGATGTGAGCTATCCCATATGATAACTTTGAAGCCTGGGTAGTTATACCAAAGAGGGTATTATTATCTACTCTAGAATATGTCTCGCCACTCTTCACTGACATACCCTTCTCCACCTACAGCTGACTGCATGTTGTCCTATAAAAATATCTGTAGCTCTCTTGTACAAGCTCTCAAACATGAACACTGCCATGTCTCACTCCCCAAAACTAAACTTCTCCCAGTCACTTGGGGGGAATCTAGCTTGCCATTCCCTAACCTGTAAAAGTCCACCCTCAACTCTTAAATATTAAACCATTCCATCTCTAGCTCACTAACTATGCAAACACAAATGCCACTACAGTCATTTACAATGTTGCACCACATCCTGGTCACCTTGTGATCTAATAGTTTAGAATTCACTGCCGGTTGTTGTTAGAAACCTATCCTCAAATCTAAGTCTAACCTTGGCAGATTCTGTTTTAATGAGCTGAAGTGCAGCTGTTCTTAATGCTCATTTAGAATAAGATTGCTATTGATATCAGTTGTTGCTTGACTCTGCCTTTACTTATATTACACCATTGGGACTGGTTTACATTTACAAGCCTGCAACTAATGATATATACTTATTTACTAGTTATACTTCTACTTGTCTGCTACTGGCAGCACTGTGTATTAGCTTATTTTGCATTATAACCAATCATGAAAAATGACCTTGGATCCAGTCCACTCATAATATTTGAACAAATAAATTATAAAATAAAACAGCACAGTTTTGCTTAACTTAATATGAACTTGCAGTGTTTCACTATTCCACTACAGTGTCTCTTCAAGATGTCAGGTTGCAGGATGTGTTATGAATAATTATGGCTTTATGGTTAAAGTAACTTGCTGCTGATAAATAATGCTTTAAAGGCCTGCGTTTGATGACCCAAATGTAAACCAAGTTACTTAATCACAATAATGTCCCTGTGTTTTCTTATGTAAGAACAATTTGCCCCTTCTGGATCTTAGCCAGTTATATAAATAAATGCAACCATGTCTGCACTGTCTTATTCCAATCTTGAGTGAGCTACAACAGAGCTTAAAGCACCTCATGTTGCAGAAAAGTTGACAGGCGGCAAATTCATTTAAGTATACAAAACTGGATAAACCTGGAGAGGTCTAGAAACAGAAAAAGGAGGAAAACAAATTAATTTCTGCTCTTAAAACTATGCTGTGTCAATTCCCTTCATATTAACCAGTACTGCCATAATGCTTCATTTACCACCTTTATTTTGAAATTGTTCTAACTTAAGCATCATGCAAGTTACCGATATATAATATGATAAGCACAGTGCGACACTCCCTCTTTTTAATTTAAATATGTAATTGTCAGTGTTCTACATCAATTGATTCTTCTAATATGAAGCTATGATGACTTAAGGACTGCATTAATTGGTGGAAAGCTCCAGTGTCTCACACCTTGCAGCACATTTGCCTTCTTTTATTTAAAGTTATAATGTTCCTCCTATCCCTCACACTCACTGCTTTCTAATTTAATACTCTAGTTGCACTCCCTCTTAGATGTACAGCCTTCTTGGAACCATGGCAAAGAATACAATTCTTGTTATTGACAGTGAGCACTTAACTGCAATTATTACTCAGCCTCTTTAAGCTGATGTAAAGATACCAATCCTTCTGTATACATCAGCAAAAGTATTGTAGACAAACCATTTGCAACTGCTATATAGTTTATATATGCAAGCAAAGGACAAAAGAAGGAAACCAGAGATGTTTTAATGAACTTATATGCCAGTCAAATACCTTCATGTTCTCACTTAATATTGTTCTGAGGAGAAATGCTCTTAAAATTTTTTTACATTTTGGCACTAGATTGTACATGCAATATGATGAATAATAATTCCAGTACACTACATTTTCTTCAAGATTTCCTCACTTTTTTACTGTTTTACAGTTGCAGAAACAGAACGGTAAAGCTGAAAAGTAACAGAATCTGTTTTTGTTTTTCACTCGGCTTTAGCTTCATTCCTTTACTCACCATCTTGATTCTCTCCTGGCCACCATACTGATGCAGTCATTTCCCCTTGCTGAAAGCCCTAAGGCTCATTCATTCCTTGGAGGTGAGGTGTGAGTGGACCAGGAGCAGGCATGTCATCCATGCACTGCATTCATTCCCCCTTGAGGAAAGCCCTAAGGCTCATTCATTCCTTTGAGGTGAGGTGTGAGTGGACCAGGAGCAGGCATGTCATCCATGTACTGCATTCATTTCCCCTTGCTGAAAGCCCTAAGGCTCATTCATTCCTTGGAGGTGAGGTGTGAGTGGACCAGGAGCAGGCATGTCATCTATGCACTGCATTCATTTCCCCTTGCTGAAAGCCCTAAGGCTCATTCATTCCTTGGAGGTGAGGTGTGAGTGGACCAGGAGCAGGCATGTCATCCATGCACTGCATTCATTCCCCCTTGAGGAAAGCCCTAAGGCTCATTCATTCCTTGGAGATGAGGTGTGAGCGGACCAGGAGCAGGCATGTCATCCATGCACTACATTCATTTCCCCCTGCTGAAAGCCCTAAGGCTCATTCATTCCTTGGAGGTGAGGTGTGAGTGGACCAGGAGCAGGCATGTCATCCATGCACTGCATTCATTTCCCCTTGCTGAAAGCCCTAAGGCTCATTCATTCCTTGGAGGTGAGGTGTGAGTGGACCAGGAGCAGGCATGTCATCCATGCACTGCATTCATTTCCCCTTGCTGAAAGCCCTAAGGCTCATTCATTCCTTGGAGGAGAGGTGTGAGTGGACCAGCAGCAGGCATGTCATCCATGCACTGCATTCATTTCCCCTTGCTGAAAGCCCTAAGGCTCATTCATTCCTTGGAGGTGAGGTATGAGCGGACCAGGAGCAGGCATGTCATCCATGCACTGCATTCATTCCCCCTTGCTGAAAGCCCTAAGGCTCATTCATTCCTTGGAGGTGAGGTGTGAGCGGACCAGGAGCAGGCATGTCATCCATGCACTGCATTCATTTCCCCTTGCTGAAAGCCCTAAGGCTCATTCATTCCTTGGAGGTGAGGTGTGAGTGGACCAGGAGCAGGCATGTCATCCATGCACTGCATTCATTTCCCTTGCTGAAAGCCCTAAGGCTCATTCATTCCTTGGAGGTGAGGTGTGAGTGGACCAGGAGCAGGCATGTCATCCATGCACTGCATTCATTTCCCCTTGCTGAAAGCCCTAAGGTTAATTCATTCCTTGGAGGTGAGGTGTGAGTGGACCAGGAGCAGGCATGTCATCCATGCACTGCATTCATTTCCCCTTGCTGAAAGCCCTAAGGCTCATTCATTCCTTGGAGGTGAGTTGTGAGTGGACCAGGAGCAGGCATGTCATCCATGCACTGCATTCATTTCCCCTTGCTAAAAGCCCTAAGGCTCATTCATTCCTTGGAGGTGAGGTGTGAGTGGACCAGGAGCAGGCATGTCATCCATGCACTGCATTCATTTCCACTTGCTGAAAGCCCTAAGGCTCATTCATTCCTTGGAGGTGAGGTGTGAGTGGACCAGGAGCAGGCATGTCATCCATGCACTGCATTCATTTCCCCTTGCTGAAAGCCCTAAGGCTCATTCATTCCTTGGAGGTGAGGTGTGAGTGGACCAGGAGCAGGCATGTCATCCATGCACTGCATTCATTTCCCCTTGCTGAAAGTCCTAAGGCTCATTCATTCCTTGGAGGTGAGGTGTGAGTGGACCAGGAGCAGGCATGTCATCCATGCACTGCATTCATTTCCCTTGCTGAAAGTCCTAAGGCTCATTCATTCCTTGGAGGTGAGGTGTGAGTGGGACCAGAAGCAGGCATGTCATCCATGCACTGCATTCATTTCCCCTTGCTGAAAGCCCTAAGGCTCATTCATTCCTTGGAGGTGAGGTGTGAGTGGACCAGAAGCAGGCATGTCATCCATGCACTGCATTCATTTCCCCTTGCTGAAAGCCCTAAGGCTCATTCATTCCTTGGAGGTGAGGTGTGAGTGGACCAGGAGCAGGCATGTCATCCATGCACTGCATTCATTCCCCTTGCTGAAAGCCCTAAGGCTCATTCATTCCTTGGAGGTGAGGTGTGAGTGGACCAGGAGCAGGCATGTCATCCATGCACTGCATTCATTCCCCTTGCTGAAAGCCCTAAGGCTCATTCATTCCTTGGAGGTGAGGTGTGAGCGGACCAGGAGCAGGCATGTCATCCATGCACTGCATTCATTTCCCCTTGCTGAAAGCCCTAAGGCTCATTCATTCCTTGGAGGTGAGGTGTGAGTGGACCAGGAGCAGGCATGTCATCCATTCACTGCATTCATTTCCCCTTGCTGAAAGCCCTAAGGCTCATTCATTCCTTGGAGGTGAGGTGTGAGTGGACCAGGAGCAGGCATGTCATCCATGCACTGCATTCATTTCCCCTTGCTGAAAGCCTTAAGGCGCATTCATTCCTTGGAGGTGAGGTGTGAGTGGACCAGGAGCAGGCATGTCATCCATGCACTGCATTCATTTCCCCTTGCTGAAAGCCCTAAGGCTCATTCATTCCTTGGAGGTGAGGTGTGAGTGGACCAGGAGCAGGCATGTCATCCATGCACTGCATTCATTTCCCCTTGCTAAAAGCCCTAAGGCTCATTCATTCCTTGGAGGTGAGGTGTGAGTGGACCAGGAGCAGGCATGTCATCCATGCACTGCATTCATTTCCCCTTGCTGAAAGCCCTAAGGCTCATTTATTCCTTGGAGGTGAGGTGTGAGTGGACCAGGAGCAGGCATGTCATCCATGCACTGCATTCATTCCCCTTGCTGAAAGCCCTGAGGCTCATTCATTCCTTGGAGGTGAGGTGTGAGTGGACCAGGAGCAGGCATGTCATCCATGCACTGCATTCATTTACCCTTGCTGAAAGTCCTAAGGCTCATTCATTCCTTGGAGGTGAGGTGTGAGTGGACCAGGAGCAGGCATGTCATCCATGCACTGCATTCATTTCCCCTTGCTGAAAGCCCTAAGGCTCATTCATTCCTTGGAGGTGAGGTGTGAGTGGACCAGGAGCAGGCATGTCATCCATGCACTGCATTCATTTCCCCTTGCTGAAAGCCCTAAGGCTCATTCATTCCTTGGAGGTGAGGTGTGAGTGGACCAGGAGCAGGCATGTCATCCATGCACTGCATTCATATCCACTTGCTGAAAGCCCTAAGTCTCATTCATTCCTTGGAGGTGAGGTGTGAGTGGACCAGGAGCAGGCATGTCATCCATGCACTGGCAAATGGTTTTATTTTTTGATTCTCTGACCACAGCTCTTGCCTGGCAACTTGATCACTGTTTGGCTTGCAATGGGCATTGCCAAGGATATGTCACTTGCTTCAAATGGTGATGTAATGCCTCAGGGCTGCCCCCCTTTGAAGCCAATTCTCCCATGTGGTCCACAGTTATCACCAAGGGATGTAATGTGGTGCTGTGCACCATGGCCATACACTACATGTATCACCCTGTAGAGAGGTAAGCTGGCTAAATCGTCACCCCTTCCATGCATTAGTTGCAAAAAGCACCTAAGCTGCTAACTGAACTCAATTGCCTGGGCTGTAGCCAGGGCTTTTTTCTTGTATGCCATTACATCTGGCTGGTTTTATGATCTTGAATTTACAAAAGTACTCCATTTTAAGACTTGTTTTATTTAGCATATATCATGGACAGAAATATTTTGACATTAATATATTTTTTGTACCTATCTTCTAAGTATTAACTTATTATTATGCTGTCATAGCTTCTTAAAGTAATCTTTTTCACAACCACTACACCCAATATCCAACTTTCCCGCTTCCATCCCGGTAGTCAACTAACCAGACTGGCCCCCTCCTTTGCAAATTCCTGGATCCGCCACTGTTACCTATGCACAAATTTGAGTATCTCACATGCATACGCACTTTGCTAACTGTTGTACAGACCCACTGCTTGCTGCACATGGAAATGTTTACATTATGCTGTATTACAGCTGTTTATTATCCATTTCCTGTGCATGATATGAAATTACACACATGGAAACATTACAAACTGAAAGCTGATCTGGGCAGTAATGCTGTGGTTTGATGTCCCAGAAACATTGGTAGAATTAGTGCAGTCTATACAAGGACCCAATGACTCAAGTATGAACAGAGTTCAGCCTCACAGAAGGGTTCCCAGTGGGAGTGGGTGTACACCAGGGTTCAGATCTGAGCCCACTGCTGTTCATACTGGTGATGGACTACATTAGCAAACCGATCAGAGGGGATGGATCAACAAAGTTGGGAGTATGCAGACAATGTAGCATTACAGGCAGACTCTTGAGCTAGATCTTCAGCAAAGGATAGGAGAATGGAATGCAAAACTGAAGGCACTTGGGATGCAGCTTAGCACAGATAAGATGGTGGTAATGGCAGCAAACTGGAGAAATAAGATGAAGCTGAGAATAGAGATAGAAGTGAAGATAGCGGAACAGATAAACAGCTTCAAGTATCTGGAAGGGATGATTGAGGAGGATGGAAGTCTGAATGAAGATGTCAAAGCTAGAATCAGAAGGGCTGCAGCCAACTGGCATAGAGTGTTAGGTGTAGTCTATGACAGAAGAATGCCAAAGAAGCTGAAAAGTAAAGTGTGCAAGACAACGGTGTGACCAGTACTACTGCATGGCACAGAAACCTGGGCAGTAAAGGCAGAACAACTGAAGAAGCTAGAAGCAATGAAGGCATGCCCATTCTACGCATGTCTTTCAGAATGCCACTTGACCATGGGGAGGACATGCAGACTCCACACAGAAGGCACTCCTGTCGAGAATCAAACAGGAGAACCTCTTGCTGTGAAGCAACAACGCTACCACTGCACCACCACAGCTTTTAAGTAATTCATAAGTAATGATAACAGATAAAAGTGTAAAATCCTTTCCCTCAGAATTTTCTTAAATACATTCCAGCATATGCAGTATGTACATGAACATATGGAAGTATGTCTTCTGAAGTTCAATACTCCTCTGTGCAGATGTATCTCAAAATAATAGCATAATTTCAGTCTTCTACACATAAACAAGTCTCCTCACCATCAGTTTGCCTAGCTACATGGTTGACTTTTTACCTGGCATCAATTCAGGGCTGTCAGCATGGTAAAAATGCAAGTGAAGTGTGAACTCATTAGAATTGCTGAATCCCCAAAAATTGAATCCATGTAGGGATGTAAACATAGTGCAGCCACTCCCTCGATGTTTAGTTTTAATGGATTGCAACTCTGACTGATTACTGTTTGGGAGAAGGAAAACACAACATCAATGCAGGCTTCCTTACTTCCACTAGGTATGTCACATTAAATATACAACGTGTTAGATGTAAGGCTGGAAATGAAAGTAAGCAGCACAGAAGTCACAGGGTGTATTACTTCACATCCAACCTGTCCTTCATTTTTTGGCAACTGCATATGATATTATTTTCACTTGATATCCTCACAAATTTTTAGGCCAATGTCTAAGATTACTGCTCAGATACGTAAAGAATGGCCAACAAACACAGAAGACATGTAAGATAGAGCTGTATATTTGCAAGCAATAATCATGGCAGGTTGTGTGATCACTAGATGCACTACATCCCAAATGACTTGTGCCACTGCAGATGCTGTTGCAGTTGATTGTATGCATATTGAGTTACGTTCCGTACTGCAAAGCTGTTTGTGTGGCAAACAGGGATAAGGCACCCATCCTGTGTTCTGAAGGTGCATTGGAGTGAGAGTTCAAATCTAAACCTATGTAGTAATATCTCACATGTAATAACATTTTCTATTGTGTATGTCATAGGTTGCTTTTCCGCATTTCAACTACTTCTCTCTTTTTTTTTTTTTTGGCCAGTGTTTGCATGATGCACTGCTTAGTGCAAGCATGGGAGATGGAGAAAAATGAATGTCAGGTTTGTCTGTGCTTATCTTATTTGTGCAAAGCAGAGCAGTGCCCAAAGCTGACAAATAGATCACTCAGGAAATAGACAGAACCAAGACAGTCAAAAACAGAAACCAGATGCATTCAATTTATTCTACTGGGCATCAAGCAAATCCAATAAGCGACATTGCACTGTGGTTAATAGTGAGACCTTAAGAATGATTAGTAAAATAAGGAATGTCATGCAACTAGTCCTGTAGCAGTAGGTGTTAAGTGTAGGGCTAGAGCACAGATGGTCCTGGGTTCTAGTACAGGGTGTGCAGCCTTTGTCTTACTGTTGTGACACTGTAGTTTACAGCAATGAACTGCAATATGGTCAAGTGTTTTCTCAACCTTCTTATGACAACAGGTATAAGTGCAGGACTGCCATACACATGCTCCTGGGTTCCAGTACAGCATATTTCATAAACCTCTACTGGTGTTCCAATTTCCATTAAATTCACTCTCACTTATAACACTTGACAAGGTGTAGCTGATATTAATTATATGTATTAGGGCTGAGGCACTAATATTGTGTCAGTTATGTATTCATGTATCTACGCATTATCACATTTATTCTCAAATGTAAGACTGGGGGTATACTGTGTGCTATATTCCTGTAAGTATATTTCTGCTATCTGGACTGCCATGGCCTTCACATTTATCTAACAAATATACACAACTGTCTGTATGTCCAATAACTTTGAATTTGCTTTGCTTCCTACTGTTGCACTTCACTTACCATTGTGCAAACACAGTGCTCAGAGGTGCACACTGCCAAGCACCATTTTTGCACGATGGTAAGTGGAGGGGAGCATTTTTAAAAAGTGTGCATACTCCCAGTAAATGTGATAACTTGAACTGGTGGGAAACCATCACTCTCCATTGGTCTTGATGTGTGGTAGACATGACAGATGTTTCCGGAGAAGGTGTCAGATTTGGGGCACAGATATGGGGTGTCCAGTGTCCAAAATTTTTACTGGACTCCTAGTTAAACACCACAGTGCCAGCCTCCTGCAGGGGGACTATTCTATCTCCCAGTATAAGTTGAAAGCTTGGGATAGTTTGGCCCGGGCTGTAAGCAGTGCCACCAGTATCCTGCACACTGATGACCGATGTAGGCATCATTATAATGTCCTACGAGGGAGGAAGACAGACACCCTTTATGCTTGGATCGAAGAATTTAGGAGTGAGGACATCTCACAATTGAGTAAGTATCAACTGTAGAAAGTATTTGTAAGACTTAAAAGCTGAATAAAGGCAAGATTGGTATTCATAATGGTATTCTGTTCTGTTCGTTTTATACCACAGCTGTCATGGGTAAGAACCCATGGGTCAAACTGGCGAGGATGAGGGAAGAATGTGGTATGTATGCAGCAAAAGAGTAGTGTTATTATAGCATTAAAAGTTAAAGATAGCTTTTTTGTATTTTACAGAGTTGTATCAAATTGACCATGCATATCTCAACTGTAAAAGCAAGTATGCATGCATTAGTCTGTAGCACAACCCAAGACTCTAATATTAGACTTTAGTCAGAGATTGTGGGTTCAAAGACCACACTTCACAGCTATAAAATACTGTTAGTTCTTCAATGATGCGGAACCTAAAGTTTTAAAGTAAAAACTCTATACCAGTGGCACACATACCCTGCTGTAAACTGTAATCTGTATAATTGGAACAAGTATATGTGCAATATATGCACATGTCAAAAAGTGCTTGCTGCAATCTGCACCATAGTGTGCATCTGTTAGGAGCTGATAGTCTTAAAAGTAAAAGTTTTCTGACAGGAGGTGATAGTCTTAAAAGTAAAGTTTAAGATAACAGAGTCAAATAATTGTAGTAATGCATTGTACGTCACATATGAAGGTACCAATCCTATGTCTTTTTACCTCTCACCCCAACCCTTACCTCTCTTTTTTATTTTATTTTTATTTTTTGTTGTATTTTATTGCATGTTGTCAAAATGTGTCCATGTCTTCCATGTGTACCAAATCACTAAATGCTCCACAACACGGTGGGGTAGACCTGCCCCACAGTATCCATCCCCCCCCTCCACTGGCTCCAGCAACATTGCCTAGCACATCTGGGAACCAACCTGGCTGCACCACCTCTGCTGCTGCTGCACTACCTGGCCTCTCAGGTAGTCCTGCCCCAGAGGCTGGTCCTGTGGTACCCTCTGGGAGCAGTAGCAGAGGTGGTGATTTTATCTCCTGCACGGAGATGCCAGGGATGGTGCATTGGGTTATGTGCCACACAGTCAGTGCATGCCTACACCAGCTGGAGATGCTGCTCTCCCTCATTTTACACAGTAATATTAACAGGAGGAGGAGAAGAAGATGTCAAGTACTCCAGCCAGTGGTGGAGTGAGGTGACAGTGATGGCAGCCCAGTGGGTGAGGATTTCATTCTCACTGTCACCCAGCTTGATGACCATGGGTTCTGGATGTCCTCACACCAAACGTGGTGTCCCACAACCTTTTGTGTCATCTTGTTTGTCTTTGTCTGTCTGCAATTGCTTCTTCACCTACTCAACTTACCCAGCCCAGATATACCTATGTCTCTTCCCCCACATTCCTCTCTCGAAAAACAAAAATGGGCACCTATCCCACAAAAAAAAAAAAAAAAAAAATGTCCCATACATAACTTCCCATTTTGCACATGTGTCTTCTTGACACAATTGATTCAGTCCAATTGGCTATACAACATGATAGTGTTGTGGTCACCCCTTTCTCTGGAGGTGACAGTCCAAATTCAGTTAATATTTGCACATATGTTCACTTTACACTGTTAAACAAAGATAGCTATGGTTCTGTCTTGCCACCCTCCTACACATTCCTGTCCTGCTTTTCCTTTGTTCTTCCACTGCTTGGTCCCCATTTCACCATCATCTTATCTTCCCCATTTCTTTTCTTTGTTGCATTATTACTTGATGGTGCGCATTGTGCAATAAAGTGCAGTAATAGTAATGCAAAAGTAGTTAAAAAGTATTACATATAGCTGTATTTCAACCCAGTACAATCTGGCCCCAAAAAGGAATACATTAACTGCATTAACACATGCTGCCACAGTCAGTAAAGTAGCAGGTGTATTCCAGAGACTCAGTACTAACTGTCAAACTTTGTTCTTCCTCATGTTTGCTCCCCATTTCACCACTTTCCTATACCCCATTTTAACTCTTTTAATCTGGTCAAAATATCGCATCACACATAACATACATAAGTAGCAGAAAAAAACAATGGATCCCTTCACATTTTGGGATCTATGCTTGCAAGGAGGTCCACATCGCACACCAATGTGCAGTGACAGTGAGTGGTGGCAAAATGCTGCTCTTACCTTTGTGCAATGCTGCTTAACCCCCACTGTGCTATGCCAACACACAGCAACACATCTCGTATAAATAATCCATGTCATTAAATTAGCACTCTGTAATGAAAAGTATTTTAAAGTATGACATACATTCGAACCCAGTACCATCTGGCCCCAAAATGGAATAAATTAATATATTAACACATGCTATCACACAGTCATTTAAGCAGCAGGTGTATTTCACAGACTCAGTACTAGCTGTCAGGCTTTAGCAATTTGGCTTACATTTGCACACTGATTACCTATGCACAAATTTGAGTATCTCACATGCATACGCACTTTGCTAACTGTTGTACAGACCCACTGCTTGCTGCACATGGAAATGTTTACATTATGCTGTATTACAGCTGTTTATTATCCATTTCCTGTGCATGATATGAAATTACACACATGGAAACATTACAAACTGAAAGCTGATCTGGGCAGTAATGCTGTGGTTTGATGTCCCAGAAACATTGGTAGAATTAGTGCAGTCTATACAAGGACCCAATGACTCAAGTATGAACAGAGTTCAGCCTCACAGAAGGGTTCCCAGTGGGAGTGGGTGTACACCAGGGTTCAGATCTGAGCCCACTACTGTTCATACTGGTGATGGACTACATTAGCAAACCGATCAGAGGGGATGGATCAACAAAGTTGGGAGTATGCAGACAATGTAGCATTACAGGCAGACTCTTGAGCTAGATCTTCAGCAAAGGATAGGAGAATGGAATGCAAAACTGAAGGCACTTGGGATGCCACTTAGCACAGATAAGATGGTGGTAATGGCAGCAAACTGGGGAAATAAGATGAAGCTGGGAATAGAGATAGAAGTGAAGATAGCAGAACAGATAAACAGCTTCAAGTATCTGGAAGGGATGATTGAGGAGGATGGAAGTCTGAATGAAGATGTCAAAGCTAGAATCAGAAGAGCTGCAGCCAACTGGCATAGAGTGTCAGGTGTAGTCTATGACAGAAGAATGCCAAAGAAGCTGAAAAGTAAAGTGTGCAAGACAACGGTGTGACCAGTACTACTGCATGGCACAGAAACCTGGGCAGTAAAGGCAGAACAACTGAAGAAGCTAGAGGTGATGGAAATGAAGTGCCTGAGAAGGGTGGTAGGATGCAGACTGTGGGACAGACAAAGAAATGAGGACATAATAGCAGAAGCCAAAGTAGCTGCAATTGCAGAAATGACCAAAGAGAACAAACTACTGTGGTTTGGACACGTGCAGAAAAGCAGAAGACAATCTGGTGAGGAATATTTGGGACAGACAGGAAGAAGGTAAGAGGAAGTCAGGATGTCCAGCAAAGAGGTGGATGGATTGTGTCAAAGAAGATCTGTGACAGTCAGGCATGAGTGTTGAAGAAGGCAGGAGTGTGGCACTGAATCAAGAGAGTTGGTGACAATTAACATGATATCCATGACCCATGTAGAAAAAATGGGAGAAGGGGGGATGATGATGATGCTGACAAACTGAAGGCCTTATCTAACAGTATGTCACATATTTACAATACATCTATGTGTTTGCACCCCCCCCCCCAAGCACTGCAATCCTGGGGACACATTATATTTTTCACAGCTATATCACCCACACTACAAAATGTAATGCCATATGGTGTGTGCTATGCAATCCACATCAATCTGATAACATGCAGAACTACAATTATTGACCCATATGCCTAAAAAGTGACGACTCCTTCAGTACTTTGTCTATGTATGTACAAGCACTAAAATTAAACATTTTCTCCAATGACCCAGTCAGGTTTGTCCATGTATGCACAAGCATCTAATGACATCAGAAGTAATAATTTCCCCCAAGGTTCCCTTAGTTACCTTCCCATGTATGCACAAGCACAAAAAATAAACATTTTCTCCAGTGACTCCTTCAGTACTTTGCCTATGTATGTACAAGCAGTAAAATGAAACATTTTCTTCAATGACCCAGTCAGGTTTGTCCATGTATGTACAAGCAGCAAATTACATCAAAATGAATCACCCCCCCCCAAGGATCCCCTTAATTACTTTTCCATGTATGCACAAACACAAAAATAAAACAAATTTCCCCAGTGACTTCAGTTGTCTTTGTATGCATAGTAACCACAAAATTACATCAAAATTAATCATTCCCCACAAGGAATCCTTGCGCACTTTGTCCATGCATGCACAAGCACAAAAATAAAACATTTTCCCAGACGACCCCTTCAGTACTTTGTCTATGTATGCACAAGCACTAAAAGGAAACATTTTCTCCAATGACCCCTTCAGTCAGGTTTGTTCATGTATGCACAAGCACCACCAAATTACATCAAAATGAATCACCCCCCCCCCCAGGTTCCCCTTAATTACTTTTCCATGTATGTACAAGCACAAAAATAAAACAAATTTCCCCAGTGACTTCAGTTGTCTGTATGCACAGTAACTACAAATTCCCCACAAGGATTCCTTGCGTACTTTGTCCATGTATGCACAAGTACAAGAATTAAACATCCCCCCCCGCAACGACCCCTTCAGTACTTTGTGTATCCACAAGCACTAAAATTAAACATTTTCTCCAATGACCCAGTCAGGTTTGTCCATTTATGCACAAACATCTAATGACAACAAAAGGAATAATTTCCCCCAAAGGTTCCCTTAGTTAATGTTCCATGTATGTACAAGCACAAAAATTAAACATTTTCCCCCAACGACTCCTTCAGTACTTTGCCTGTGTATATGTACAAGTACTAAAATGAAACATTTTCTCCAATGACCCAGTGAAGTTTGTCCATGTATGCACAAGCACCAAATGACATCAAAAGGAATCTTTTCCCCCAAGGTTCCCTTAATTATTTTTCCATGTACACAAGCACAAAAATGAAGCATTTTCCCCAACGACTTCATCAGCAATCTGTTTGTATGCACAGTAACCACAAAATGACATCAAAATAAATAATTTCCTCCAAGGTTCCCTTTTACTGCTTCATTTTAATGTTCACTAAACTCAGCACTTCTGTAGATTAACTAGGTGAACATTTTAAACACCTAAGGATGGAAAAGATAGAATATATTTTATTCAGTCTCTGGAAGACTGACATGCCCAAAACACATTGTGATAAGATAGTCTTACATTTTTAGTTTGCTTGTCCAGTGGCAGTAATAACAGAGAAGCAATGATTTAAAAATAAGATATTAATACAGTGCACGGTTAAATATAACCAAAGGGTTACATTCCAAGAAGCAAAAGATGATGAAGACTGCAAAAAGAAGGAAAAATGTACAAGAAAACATGACTGTCTCAGTGCATCTAAAACAATCCTGCTGTCTGCTTTTATTGCACAACCTTTCTGATCTATGCAGTGGGAGGAATTCTTGTTCAAAAACCTCAATGTCCTCCCTATATGTGTGAGACGTATTATGCATGAAATTGTTACTTCGACCAAAATCACTACCTTCCCTATTCCTTTCAAAAGTTACCCCCTTAGTGTTGTTATGATACCCCATATCCTGTGGTAATTCGAAGCTGTGAAGTGGGTAATGATAAGCACTTCTAATCAAGTTCATCTATTTCTAATTTCTTATGCTTACATGCTAAATTATTTTTGACCATCTGTTCTATATTGTCAACAATGGTATCATTTCTAGAAAAACTGGTCTCAAATAACAAATAATTAGTAAACTATTATCAAATGGGTGGCCACAGTGGTGCAGCAGTTAGCATTGTCACCTCACAGCAAGAGGTTCTCTGGTTCGATCCTTGGCTGGGATGCCTTCTGTGCAGACTCTGCATGTCCTCCCTGTGGTCACGTGGGTTTCCTCCGGGTGCTCCGGTTTCCTCCCATATCCCAAAGATATGCTGTAGGTGGATTGGACACTCTAAATTGGCCCTAGGCATCAGTGTGTGCATGTGTGTGCCTTCAGTGGAAGGTTGGATGCCTGGCTGATAAATTGACACTGTAAAACTCTACTGCCAATCATGAGCGGACAGGTGATCCGCTGTGGCGACCCCTAACCGGGAAAAGCCGAAAAAAGAAGAAGATGCCTAAAAAGCCTCATCTGCAAGGCTACTAGAGGAATCAGCATGGTGCATATCCACAAGGACATAGGTGACCTTCAACACACTTGATCCTACCCATCTTGGTTTTGCTAAGGGTAGATCTTGCTTATTGACCATTGTGAACTTCTTGGATACTGATCCCAAAAACCTGGATGAGGAATAACAGTACATAATGCTTACGATGAGTTATCTAAGCCCATTGACACTATCCCCCATTCATGTCATAGTGAAGATTTCCCATCTGGGAATTAGTCCATACAGTACTAGATGGATAGCCAACTGTCTCAATGACAGAACACGCACTTTCAAAGTTGGGAACTGTACCTCCAACACTAGCCCACTCACCAGTAGAATACCATAGAGATCTGTGCTGGGCTCTCAACTGTTTTGAAAAAACTTCCCTGAAGCATAGGGAACAGTAGATGGCCTGTGGTTTACCAAGTTTGCAGATGACTGTTAACTGGATGCACTCATACAGAGTCTCCCAATAATGGTAACATAATACGTAAGGGGCTGACACAGACTAATTATTGGTGCCAAACTCACGGACTGAACTTAAAGCATACAATCACTCATTATCCCCTTTGTCCATGACATAATCCTGCTAATTGTGCTATACATAGCAACCCCTAAACTCAAATACAATGTTGTGAGACTTGGGAACACATGTTGATAGCAATCTACACTTTCACCACTATGTGCCCATAGTGTTGACACACACAACCTGAATTGCACACATCATACATATGGACAGCACATCCAAGACCAGGGTAGTCAAACCTCTGTTGTACTCTACCCTTATCACACTAATAATGGATTACAATGCTCATATCTGTCTGTACCTCACCAGACACCTGCAGTAATTGGAGAAAACACAGGATTGTGCCTGGGAGAATCCCAGGCCACCAAACATGTCATACATGGAAATACTGACATACCTGTCACTGTAATCAGTATCAGGTAGGCTGCTGATAGGTGACCTATGCCTGCCCTGCAGAGCAGTCTCAGACCCTGCCATTCTGGAAATGATGGACATCTGCGATTAAAATGGGACAAGAATAATTGGCCCCAGGGTTCTCAACCTAGCCTGTGACATAAGCAGAGCATGCTAAGTAGACAGATGTATCCCACAAAGATTCACACTCCTCTGTAATAGGCTCCCACTACATGTGAAACAGTGCTCCTCAATGACCCTGTTCAAGTGCAACCTTGAATACTGGTTAGGTGATTGCAAAATTATCTCTGGGCTGGCATCTATGTCGCTCATGGACAGGGCCAGTTGGTGCTGCTCACAAACTCACTTTGCTAAAAACGACCATCTAACTATGCTCAGTAAGGGTCCTTGTGTTTTTACACAGCTAGGCAAAACACCATAGTGCTATTAGGCTAATGGACTCATATGAACCTTTGAAGCAATGTGCTTATGCAGGCCTCCCAACCTGTTGTCCCCCACATGGCCTGCTGATATAATTTACTAGAAGTTCACTTGCACTCTTGTATAAATCATACTTGTGCAGTGGCGCTTGCATAAAATACTGAGGTCTGTAGTCTGTGTACTTAGAGAGGAGTTCTCCTCTCACTGCATTCGACATGGTGTCTGTGTGTCTAGACTTCAGAGCTGAAATGTGTATCCTACACTTACTTCTCCAGTGGCACAGACTGCCAGTATTTTGATACTTGCACATGCTTACACACCCATTTCTTGCAGGCCTGCCATCCTCTTGTCCCCACATGGTCTTCTGATGTCATCTAATATAAGTTCACCTCCAGTCCTGTATAAATCAGACTTGTGCTGTGGTGCTTGTGTAAGGTACTGGGTTTTGTAGCCTATGTACTTAGATATGAGTTCTCTTCTCACTGCAGTCAAGTGGGTGTGTGTGAGCTGTTGCAGAGAGCATTTTACACCAGCATGTAGAAACTGTTATTTTCCCCTCAACAGACACTGCTGATGTCATCAGCTATAACATGTTGTCTGACACACTCCTAGTTTGGCTTAAGCTGTGGCGCTTGTGTAAAGTACTGGGTTCTGTATTCTGTGTAATTAGATAGGTATGCATTCTGTTATCACTGCAGTCAACTGTGTGTGTGTGTGTGTGTGGGGGGGGGGGTGTGTGTGGGTGTGTGTGGGTGTGTGTGTGCGTGTGAGAGCTGTTGCTTCACATTAGAGAAACTATTTTACTCCACCATGTGGGACATTATCTTCCACAGACACTGCTGATGATTTCAGCTATAAAGTGTTGTCTGACACACTCAAAGCTGGACTTGAGCTGTGGCACTTGTGTAAAGTATTAAGTTCTGTAGTCTGTGTAATTAGATAAGTAGGGATTCTCTTCTCACTGCAGTCCACTTGGTGTGGGTGCAAGCTGTTGACTGATATTATAGAAAGCAATTTTACACCAGCATGTGGGTCACTATTATCTTCTCCTTAACAGACACTGCCAACATCATCAGCTATATCAAATTTTTGGTTATGCAGTACTCCCACCAGGCAGGGACAGAGACTGGCCTGGTGGCCAGGCAGAGGTCACCTCATTTTATACAATAAAGATTACAGTGACATGGCTTTTAATCTATCCACATACATGATAGCATGGTTTGTATGCCTTGTGTATCTTGCTGAAAAAGTCCATGTAAGGCTATGGAGTACATCATCATGGACCTAATTAACAAGGATGTAGGGAATCTCCAAACTCTAGATCCCATGCAATTTATTTTGGTGAAAGGTAGATCATGCCTGCTTAACCTGGTTGGCTTCTTTGAGTCAGTCATCAGAGCTGTGGATGAGGGCATGGGAGTTCATGCAGCCTACCTCGTTCTGGCCAAGGCCTTCGATACCATTCCCCACTCAGGAATTATTGATAAACTCACCAAACTAGGCATCAACCCCTATATCACTAGGTGGGTTGCAAATTGGCTCACAGATATAACCCACAGCATGAAAGTAGTGGACTCCAAGTCAGACTGCCGACCAGTCATGAGTGGAGTCTCACAGGAATTAGTCCTGGGTCCTCTGCTGTTTGGAATCTACTTCTCAGAAATCCAGGCCAACATGGAGGGACTCTGGCTGACTAAGTTTGCAGACAGCTGCAAGCTGAGAGCCATTATTAACTCCCCAAGTGATGTAGACATCCGACAGAAAGGTCTCACTGAGACCAATGACTGGTATCGAAACCATGGCCTTAAGCTTAATGCCAAAAAATGCATCATCATCCACTTTCGGAAAAACTCAGTTCCCACTAATTACCACATTGATGCGAGCCCACTAAACACTGAAGGTGTCATAAGAGATCTGGGGACACAGGTTGACAGCAACCTCTCCTTTGACCACCACATTGCCACTGTGGTCAGAAAGCCCTTCTATGTGGCACATCTCATTACCAAGGGTTTTGCATCCATGAAGAAAGAGGTTATCATCACTTTCTATTCTTCCCTCATTAGGCCAAATATTAAGTATAATGCCCCATTTGGCATGTACCTCACTGGACACATGCAACAGCTGGAAAGGCCACAAAAGCACATCATGAAGAGGATCCTAGGCCTTAAACAAATGCCCTCCATGGACAGACTCAAAACTTCCAGCTATTCTCCATTTCATATTGTCTACTAAGAGGCAATCTCTGCTTGACTTACAAAGCCATGTCTGACCCAGCTCTATTAGAAATGCTACATCTAAAGTAATCCAAATCCCTCCACATCCCATGCTCCAGAGACCTCAGCCTCATTAGCACAATCAGCAGAACATGCTGGAGGGATAGGTTCATAACCCATAGACTGTCCATGCTCTGGAATAGACTTCCCATACACATCAAGCAGAGTACCTCACTGGCCCTCTTCAAGAGAAATCTTGATGAGTGGATGGGTAATAGAAAGTTCACCCTGGAGATCACTTCAGTGGCTTTACTTGATAGAGGCACTGGGAACTAACATCGGGCGGCATGATGCCAGAGCACTTATATGGGCTAGGCTTGTAAAGGCTCCAAGGCCATTAGCCTAGTACACACATATGACCCTATAAACATATGGTCTCTCCAGCTGCTACATGTGTCTAGTGAGGTACATGTAAAAAAGAGCACCATACTCAGTATTGTAATGAGGATTGACTACAGTGTTGTCATACAATCCTAAGATCTCAATATGATGGCATGACTTATGATGTGCATAACATAGGCTTTCAATAGTAGTGTGGACACTTGGTGGTCAATGTTCAGATTGCTGTTTACATGTGTTCCCAGTGCTTGCATCACTGGGTTTCTACATAACATGACTGTTGGCAATGCTGTGATTAACATGGTCTTCCATTTTTTGGATGGAGAATATTACAAACACACATTTCTGCATTTATTTGTACAACGCATGCCTTTGTCAACATTCAGTTATGTGTGTTAGCTCCTCCTGTTCTATGTTATCACCATTGGTGGACTCAGTGATTGCATACAACATACAAGAATCAGCAAACTTAGTAAGCCAAAGGCCATATACTTTAGTCTGAATGGTCGAGAAATACAGTCTAAACAGTAAAGGGTCAAACACAGATCCCAGGGGTTTGTCAGTGGTGACAGCTGTACTGGCACAGGTTGATACACCAACTTTCACATGATGTATTCTGTTAGTGAGACAATTGGTTACCCATCAATTGAGGTAAGGTTTAATCACCATCTTGGGGGTTGCCTCAATGATACCTGCATGTGTGATTCTGTCAAAACCCTAGTCTAGATCACAATAGGCAGCATGCACCATGTTAGCTTCATCCAGGCTTATCACATGGAATCAGTGACTGTGACAACATCACAGATCACCTATGGCTTGATTCAGCTCATACTCCTTCCTGATATGGTTGAATACACAGTTCAACACACCCTTCACATGGTCTATGTTCCCATACAAGGGTGTACATCAACATGCATCCACCTGAATTGGGGGAACAGCACCTGATGCATGCATGTATAGAGACACCCTGACTCTCTTCAACTGTGAGAGACCAACATGTCATCATAGACCTCTTCCACATATACACTAATAAAATTCCAGGTGTGTACAACAGACCTGTGTGAGTTGTTAATGCTACACAAGGTCCATTACATCTTACATATGCCATCAAAGAAGACATCAAGGGTATGCATGATGACAACAGTATTATCCTGTGGAACTTTAACAGGTCAAGGCATTTGACACAAATCCACATTGAAATATTCAATCAACATTGTCAAATGTGGCCATAAACAGCTATATCACCAAATGGGTAGACCACTGTGTGATGTACATGGCATCTCACTATGTTGAAATGTGTGACGTATATCTCAGGTCTAGTGATCAGGTCAGTACATCAGGGGTGTCTGCTAGGCCCTTTCCTGCTCAGTAGTTAAGTGATGGACATCACAGATGACATATATATGCCATGTCCAAACATCTGCTTGAAGGACCATTATGGGCAATCATTGACCCCAACTGTGATATTAGTATAATACAGACAGTATCAACACATACCACAAACTGCTGCCGCAGCCATGACGACACCTGCACTGACAAGAAATATGGAGGGATTTGTTGAATCAGGAAACACACACACCGCCCAAGGATAATGTGGCCATCACACCCTAAAATAAGACCAGCTGGTATGTGATCTATGTCCTGGGGTAGAGGGTAAGTGGTACATCCACCACCATGTGGTGACAGTGCTGACTACTCCCTTGACCATAACATAATTACTGGGTATGTGAAGGACATTCACATCAGAGGCCATAATAACTTCATGGTTTCCAGCCTTTATCACACCAATAACTGTGTACAATGCACCCTTCTTCATGTACCTCCCTACACATCTTCCAGTGATGTGTAACTGAAGGGTACCACCTTTGTCTCAGTGAGCTGTCATACAGCTTATTGGCTATACCTAGGCATTTTTCCTGTGCAATATACATGACTATCTGATGGTGCAGAACACCAATTAAGTTGTTACACCAGATGCATGTGTGCTACTTGTTCTGCTTATGCACACACTACATACGTAAGTGTTTGACAACATTAATGTCATGTATCTCTTCTGTGACAGTGTAGATTGTGCCATATAGATATATGTATATATATATATATATATATATATATATATATATATATATATATATATATATATATATATATATATATACCATGCACACAAGGCAACTAGCCTGTATTGCCCATCCTGTCACATATAGGTATAGCAGTGTCCCTCCTAACATCCCTAGCTGATATTACAGTGCCAGGACAATGTGCGTGGTTACTTTCATAAAGTATGGATGTTTCATAACAGTTGTTCAAGTCTGTGGGTGCAGACTCATCTCTACATCACATATGTTATGTCAGAGGAATGGGATTAGTGGAGGTATTATTCTGATATTGTTCATGATTGTGGTTAGTTACTTTAATGTTTAATATGATCCTTTACCTGTGGCCACCTTGCTGGAGACCTCTGCTGAGAGTGCAGTCAGGCATATCAGTTTGCACAGCTTCACAATATGCACCCTATCCCAATTGTATGATAGATCCCTGATAGATGTCCTCTGCATTATTCATGTAAGGATGCTTATCTCACACAGACATCCTCCCAATTGCTATGTCAACCTGTGTGACAGTGATCGACAACACATTTTTAATATATAATCCATACTGTATGATATAGATATGTGATTGGTGTTGCTGCTACAACCATTTTCCATTGACACACCCTCCTCTGTTGTACATGAGGGAGTTTCACCTGTCTTCTTTCCCTCTGTTCATTCCTGCAATTCATCTGCCTGTCCCTATTCAATAAACATACTTCCCTGAGTGAATATTTTACATGGCTGTCCCATGTCCTGTTACAGATCATTAACACAGCTTCAGTATAGAATGTCAGGAATGGCATATCACAATACTCTGCACTGCAGGTACACTGTCCTGTACTGTGTTTGGACCATATACTTCACATTCATATCTCTCAAATGTCCAGATATTCCCAGGATGTCCAGATGTTTCCTTATCAAATTTGTGCCATTCTACCATATCACTGGGAAGATCTCTGTACTGATGTGACTCAATATTACATATATTTGAGTGCATGCCTCTCGGCTGCCCTGGTTTGTGCAGAATATCCAAATTTTATCTCACATTTGTGATATTTTCCTTATTACATTTTTGTTTTCTGACAAATTATTGGCATGTCATTGCAGAGTGAAGTCCGAAACTGATGACTGACATTTGAGTGTCAAACTTCATGCTCCTCAGGCACTTCATGCTAACATATAGATGGACCACAAAAAGGAGGAAAAAAAAAGGAAAAAAACAGCAGCAAAGAAACCATGTAGCCAGTGACCAAAACGACAATAAATAAAACCTTTTATTCTCTCTGACGTCTCGACAGCAATGCGTTCAAGGAGTATAAACATTCAAAAACACCAATACCTTATATAACAAGCACAATTAAACACATAATAAATCAATTAAAAACAATTACAGTGATACTTAAAGGAGAACTCACCAAATGAGCTCCACATTCATTCCCTTAGGTACCATTGTATCAAATTTCTGTATATACAAGGCTTCTTTATATAAAAGTCTATTTTTAAGGTTTTTATCTATTAGAACATTATCTATTTTTTTCCAAAATAGTGCCTTGTAACCCCACAGACTGACCGTGATGTACTCTGTAAAAATGTTCTGACATTGAACTTGATTCCTTCCCATTTTCAATGTCTTGAATATGATCTAATAACCTGGTTTTGAAGGCTCTTTTAGATTCTCCAATGTAAAATTTGTTACAAGGGCACTTCAGGGCATAAATAATGCCCCTCAGTATCACACTTGAAGTAGCCCTTTACCTTGAATCTAAGCCCATTAATTCTATCAAAACTAGGTATAATATATTTGCATGCTTTGCATCTCCCACAAGTCACAGTACTCTGACAATGAAACATAACAGTCAGGTTTGGAGGGGGCATAACAAATCTCCCTCTGACTAAGAAGTTTTTTATATTCCTGCACACTTTATAAGATATTTTAAGTCTTTCAGGCATCCATACTTGGGCATCTTTCAAGGAGTTTAGGTAACCCCAATAATATTGTACCAAATGTATTACTGCCTCACTAAAACAGCTATATGTAGTTACAAAATATATATCTGATGGATTACTATTATTCATGGGTGCTACTGATCTATCTCTACTTGTATGCCCATTAATATATTCCTTCCTTAATTTTAACCACTCATTATGTAATATTTTTTTGCTATAACCCCTAGATTCAAACATAGCACAAGTTCTTAGTACCAGTTCCACATAAGGCAAAGCCTCTATGGTATGTGGGGTGGGTGACAGCTAGAAGTTTTCAAATATTGAATATTACCCTCAAATTTCCTATGTACCTTAATATGTAATCTATTTCCACTTGTAATAGCCAAATCTGCATCCAAAAATGAAACTTTTTTACCTTTCTGGATGCCGTCATACTTTAAATTGAATCTATTTTCTTGCAAACTCTCAGTGAACTTATTGACATAATTTTTCTCTCCCTCAGATAAAAATATGTCGTCTATGAATCTAAAGTATCTTTTTACATAGTGACAATAAAATGCAGAGCTATAAATATATTCACGTTCAAATAAGCCCACGCTTAAGTTTGCATATGAGGGGGCAAAAGCTACCCCCATAGCAGTTCCTTGCTTCTGGTGAAAAATGTCACTGTTAAACTCAAAAAAAAAAATTCTGTTAAGCAAAAATAGATTAACTCAGTAATGTATTCAGTAGCTGGACAATCCCCCAGAAAAAATAGATTCCATTCGAAAAGTGTGTTCAATAGTTGTGTAAAGACTTCAGACATCCAATGTGATCCAGTACATGTTCTTATTGCATTGCACATTTTCCACTTTATTTATAAAATCGAACATATCTTTTATATATGCAGGTAATAACATTACTTTAGGAATTAACAAATCATGTAACAAGCATCTTATATTATACAGAAAATAATTCTTGCCTGAGGCAATAAGGCGACCAGGTGGCCACTGAAGACACTTGTGTATTTTGGGTAAACAATAAAAGTATTCAATACTCTCATTTTCCACATTAAATTTCTTTTTAACATCATCCTGGGATAAATACCCTAGTCTAACACCTTTACCCGATAATTCATCATATTCTTTGATAGCTAACACATAAGCAGAATAATATACTTTCTCATATACATTCACATAATTTAGATGTTCATAACACATGTCAAGTTTGTTGCCTTTATCAGCATGTTTGAAAATAAGGTCCTTCCTATCAGTTAATGCTAAAAAATTTACCCACTCATTTTTGATGAGGTTATATAGAATGTTGTTGGAGCCCCTAAAAAATTCCTTTAGTTTCTGTTCAGCAGAAAAATTCAACATTTTATGAAATCGCATTATACCATTATAATTAAATGCTGGAATAAATTGACACTTAATTTCAATAGCACTAGTATCAAACATATAATATGCATTAACATCTTCATCCAAAATACAAGAATAAAAACTATTATCATCTGAGACAGAATCTGTCTCATCATGACTCATATTATGATTGCAAACAACATTAAAGCTGCTGAAAAGATATTTTAACTGCAGCTTTCTTGAAAATTTAAATATATCACATTTTAAATCATGTAATCGCGGAATCACTGTGGGTATACATTTTAACCCACATTGAAGTACAGATTTTTCTGCATCATTTAAATTATAACCTGACAAATTTACAATATATGACTCACAGTTACCATTTTCCTCTCTTATTATATTGCAACTGCTGTGGTTGCTGGTCCCATTGTGGAACATACTGTCCATCTCATTGTTGTTTTCTACCCTGCTGATCTTGTTGATGAAAATTCGGTCCATTGCAAAAAGTCTGTTGATGTTGAGCTGCATTCTGAGCTGTAGATAATGGTGGAACTTTGCTTCTGCCTAAGTTATCCTCCTCAGCAGAAGAAGCAGTCTCAAACGAATTGCATGTGGAAGAAAAGGAATGCTGTTCAGCTCGGTTTACTCCTTCCTGAAAATGCACATGTTTAGCCCTTCTCCAATTGGTTCTGAATGAGAAGGCACTACCATTATCATAGTCCCTGGTGTCTTACAGTATTTTTTTTTCTTTTTTCTTTCAGTAATTTACTCCTCATGACTTTTAAGTTTAATATTCATATCCTTAAGCACTTTGTCCAAAAACTCAGGACCAGATGTCAACAACAAATTTGCACAAGTGGAACTTATTTCATTACATAGCTCCTTCCATTTCACCCTATCGCTTTCTACGAGAATGCAAAGCTATTCCAATGTACACTTGTGTGCAGCAAGTGCCCAATGTTTATGGAAGTTCTTATCATTTTCTTCCTGCAAATTAACCAGGTTTTACTTTAAGTATTGCTGTAATTGTTTTTAATTGATTTATTATGTGTTTAATTGTGCTTGTTATATAAGGGATTGGTGTTTTTGAATGCTTATACTCCTTGAAGGCATTGTTGCCAAGACGTCAGAGAGAATAAAAGGTTTTGTTTATTGCTGTTTTGGTCATTGGTTACATGATTTCTTTCATGCTAACATATAACCTATTTATTCTATCAACTTTCTAAGTCTGGAAGTGCAGTATTAATTATCTGTCCCTATTTTTGGGCCTTTGTCTCCCATTATGTATGCCTTTTCTCCCATGTCTTGCTTAAAGGGGATGACAGGTATGTTTGACTTTCATTCTACCACATGTCTATGTGACATCTATGGCAATTATGTCCCTATTTCTAGTTAAATGTCTCTGCATTATGTTGGCCTTTGCGGAGATATGCTGAACTAACTGATTCACAGCCATCTGTGAAGTCCTGGTGGTCATTGCAGCATTCCAGGCAAATCCGCAGACTGTAAGTGCTCTGTTTTGCAAGGAATTGATATCTGCATTTGCTTATATGGTTTCCTGGCCAGCAACACTGTTGCCGACCATAAAACCTAGCTTAGGTGCACCCTGCCTCATTAATATGAATTGTGAGCTGCCACACACCATTGTACTAACATGTAAACTCCATGTAGGCTCTGCATGAAGCCTACATGGAGTTTATTGAATCCTGGGGTATGTCTTAGTGACTGAACAGAAGTCAGCATTCTCTAGGGAGAAGAGACCTTCTAGGGAGTGGAGTTTTTTTGTTTAGACTCATAGCACTGAGCAGTAATACCTTTAGATTTTGTTGTTTTTGATTTGCTATGTCAGAAGTACTTTAAGTTTAGCATTGCCTAAAAAAAAGGCACTCTAGCGGAAGACTGTGCTTTAGCTAATATTCCAAAACCTAGAGGGGAGAGGTGTAGCCTATCCCTGGCAAAGCAGGGTGGTCTGCTGACCATCTCCTTCCATCTTGACAAATATTGTACCCCCTTAGAATGGCACTAGAAACTAGGCCAATTATTAAAGTCAGTCATCTTTTGTTCATATTGTGAAATCATCCTTGGAGATAAGATGCTGCTCAATGCTAGTCTCATACCTGCCTGGAACACATATTCCAAGAGCTCCATGATGTCTCTCTTCGTATAGTCTAGGTAGGTTCATCTCAGATCATTTACACCCACATAGACTATGACTGAGCCATACTGGTACTTATGGTCAGATGAACTGACTGTGACTTTCTCTTTACTCAGCCTGATGAGAGATACATCAGTGTGTATTAGGATGGAGTCTTCAATGACCAGAATGCTGGATTGTGTGATGGCTTGCCTTATGGGCTTAGACGTAGAGGCTCCATGAGATGTGGCTGTATGTGTTGATGTGGGTGTTGTTTTGAAAGAGTGCATTTGGAGCTGATGAGGGTATTTGTTATGTGTACTTCATCCGGGAGGTCTTTAGGGGTTAGAAAGGTTACATTTAATTGCCTCAACATATGTGAGGCAATATGTCTACTTTGAAATGAGTGTGATGGGTGCAGTGTGTGGACTACTGACAACCTCATTGACATTAGGAGTACTTTTATGTGAGAGTTGTGCCTCCATTGACATTGTGTAAAGACATCTCTCACATACCATATCAGTTTGTCTGAGAATTAGCTGGTTGTCAGTAAGCATGAGAAATGTGTACATTGCCTCAAGATGCCCATATCCACCAAGCTAGTAATGGAGATAGTGAGAAAGTTCATATCCATGGTGATAGACCCTTTTTTATTGATTAAACAGTTGGAGTGAGAATATAAAGCAATGTCAGGAGTATCCAGTTTGCAACTCTGGGGACAGTGTTTGTCACTACAAAATAGTTGTCCTGTGTCGAACTAAGTACTGGAGAAATTTCAGTCATGCTTTTACAGGAAAAATATCACTCAAGGTGTCTGTGGCTATACAGGGCACTGACAAACACTTGAGGGGAAACTAATGAGTAGACCCTGGAAATTTAAGGATGAAGTATTTAGGCAGATATTCTGAAGTTGGAAACAAACCAAGCAGTACTTACTGAAAACAAAAAATTAGCTTGTCAAGAATGATGAAAAGAGGGGAGTTGTGTGAATGGCTACTGCATGGTTACTACTAGTGTTGTCTTACCACAGCTTCACTCTGCTGGGATACAATGTTCCTTTGCTTCTCTCACCAGAATCAAAACAAATCACCAATCCTATGATGAGTAGCATATTTGCACAGACGATAGAAAAGCGTCACTGCATGTGTGATTCCCATTTCTTCAGTTCATCTTGAACTCGAGAAGCAGTTTGGAAGATATGTTATGGGTGAAATAGCTGACAGATACTATGCTGTTCATAATGTAGCTTATATTGGAAATGTTGTTTTATTACATTAATAACATTTGCTAATGCCTTCCCCATTTGCTCGGAGTTAAGAAATGAGCAAATGTGGTTCTCTGCTTAAATTAATAAATAGTAATCTGTCGACTGGTCCTCCTCACTCAGCACAAACAGGCTAAGCGACAATGCATGGCCATCAGCACACCTGACAGTACTGAATATGGAAAGTGCACCTGTTTCCTAGCTTTCATTGTGGCAACGGGTATTGGAGCCCAGAGCTCCTTATTAAAGCACAGATGAGACAGGATTCAAATCCAGATAATTCTTCTCTTTTTGTTTCTTTTTTTTTACAAATGGAGTCACGATGACATTAACGAAGTAAACATCATCAGAACTGCAAATGTGACAATCACTGAGTATAGGAAAGTTTGTGTCTTCCTCAAATATTATCAGTAATGCCTACCTCAATACAGTTGTATAACTATTAGCTGTTTTACAGGCCTCACTGCAAATCACAATTTGTGTGTACAGCCTTCTAGAAATTACAAGGGGTGGTACATCTTTTTAAATGATTATTATGATTCAGCAGGTATGTTAACTATTTGTGTATGCCAGATATCCTGAAAAGTGTATGTGGTATGCTTTGTCACAGTAAGGATAGTTTCCACATCAGATTGGATGAAGATTTTATCCATTATCACCTGAACTTTACACAAACAGAATCCTACAGAAGATGTTAAAACATTGCACCATACAGGAGCACTGATACACTATTGAATTAAGTAAGATAACATGTTTGTATTATCCATCAGCACAGTCAAGTCAGTGTGCAGACACCATCCATCAACCTGACAGATAAACACATGTAAAGACGGGTTAGAGTGATGGGATGAATACAAGGAGAAATGAATATACACCTAACAGTGTTTTGTGTAATGGAACATTAGTGGTCATTTTTTTGCTCTGTTATCATTATTAACCTTACATGCTGTGTAACCTGGAGTGACTGACATAAGGGTAAAGAAGGCTTAGGAGGGGGAAAACAGGCTTATGATAACCAGAACAATGTTAGATAAATATGCAATAGCAGTGGAGATGGATGTCACTTCAGATTCTAATTTTTGGGCAGTAATGAATATATCTCCAATTGAATGGATAACTATGTCAAGTTTTAATATGTTGGTGATTAAATATATCATACACATATAATATCACACTAAGAAATGATGAGAGATCCTTCTGGAATTGAACCCTTGAAGCTATTGTCAAAAAAACTTCAGGCAAGTGATTTGTGTTAAAACTCCACATAGGAAGTTGCATTTGGTTGCATTTAGCAGTCTACAGAACTGTCAGAGTAGCTGTTTAACTCTGTATTCTCTTAGAGCAGTGAGTTTAAGCAGCACTGTGCAGAGATAACCAGACTAGTGCAGCCAATGGCCAAAACTCACCAGGTTTTGCCATAGGACATGAAGAGCCATTCACTGCCGCCTGGCATTGGTGCATGATACAATACTCCATGCAAATGCAGAGGACAAAAAGTATGAGCCATTTCTGGCCATGTGTGTGTGTGTTGTGTGATTCTATTTTTGACCAGATTAAAGGTGTGAAAATGAGGAAGATAGGAAAGTTGTGAAATGAGGGCAAGTGGGGGAAGAACAAAGGGGAAGCAATAAAGGAATTTGCAGGAGAGAATTAGAAAAGAACCATAGCTATCCACTGCTTTAACACTATAATCTGAACATGTATAGAAAATTTGATGAATTTGGACTGTCACTTCAGCACAGATTGATGACAATAACACAATCATATTGTATAGCTAATTGGACCAAATCAAGTGTGTCGAGAAGACACATATGCAAAATGGAGAGCTATGTATGGGACATTTTTTTTTTACTTAAAAAAAAAAAGAGGAATGTTGAGGAAGGGACACAGAAATATCAGGATGAGGTGAGTAGGGTAGGTGAGGAAGCAGGTGCAGACAAACTGGACAAACAAGACAGACACAGGGATGATGATGGACACAAAAGGTTGGGGGACACCATGACTGGGATAGGTAGGCGACATCAGAAGTAAATGCCCATAACAATGAGAATCTAGTCCTCACCCTCAAAACTGTCATCACTGCCCCTATCTGCACTTCCCTGTGTGATTGCTTGATGTGGAAGTATTTTTCGCACTCTAAGGAGCAATCTCTTTAATCAGCTGAGGTGGGCACCAATGCCAGTGTCTATCACATCACACACCATCCCTGGCAGCTCCTGGCAGGTGATGCAATCATTGCCTCCACCAATATTCTAATGCACCAGCAGCCAAGGATATGCTACCTGAAATGTATGGGCCAGGTAGTGCAAGGATGCAGAGGCAGTACTGCCAGGTTGCATCCCAGAGGTGCTGGATGTTGGTGTGGCAGCAGGTGGAGGGTCGGCAGGCTGAGCTGCAGCAGCTGGCCTGAGTCCTTGTGCTGAAAAGCATTTTGTTTGTTGGCAGAAAAGTAGGACATCAAAACAGTGTATTCTCATGTATAAAAAAGGGAGATAAGAGATTATTAGAACAATTATATGTCACATGCAAATTCTTTATTACAATAAATATACTTTTATTATTATTATATAACCGGTAAAGTTTTCCCAGTCCAAAAGAGGATTGTGAATTGTTACAAGTAATCCTTGCAATATGTACATATTGCATCTATAGTTCTAAAGATACTACAGATTAAGTTAACAACATGGCATTAAAGCCAAAATAGCTAGAATTAAAATTTAAAAAATTATATTTTTGGAATTTGAATGTATTTGTTACTTGTAAAAATTGAACCCACAAAATCTGAATACACTATTACACTTCCCTAATACAATTACCAAAAGCTACAGAAGAAAGCATGCATGCTTGCTTTTACACCTAAGATTTGTATGCTTAAATTGCTAGTAATGTATAGAAGAGCAATAATTTTAATACAATCATGTTCATTTGTGCTGCATACATACCCATTGCCTCTCTGAGTCTTTGCAATCTTTCAGCATGTACCTCCCTGTTTGCTGAAACTTCCCGAGGCAGCTGTAAAATAGAGAAGGAGGGAAAAAGAGATGTCAAAGTTGCTTTATCTGTATACTTACACAGCTGTGGGATGTCAGCAGTTCTAAACTCATCCAGCCACTAGTTGAGTTGTGCTTGCTTGCGTGTGCTGTTCCAGGCCATTATAATTGTGCCTAAATTGCTCCCCATTGCGTGGTATGTCAATTGCATTAAAGACAGCCTTGGCTAGACTGTTCCAAGCCTAAGCCTTATATTGAGACCCACTATAATCCCCCTGCAGCAGCCTATAACTGTAGTGCTTTACGAGGACTATATTAAATATTTTGGACTCCTCCACACCTCACCTTTGTGCTCTGAATTTGGCACCATCCTTCATCTCCTACCATATCCAAACAGGTCCTCCAGCAACAGTAAAAGTATTTTCCCACTAATTTGTTCTATTGCATTATACAGCCAGTGCACAAACCCGCATAACCATGCCAATTATGTTTGCACAATGTTATGTGGAGAGAAACATTGCCAAAAAAAGAAGAGTGGAGTTTATGAAACAGGAAGGATAATGTGACATTTGACATTAATTTATGGCAAGTGTGCTGCTATACCTGACAATACTTTGTCCAGTGGCCAATACTGATATGTTAAATGACTTGGCTTTAAAGACATGACTTTGGAAGGATCAATGGGATGACTTGACGCATATTTTTGGGGGCCTTACACATTGTTAAAAGCAATTTGGACACTGTGGGAGTCAAACCAATGTAAAGGAGAATATATACATTTCCACATAGGTGATTTTTCCTCAATGCCACAGAAGATGTCTACTATGGTCATTACAAATATACACTTTAAAGAGTGAGTGGTGTTATACATCAATTAAGCCTGTATATGTGTCACAAAACAAGGTCCTTGCTTATGCATTCTCAGTTGTGATGCAGGAGTAATATGACAATATACTGGAAATGGATATACGTATATTACTTTCAGAGTAGTGTTTTGAGTTCTGACTCAGACCACACAATACATACAGTTATACTTGTGTTATGGGATGTGTGCAAAACATTATCAGTAAACTATGAAGTCCATCCCAGGTCTGAAAATATATTTATATTTACATAACCATCCTTGCCATTCTGCACTAGTGACACATGCAACAGATATGATACCATGTGCATGCTCAATCAACCTGCTATACATAGGTATTGGTATGTAGAATTATTTTTATATTCTAAGTTTTGTGAAAAATTATAATGGGAGACCCTTTATAAAAAAGTAGATTGTACTGGATTACAACCCTGGCTCACCTGTGTTCTAGGCATGGACTTACACCAGGTGCCACAGGGAAAGCTAGGCAACAGGTGTATTTGCTATACTCAGTACTGT
Source organism: Protopterus annectens (assembly GCF_019279795.1). Taxonomy (NCBI): domain Eukaryota; kingdom Metazoa; phylum Chordata; order Ceratodontiformes; family Protopteridae; genus Protopterus; species Protopterus annectens. The sequence continues at coordinate 345,120,397 of NC_056733.1, read as the reverse complement.
CCAGAGTGCTGAAGACCACACATCAATGGCAAGCCTATTTGCATGAAGGAAGGTGAACCAAATAAAATGTTTCACTTTTTTCCTTAAGTAGTGAACTGTGTTTGTGTACTGGTGAGCAATGAGCAAATGTAACAAACAATAGTGAACGTATACTCTTCTGTTGAGACTCATGATCCTTCCTCTGTAAAAAGCTACTCTTTAATTCAAACCATGCTTTACCTAGCTCATCTGTTGAGTGCCTCAATGTATTTACACCTTGTGCTACACACACTATTGGGTCACATGTATAATTTCTACAGTCATTACCATCCAGGTTGCTGACCACCACACAATTCCACTAAACGTATTTGTGCGTTTTAAAGCACCTGACAGTCAGTTTTTAATTGTTATGCATTTAACCATGTTTGTATTAAGCCACATGCAGTGCAAATAGTAAAGTCAAATAAATAAAGTTAGACAAAGGTCAAACTGTTACACAACTCTAAGTTTGAGCCATCAGACTAATGAAATTACAAAACACAGTTGTAGTGGTTTATCTCTCTTTACCACAGACAGAGCTTTGCAACACCAACCAGATCATGGGCATGCAACCAATTCAAATTTCATCTCCAGAATTAATAGTTCATATACATTGAGATTCTCAGTTGGTTGTACATGTGTGGCTGACATATTTAGTGCAATGATTAATCACAAAAGAATGTGTTGACTTTGTTTGCAGAAATGTGTCTCTCTGTTCTTTTTATATTCTGGTAATTCTTTCCTTATCTATGCTTTAATATCAGAAATTCAGTGTCCACTGCATTTTCTATCATTTTCATTTCATGGTGTGACAAAATTACATAACAGTGAACAGCATTTTTCATCTAAGGCAGGAAGATTGTGCTATTATGACACAATATTATATATGTATGGTAATCTGCTGTATGTAAAAGCTCACTGACCACACTTTGAAAATGTATCCTCACTGACACACCCACTCTAGGGAAGGCTGTTCGAAATGCTGCTGTGTTTTCCTTCACTCACACTAATCATTTACAGATGCAAGCCATTAGCACCTAATAAAATGGTGTAGAGGGTACACTATTCTCCAGATTTAATAAAATCCATGTAGGCATAGTGTAGAGCTTACAGAGAAGTTTCCATGTCCATGTACATTATTCCACCTCAGTAGCACACCATGCATATTAACGATGGTGCGTTGCTGAGGGAGAGCTGTGAAACATGGTTATTGAATCAGTGTAAGGAGTGTATGACTAACTGTGTCTGCAGATGAGTAACACACCCACTACACTGTCCAAGTACATTATATCAATGTATTTAATTTATTTTTTATTTTATTATTTTCAAGTTTACGCTGCATGCCATGGAGCGCAGTAACTGACACATGCCAGACATCTAAAAATAGAAACTGGATGCATTTAATTTCTGTTTCAAAGGTCAAGTTTAAGCACAGCTTAGCGGGTTTGTGCAGTGTAGCATGGTGCTTAGCAGTGCTTAAAGATAGTTCAGAGGTATATGTAAAAGATTAGCAACATTCCATGTAGCCAAGTGGTTGGAGTTAAATCCTTACGTGCAGTAGATGCAGGGTTGAATACATAGAAGGCAATTTAAGCATTTATTTTCCAAAGAAAAATTATTATGATTATTGTTCAATCCTGATCTACTGTGCTCAGCTAAGCTCTGCTAAGACCCGTTCAGACCTGCTAAGCACTGCTTAAATAATTTCTGTTTAAGCACTGCTTGGCAGTGCTTCACATTGCTTGGCTCTGCTTATCTGGTTTGTGCACTGCTGACCACTGCAAAGCATTGGCAGTTTAAGCCCTGCTCAACTCAGCTGTGCTGGCCAGTGCAGTGCCAAGTGATGTGCTGCATTTAAAAAATTGCCCAATGGCATGTAAGGGTGGGAAAACAAGCTATATTAACCATGTAGTAATAAAAACAATGCAGAGATTCAGCACAGCTCCAGGTAAAAAAGTTTAATAAAAAGGTTACTGCTTTCACAGTTAACAAACCGCTTCATCAGACAAATAACCAATATGAAAGTTCATATATTTAAACTAAAAACAACCAATCAGAACTTACAGATCCACAAATTCCAGAATAACAGTAAACCATTTAAGGAGTCAACTCCCCTATAATAATAATCAGTGTTTCAATGGCCGTGCATGCAAGAAAGATTTAAGGTTAACTGTATCATTAATAACAGGAGCACTATCAGCTTTAAAATAAAGTATCAATTTTTGCTCACATGCCTCAGTCTTATTTCTGATGCCACCTCCCCTAACACTAACATCCACAATTTCTAATACAAAGAACCTAAATTCATGTTGTGGACCAGTCTGCTGAACATGTTTTGCTAAGGTACTAGTAACTTTATTATTCTTAATATCTCTGTTATGTTCAAGAATACGCTCTTTAAAGGAGCGATTAATTTTATCTATGTAATAAGCTGAACAAATGCAGAAACTATAATATACTAAATTCTGGGTAGCACAATCCACATAGAAAGAGAAGTCAATATAGTAATTAAGCATAGGATGTATAAATTATGTGCCAGTAAAATGTACCTACAGGCACTACCATGTCTACATGGATAGGTCCTATAGCTTTGGGAAGTAACTACCACTTGAGTCTTCTGTGTCTTATAATAAAGTTGCCTTTTAAGTGACAAATTATTCTTAAAAGAGAAACTAGGTTTCTCATTCATGAGCTCTTTTAAGTCTTCACTGGCATATAGAATATTCCAGTTATTTTTGATAATATCGCAAAACAGATTAACTTCACTAGAAAATGTTAAAGGAACCCTAATATTACTCTTAGATTGTATTTTATTAGGCAATGTTGGTAAAGATGAAACCTCTGAGAAATAAGGTTTTCCCTTATTCTCTCTCACTCATAACAGAATCTATACAAACTTCAATCTCATGTTCACTATAGCCCTGCACATAAAATCATATTTCAAACTATCAAATGGAGTACTTAGCTCCTGATCATCATTATGCAGTCTCATAATCCTTAGAAATGTGTTGGGGCTGCATGCTGTTTTTATGTAAGAGTGAACTCCTTTTAACTTCTTTCTTGTAAAGCCCAGTCTTAATAGATCCCATATCTCACTTCTGAACCTTCACATCCAAAAAATCAATCTGTTGCTTAGAATAATTATATGAAAACTTTAGAAAAGAAGTCATAGCGTGTAAATATTGAATAAACTGCAATAATGCATCCTCTGTACTGCTCCATAAAAGAAAAATGTCATCTATAAAATGTTTATACCAGATAATAGATGAACAAAATTCATTATTGGATAATACTGAGTCATTTTCCCATTTTGCTAATGCTAGGTTGGTGTAGCTATTAGCACAAGCTGTGCCCATAGCCACACCAACCTTTGATAGATAATCATTTCCAAACAAAAATATTGTTTTCTAAAATAATTTCAAGTAGACTATATATAAGGATAATTTTATCGTTGACAAAAAACTTGCCTTCATTTAAAAACTCTCTTATATTTATTATTCCCCAGTCATTAGGGATAACTGTAAAAAGTGACCCTATATCTAGAGAAACAAAGTAAAACTCTCTCGTGAAATCTAAATGCAGAGTATCCCTGTAAAAATTCTCTAAGAAAGTTTTCATAGCTCTCAAAACTGTACTACTTTTTCCAGTATAGGATGCAGCATATTCTCTACATAGACTGAAATAGGTTCTGTAACCCACCCTCTCCCAGAAACAAGTAGATGCATGGATGGATTAATCAGGCTTTTGTGCACTTCCAGAAGCCCATAAATAACTGAAATAGTGGAATTCTCCACACTAAAATATTTAAAAAGATCTTCTGAAATGACATTTGACATAAAAAAACCAAAAAACAGAAATAAAACTTTCTCTAAAATGGCTTGAACTGTGGCCTTGCCACTTAATATAAAGGTAGCCCTATTGCTGAGTAGATCATTCATACCCTTTATATATGCACCTTTATCTAGTAGTACAATTCCTCTCCCTTTATCAGCGGGGCAGATTTCAATAGAAATAACTTCTCTAAGTTCAACAAGTGCTTCCAATTCCACTTTACTTAAATTATAAAATTCAGCTTTCCGTTCATTCTCAAACAATTTCCTAATATCATTCTCACACACTCAAGTGAAAGCTTCAACAGAAGGATGTATTTTAGGTAAAAACACACTAGGTTTACTAAAATGGTTCATATAATATTCTGCATTAGTATTAGAAAAACCTGCAGATAAAGCCAAATTCCTAGCAAACATTTTAAGGTTAAGAAGTACATCTAATAGCTCTAACTCTTAGACGGCACAAAGGGAAATCCCTTATTCAGTAATGAAGTTTGTGCTTCTGTCAATTCTAAAGAAAAAAGCTTAAGAATCAAGTTGTTTGTGAACCGCTGTGAGTGTTCCTGAATACTCCTCTGCTCTCTGTTTCCTGTACTTGACGAATGCACTCCTTCTTCCTCAGCTCTTAGATCTGTTGTTCCTGTGTATATTATTTATAGGTAGAGGTTCTGGTAATGGAAAAAGGGGGTGATTGGGAGCACCAGCACAAGTGACGGAGCTCACAGGACTATTAGGAGTAGCTCGTACCTCTTTAATAGTAAGAACTGTCGTTGAAGTGGAGAGAGGCATCGGAAGTGTAGATTCCTCTACTGAGGCAGTCTGTTCATTGGTTGAAATTCCTACTTCAGACAGTCCTATTGCTTCAGCATAGTTACCATGATGATTATGCCTAGACCTGGAGAAAACTGCACCCTTTTTAAAATACCTAATGTCTCTCTGCAGTTTTATCATTTTAACAGCCTGCAATCTTTTATCATAGGCTGCAGCATTCTCATATAACATGTCTAAGCTGTCCTGTATGATGTCTGTCAAATAAGAAGAAATAGTGTCACATTGCAGTTCTCTTACCTCTTCTAGCAGGGTATTTTCTTGAGGTAGAAAAATTTCAATCAGCAGCTTAATGTGATCAAAACTCAACTTTAAATTCATATTCTACCACTGTTTCAATAATTCCAGGAATCCAATGCCATAGATCAGCATATTTAATATGTGTAGACCACTAGGCACATCCTTATAGTAAAGTACGGCTTCCATATGTAGTTTCTGCCACTGAAGATGTTTTAATTCATAGTGTTTATTTTCTAGCTCTTTAAACTTCTTCAGAAAAAATACCCATTGCTCCTCATTGACTTCCATAGCCCCAATATCCTCAGTTGTTACCTTGAGCAGAGGGTTAACTCCTGGTGATAGAATCCTGTTCAAACGATTCATACTTGAGCTCTAGTTGCGGAGAAAGCTTGAATTATAATGCAATTCAACATTACGACCTTCAGTCATGCTCCCGGGTGCAGTTTACAGAAAGTAATAAAAATAAAACAAACAGCAGCCAGGTTTTGAAACACAACAATTGCACAAAAATAACAACATAGCAATAAAAACAATGCAGAGATTCAGCACAGCCCTAGGTAAAAAAAAGTTTAATAAAGAAGGTTAGTGCTTTCTCGGTTAACAAACCGCTTCTTTAGACAAATAACCAATATGAAAGTTTATATATTTAAACTAAAAACAGCCAATCAAAACTTAAAATTCCACAAGTTCCAGAATAACAATCAACCATTAAGGAGTCAATGCCCTATGAAAATAATCAGTGCATCAAAGGTTGTGCACGCAATAAATGTTTAAGGGAAACTGTATCATTAATACCAGGAACACCATCAGCTTTAAAATAAAGTACCCATTTTTGTTCACATGCCTTGGTCTTATTTCTGAGGTCACCTTCCCTAACACTAACATCCACAAGTTCTAATACAAAGAACCTAAATTCATGCGGTGGACCAGTCTGCTGAACATGTTTCACTAGGGCACTAGTAACTTATTAACTAATTACTACATTTTTATTTTTGTACAATTGTTGAGTTTCAAAACCCGGCTGCTGTTTGTTTTATTTTTGTTTATTGTTTATAAAGCATATCCAGTCGGAGTTTGAACTGTGCAGGAACTATAGCAGTAGTTGGAGAGAGTCCATGCTTCTGGGCACAATGGAGGGGCATTCTGGAGTCCAGGGTCAAGGTTGGACTCCTGTTGGAAGACCATGATGACTGGCTGCTGCAGGGGGCAGTTCCAGGGCTCAGACTGCAAGGTGGATGCCTGGGACTGGCTGGCATGCGATCTCACCAGTCCAACAGGTGTCCACGTCCAGGTAAGCAGGACCACCACCACTATGACAACCTGGAGCATTGGAAAGGGGATCTTCTGGACACCTGGGTCCAGGAAGCTTGGGCTGGGAATGCCCCACATGTTTGTAAATACTGTTAGCATTGTTTTACCAATACCTAATCTGAATGTTTAATAGATAGGTATGCATAATGGTGTGCTTCTCTCCCTACAGCTGCATAGGAGAGATCTTGCAACCTAGAAATGCATGCTGGGTGCTTGGCCAGGTTGTGCCATGAGTGTACAGATTAATTTGCAATCTATAGTCAAATAAGCAAGAAAGTGTAATGCATTAACTGTCAATAGGTACATACAGTAAAGATTTGTGTAATGCAATGAATGTGGACATAGGCTTGTACTGCAATAAGTGACAACTGCAAACTATAGTGCAATAAACATGGAAGACTAAAGTATGAACCTTGATAATGTAAATTAAATAGTTACTGCTGCAATAATTGTAGATTTACAGCTGTATTGCAACACCTGCATTACATAAATTGTGCAATAAAGACTCAAAACTCTTCTAGTACCTGCATGAAGGTACCCCTGTGTTGTGCAATATTTGTGTAATTAGGGCTGTTTTGAATTAAATTTATTATGACAACTGCTCTGAAATAAAAACAAAAAAGAATACTATTATCTGCCTCAAGGTATAGCAAATAAAGAGTGTTATATAATAACTGTAAATTCAGGGCTGTATTACAAGAAATGCGTTATGACTCCTGTTCTTAATAACATCTGAATCAATAGCGTGAACTCCCAAGGTATATTGTGTATATCAGGAATGTCTTGTGTTAACAATTGCATTTCAGCTATATGCATTCATGCTCCGAGGTACGGTGCTGTAGGCAAGTATGACAGTGTAATAGCTGCAGACTGGAAATATACTATCTGCAACTGTATATGGGTGAGGTAGCCAACCCAATAATCTAATATAGTGTGTAGGCTTCACAAATATTTCCACCCAATAGCAGTATATTGTGCACACCTGCATTCTGTGTAGTTCTGTATAGTTTATCTAGTATCTCTATCATGCATTATTTTCATGCATGTTTGTTCAACTGTCACTGCAGTCTAGTATAAAACTGTAGTACTATTACCGGGTCATATTTTGCTTCCAGGTGAGCTCTAGGCAAATATCAGTCAGTCAGTAATCAGCAGTTGCTCAGTAGGCAGCAATCAGTAGTGACTCAGTAGCTCAGTTTGTTAAATACTCTGTCTGAAGTACATTTTGCCACAGACAGACCAGGGTTCAAATCCAGTGCCATGTATTAATAAATATTACTGAATCAATTAAGTATTGATGACAGATGTTTTCTCCACAGGAAATTTAGGTAAATGGGTGAATTAGCCCTTATTATGAGTAAATAATTTGTGTGTTCAGATGTAACAGACTGTTAACAGCATTGACCAGGAATATGATAAGACTAAATAAAATAAAGGTAAGAAGTACAATAATAAAATAAAATAAAATAAAATAATAAAATGTGTAATCTTGGTATGGCTGTATGCCTGGAGTGTCTGTAAAGGTTTGCTGAAATTCTATCCCCATACCTGCCAAGGAAGGCATGATAGTTGTTTACTCTCTGTACTGAACACATACATGCTCTCAAGTGTCATGCTGTCACAGAATGTAATTACTGTTCCATAATTCATCTGTCTCAGATGTATCATTGATGTGATTATATCAATAGCACAGTCACACTACATCAGTCCACAGTGCACCTTTCTAGTTATATAGGGCTACCTGATGTGTAAGTGTTCTCTGTAGTTGTGTACCTGCAGGTCTTACTGCTTGGCCCATACTGTCCCACATGGATAGCTTGAGAGCTATGTACATGCTAAAGCAGCTATAGAGCATTGTTAAACATAAAGGAAGGACAGACCTCTAGAGTATATTGCAATACTTTTGTAAACTATATAGCTTATACCAGTATTAATGGACTGTATTTCTCTCTCTCTCACCACCCCTTATTTTCATCTAAATTTATTATCGTTATTTATTGGTTATTGTTTACTATTAACATATGTTGTTCTCTAAACTTTATTTTGGTGCATGTGTTAACATATCTGGTTGAATTACCTATGCTGTTGGCCTTATGCCATAACTGTTACTGGCATGTTGTTAATATACTGACTATTATGTTATTTATTGTTATCTTCCATATAAAATGCATTGATACATTAATAGGTTATTTCCAATGTTCTTCATGCTGTTATGAGTAAAAAAAGGTTTTGATCATAGCTAACCTATACACATTGCTATACCTCTATCACCACAGCATGACATGGTAGGCCAGTTCCTGCTGATCCACCTACCCTACCTCAGTTGGCCATGGCACTGGGTACCAGCACATCTGGGACTTAAGATGGTGGTGCTCTCTCTGCTAGCCCTGCACCAACCTCGGGTGGAACTGCTTCAGGGGACGGGACCAATTCCCCCCCAGGAGCTGTGGCAGAGAGGTGGTAGTCACCCAAGATCATCTACCAGCCACGGTGCACAGGATTGTGCATAGGAGCTATGAACAATGCCTGTCCCAGATTAAGGACAGACTTGACAACCTGGAGGAGACTGGTGGCCCTGGTGCCCAGCCACCTTCAAGGCAGTGAAGAAGCAATGTTGACTACCCATGGGTAGGGAGCTTAGTCATGCTCCTGACATCTGGGGGAAGATGCATCTCTGATTCCACAACACCCTCCCCATCAAAGGTGTTTACAACCCTCATGTGTCACACACCACCCATGTCTGCTGTCTTTTCTGTCTTGTCTGTCTGCAAATCTGACCTTTCCTACCCAACTTACCTCCCCACACATACTTACATCCCTTCCCCAACATTCCACTCTCTCCTTATAAAAAAATGGGCACCTGGCCCACAAACAATATTGTGCCATACATAGCTCTCCAATTTGCATGTGTCCACTGCATACCTCTCAACCTAGAAACATCAAAAATCTGGACATAGGCCCATAAAAAATAGGAACAAATCTGTATGCTGATTAACATAAAATTTGCATAAATAATTATGTAACCACACCCACTCCTATGGCATTGTGGGAATATCAACTTTTAAACATTACCTGAAGAACAGACAACCAAAACATGGCCCAGTATCCCCTGCAGCCATTCCAATGTCCCACTACTTGGCTACTTGGTTACCATAGACACTGTAATGTGCATACTGCTTTACTTCTACAATGATTATTTGGATTTCATTTAAAACTTTTATATTACATTTTATAGCACAAACGCTAATAGACATCTGCTAAACAAAGCAATACAGTCTCACAATAAAAATAGACAGGATTAAAACTTCTCTGCCATTGAATCTCACATTCATTGAAACAGCATTGAAACCCACATTCAAAGAAAAAGCATCTGGCCAGTGGTGGATAAAGATTACCTTTAGGCTGTTTTCAAATCATAAGCCTCTTGCAGTAGCCTAGAGGGCTAATGCACTGTGCTGTATTTGACAGGGTTCTGGGCTTGAGACTTGGCAGGGGTGATATTTTCCTCATCACAAAAGGGTTCTCCTTTAGATCTACTCTACTCATCCCTCATTAGACCCATTATAGAGTACGATGCCCCATTTGGCATTTATCTCATAAGACACCTACAGCAACTGTAAAGGCCACAGAAATACCTCACTAAGAGGATTACTGGCCTCAAACAGATGCCATACGCAGACTATCTCAAAAAACTCCAGCTCTACTCCATTGCATATCACCTACTCAGAAGCAATCTCTGCCTAACATACAAAGCTATGTCAAACCCAGAGCTGTTGGACATGCTACACTTAAAGAAATCCCAATCACTCCGAACTACACGCTCCAGGGACCTAAACCTTGTCACCACAATAAAAAGAACATGCTGGAGGGATAGATTCCTGTCCCAGAGACTTCCCATACTCTGGAACAAACTATCCATTCATGTCAAGAAAAGCTCCTCATTAGCCCTCTTTAAGAAAAATCTTGACGGCTGGATGGGAAATAGAAAATTCACCCCAGGGATCACTTCTGTGGCACTGCTTGGCAGGGGCACAAGAAAATAATTTTCTTGGGTGGCGAAAGCCAGGGAACCTTTTTGGCTAGGCTTATATAGGCCCCAGGGCTGATAGCCTACTACCTACCTATAAACCTAAGAAACATACATGTGTTCTTTGATACACCTTCTTGAGTGTATTAAATTATATTCCTTGTATAATACAGCACACTTGTTAGAGCGTGTTTTAAAATTATTGTTTTGAATATTTTCCTGTAAGCAATGAAATAAAGTGCATGATCCAATAATTGCAAAACTGCCCAATTCAGAACATTTCCATCATAAAAGTCTACTCAAACTTATACAATCCACCAGTATCAGTAAATATACCCAATCTTTGCAGAAATAAAAGTCATCTAAATAATTCTACATTAAAGAGATCTGCAACTAATGAAGAGGTTGCTAATAACAAGCAACTTCATATTTCATTGTTTCAACTACAAGTAAAGTGCCTGCTGCCCTTGAAGAATCCATTGCCTATGTTACATTAAAAAATAAGCTATTAATATTTCAATAGGGAATGGATGGCAAACTGATAACAGGTTCATAGTTACTAGATATCTCCGCCAAAAGTGGACATTCTCAGGATGCAGCATCCACCCACTTTAAAAGTACAACACAGTACAGTATCAGCAATCCATCTACATACTGTGGGAGTAGAACCCACAGTCTTCTGCAGCCAAAGCAAGTATACTACCTGTTGCGCTACTAGCAATGCAAGTAGAAATTGTATAAGCAGCACTAAACTTCCCTTCCTGTGAAGAACTGTACAGCACAGGAAATCAGGAAAAAGCCAAAATGTATTGAGGGGGCAAAGGCATAATACCGGGGATGCATTTTAAACATTGCTTGTATAATCTTAGAAAGTTGCTAGAATAAAATGTTGTTTTACCATGTGTTTCCCTGAAAGATAGGAAGACTAAAACTTAAATGGTTATCCTTATTTAATGAATTTCATTCTCACTGACTTGCCAGAAAATAAATTTTATTTAACATTTGTTTACCGGGAAAGACCAACTTGGAACAAAGCCAGTTTTCAGCAGGGACTCCAGACGCATGCCATTGTATCATGGGAGGAAACCAGACCACCCAAAGGAAGTACACACAAACAAAGGGAGGACATGCAGACTACACACAGATGGCACTTCAGCTGAGAATCAAACCAAAGAACCTTTTGCTGTGAGGCAACAACACTACCACTGCACCATCTGAATTTTAAGAGGAAAATTTGTACAATTAAGAGCTACAACTCCTTCAATCAGTAGAGGTAGAGAACTCAGGCTCTTGCTCCTTGTACCTAAGGTACGGGGTTTGAGTCTGAGTAACCCTAACCAGTAGGTATACCTAACTGGGGCATTTCACACACACACACACACACACACACACACACACACACACACACACACACACACACACACACACACACACACACACACACACACAGCAGAAATGAAGCTAAATGCTTGTGGCAGACAGGACAGCAGCTTAATTCAAATGCACAATGTGAAGCTAAATGCTCACGGCAGACAGAACAGTAGCTTAATTCAAATGCGAAGCTAAATGCTTGAGGCAGACAGAACACAACTTCTTGGTTAAACACACAGCAGAAAAAAAGATAAATGCCTTTGGCAGACAGATTGGTTCAACACACAAAGCAGAAAATAAGCTAAATGATCACAGCAGACAGAATAGTAGCTTAATTCAAGTGCACACATCCCCTTGTTTCAAATGATAAGCTAAATGCTCATGGCAGACAGAACAAAAGCTCATTTCAAATGCACACACCCCCTTGGTTCAAATTCTTGCGCACACTTCAGCAGCTTAATTCACAAGAAACACACTTAAGTCAAATGCTCAACTACTATACATAAGCTAAAGTGTTGGGTTTTTAGTTGTCCTCCTTACCTGGAGGAGCTGGGGAAATGCACGCACCAAGGCTACTTTTACTGCTGCTGGCCTAGAAACAAAGTACAGTGAATCCCTCGAGCCCTCACCCAATTCCGACAGGCTAGCATGCTGCTGACATCATCGTGCATGCCTTTGCACGTGATGACATCAGCCCAAAAATCAAAAAAATAAATAAATAAAAGCTGGGAAATTCAGAAATTAAGGGGTGCCACTTGGGAATCATGGCATCCCATTATTTGGACCTCAAAACCAGTAAAAAATGAGAAATTTGATACGGTTGAGAGGTATGGTCCACTGGACACAATTATTTAGGCCCAATTGGCTTGACAACACATCTGTGTTGTCCTTGCCCCTCTCTCTGGGGTTTGAGCGTCCAAATTCATGTACAAAGTCTGTAAAAACTGTACAGCTATTGCTGTACAAGAAATAGAAAGCTATGTTCCTTTCTTACACCCTTCTTGCGCATCCCTCCCTGCCCCTTTCAGTATGTTTTTCCTCCTGCTTGGCCCAATTTCACCACTGTCCTATCACCCCTTTTTTTCTTTTCTTTTTCAATTTTTAGTGCAACTCTGCATGGAGTTAAGCAGCACAATGCGCAAAAGCACACAAACCTGCTTAAATGTGCCTTAATGATCTTATGTGTTTCTCACAGTGTTAGGCACATCTGCAAAATAATCATCCCTGCCACATTTCAAACCCATACCTTGTCAACTACAGCATAGTGCATTAGCCCACTAGGCCACTCAGCTCTAAGTTAAAGCAGGTGTTTCCAGCAAAATATACTGATTGCCATTGACAGACTGCAAATACATAAAATGAGAGTGTACCTGGGACTGTGATTCAAACATTACACCAGTACACAGCAAAATATATAATGATGGATGTACATGAGGCCTGGGATAGCAGGCATACCTGTCAACTGTACAGATTGTTGCATAATGTCCAGAGTCCCCCCTATTTTGGCCTAGTTTTCATAAAAATCATATTTTTCTGGCAAAGTAGTGGTAAGTCATTAAAGATTGAGGTTAGAAAATCACGACAGACATTTAAGTTTTACATTTCATACCCTTCAGAAAACACATCCTAATGCAATATCTGTTATTCTATCAACATTCTAAGTTTTTAAGAACAATATTAAAAGATTGTCCCTATTTTTGGGCCTTTGTCCCACTTTTATTTATGGCTTTGTCCACATTTCTTGCTTTAAGAGGTTGAGAGGTATGATAGCAGGTAATTGTTCCCTTTTATCAGCAACATCTTTAAACATACGTGCTAAGGCAGCAGTGGCAAAGTACATGTGTACAACTGGGACCCTAATCCACAACTGCCTTTGAAAGCCATGCATTTACTAACGAGAATGCAGACGTGTGTCACAGACCGTATGTATGCACATATATCTTGCAAATACACCTATGATAGCATTGACTCAGTAGCTCAGTCTGTTAAATAGCTCGCATGCAGTATATTTTGCCACCCACCATCCAGGGTTCTAGTCCAGTATGTTGCACATCAATTACATTCTTGTGAACACAGCAAGTAATGACTGAGTCATGCAATTTTAACCCACACAGGTTGCTGTTACTGCATTAACTGCTACCCATGTTTGCAAGTCAAAGGCCTCTAGGTAGGGACACACTGCACATATTTGTATAGCCAAGCTATATGCTGCCTACTACTCCGTGATTGGCACTGTTAAATAACAGATGTACCTTATGCAAATGCTTCAATTGAACTATAAATGGTGCCCTTACCCTGGCTTGCTGTGATGACATAGGTGACACTGCTGCCTCAGTTACACATACATCTTGCTGTCCTACAAAGAGTTCGCACTCCCCCTTATGTGTCCTGGGCTACAGCAGCAGCTGCATCCTTGAACATACATAGCTGTATGTTAAGCTAGCTGCTACAGACCTACCATACCTCACAACCCCCTAGAACAAGGGATCCAGACAAAACCATACATAAAGGCTGGGGGGCAAAGGTCCAGTGACAGAGACATCTTTCACCGTTTGCCCCTACAAAGAAAGTGAGCTGATAGAATAGCAGATACTGCATCCGCATGCATATTCTAATGGGTATGACATCTGACATCCACATGTCTCTTTCTCTCCTTACTGACCTCAACCCACAATGTTTACCACTGAACTGCCAGATAATCACAATGTCATGGCACAATGGCCCAAACATAGCATGCAAAACTATGGACATACTTCATAAATCTCAACAGTGTACAGTATTTATACCTATCCTCCGTGATGCTGTAGTCTCTACATCTCATTAATGTCCATCTCAAAGACTAAAAAATAGGTCAAGGCCTACATGAAGGCCTTAAATATTGCACTGTGGTGCCATGTCATTGGCTAATGAAAGTGCAACCAAGCAATTTGAGATGCAATTAACAAGTCTGAGCCACAGATTGGTGAACAGGCAATTACCTGATAATGAACATTACCTACAAAACACAATCAACCGCTTATGGGGAACAGGTCTGTATGTTGCTTTACTTAGACACACTATAGTTTAGTAAGCTGTTTGCAGAGGATCTGCTAAAAAAAAGTATGACCTTAGTCTACCAGATATGCAATACATGTGTCCACATAATGGGATGCAGATGGGAGGATGTAGGTATGGGGAAAAGGGATTAAAACAGTAGGCCTGTAATACATCTAGGCATTGACATGTTGGGGATATTCTGCTGACCAACAGGTACAAACATGCCTCTCAACTGTCCCTGCTTTGAATCAAATCACAGCTCTGCCCCTGTTACTCCCCCTACAATGGTCGGGTTCTGTAGGAAAGCATGATGAATTAGACATATTAACAATAAGTAAGGGTTTACACAGCTGGAATATTACATGATGTACTGTAATTCACCTCCTTTCAGTCTGTCAGCGTCATGCAGAAATAGTTCAGACATTGTAAAGGTGTCCCTGATTGTCCCTGATGTACTCTGGCTAGGTCACTGTTTTGCTGACATGTGCACCTCATTGCTTGAGAGCTATGGCTAACATACCTGTCAACCCCTCACAGCAGGAATTCAGGTAATAGCCATTATTAGTGGGGGGACACAGGCCCAAACCCAGTGACAGAGTGTACATATTGGCCATACAAAGTAAGACTATGGATAGACTAACGGAGATTACTGCAACATAAGTGTTTTCTGAGGGGTTTGGTGTGTGACAGCCAGATTCTCTTTATTCTGACAACAACTATCAATGATTGGCCAACTGTTTGTCAGACATCCACGTGTTTATGCCAAAAAGACCACATATATGAGGCGCACCTTCACATTCTGCGAACATCTGTGGAGTGGAGAGGTATGATGCCTACAAGGAAGAAATAATACAGCAGGTTTGCATTGCTGCCTGTCATTGTGACACATTGGTGTTGCTGGACTTTCCCCATATAGTTGTAATAGCACACAGCTATTTTCCTGACAGTGGCTGTATGACATAGTAGTGGGACTTTGCTTGTAGGGGGCACACCACAATAGACTGCAGTGATGGTTGTAGACACATACATCAGACTCTGTCACAGCACACAGGGACATAAACATTATTGCTACTATCTTGGTGATAGCTGCACATGTATTGTGTTAATAGACTTCTGGGTTTGACGTGTGAGGAAACGGTGGATAGTGCAGCCCATTTTGGTTGTGAGGGAGTGGTGGACAGTACAGCCCATTTTGGTTGTGCAGGGTCTGTACATAGTGGATGTCCATGTTTCTGGTCTTGTGATACATTCCTCTCTTGTTGTCTTTCAGAAATGATGTATCAAAGGAGGCACCCAGCATTTACAGCCACAGAAAATAATGTTACCCTGGATGGTGTCAGACTGAATCGCCACATTCTGCTGCCTAGGAGTCACCAAAATCATGACCAACATGCAG
Source organism: Protopterus annectens (assembly GCF_019279795.1). Taxonomy (NCBI): domain Eukaryota; kingdom Metazoa; phylum Chordata; order Ceratodontiformes; family Protopteridae; genus Protopterus; species Protopterus annectens. The sequence goes on along the minus strand of NC_056733.1, from coordinate 345,104,340 downwards.
CACTGTGGGCTGACATCATCATGGCAGTGAACCAAATTGCCCAACAGGACAGGACCTACAAGCAGGTCTGACACCCGGCCATAGATATGGTCAATGCTGCAAGGCAAAGGGCAGCTGCTGTGGTCAGGGATCATGCTGCCACCAGTGGACGGCCTGCAACAGTACAACCACTCTTGGCCACAGAAGAATTCCGAGCAAACCTGGGATGAGGCACCAGCTCCAAGACATCCATCAGACTATACATCCTGGGGGTGGGTGCCACAGCATCTACATCAGAGGAGCTTCCAGGTAAGCTTACTGTGTTCATCAGTGTAATATTATATCAGTCATTGTGGTAGGCTCTGCATACCAGTACATGGCTGTCATGTCTATCTGCACTGGGGGTGTTTGGTTTTAATGCACAGTTGTGCACACATACTCAGAATGTCAGAAATCTAGGCAGTAGCACATTAGCTACTGTACATGTGGATATATGCACATATTACCTTGTAGCAATGCAAATTTGGTATTGCTGACAATACCTCTCCCTTACATTTTTATAGGTGCATCAGGGTCTGGTCAGAGTCTGAGGTCCTGTACCTGCTTCATAGCTAGGTTCATAGGTAGGTTCTAGGCTATCGGCCCAAGGGCCTATGTAAGCCTAGCCAACAAGGTTCCCTGGCTTACGCCAACCAAAAAAGTTATTTTCCTGTGCCACTGTCGAGTAGAGACACAGAAGTGATCCCCGGGGTGTATTTCCTATTTCCCATCCACTCATCAAGATATTTCTTGAAGAGTGCTAATGAAGATAGGTTAACTAGATAGGTTAGATAGGTAAGTGTGATACTGTTGTTTGACAGATTGTATATACCCTAAGAATGTTAAGGGCTGCCATGTTGCCCTAGGCACAAAATGTTAAGGGCTGCCATGTTGCCCTAGGCACAACTGGTATGCTTAACCAGAGTAGAATAGTTGTATGTTCCATTTCAGAGCAATTAACTGAAGTGCATAAAATGGGTAATGACAGCTGTGTATTTGCAGGAAGATTAAGACATTTGCACTTATTGTTAAGAAGGACTATACAGCCTGCTATACAGGAGTTAATCACTCCAAGATGCCACACACAATCGGGAGATGGTACATACCTGAACCACTGATACTACAACTGGCATATTATGCTCAATAAAGGTGCACTGAGTTTTAGGTGTAGGTCTGTCAGATACACTGTCATATTGCTTATCTTACAGGTGTATTGTAATGGCAATGTTAATCAGATGTAGCTGCAGTGCATGTTATAAAGGGCCTGTCTTGTCTGTGTATGTTGTGTGCTTGTGTGTTATGCATGGGATCAGAAATAATATGTGGGATATGTAATGAAGTTGTGGCTCCACAACTGTATGTATCTGTGGAGATTACCATGCATAATAGTGCAGGTAGGAATGCACTGATTTTGTCTTCCTCCTCACAGGTGAACATGGAGGTTGGTGTCTTTCCCCCTGACAATCTGATGTCAGTATCTCATCGGACTCTGATTGTGATGGTGGCCATAGTAAGGCACATGTGGGGTTGTTGGGGCTGTATCTGTCCCAGGGGTTGGCATCTCACTTCCTCCCCATTGTCCCTGCACACAGTCAGTATGTCCACACATACCCAGTCCCCTGAGGCCACAGATATCGGAGAGTCAGAGGGTGATGACATTGAACAGAACAGTATGGCAACTATAGCATCAGTGTGTGTAGACACTTGCCATAGCCAGAGAGCTGGCAAGGTCCCACACAGGCAGATTGATAGGGGTGCTCAAAGGAGGACTGCTGTCCATTCACCACCTCAAAGGTGTCACATCACGAGTCACTTGCCACATGTTTCAGTCCAGCATAGAGCCACAGGCATGTTCTGAATGCAACACCAGACAGATGCTCAGGATTATGGATACAGCACAGTCTGACATTCATGACTGCCTCCACTGCATTGGTGATGCCATGGATCATTTTGCTGAAGTAGTTGACAGACAGTGGGCCGAGGCAGTGTCACTCTTTCAACAGACAACATCTGTGCTGGAACATCTGGTTGGAGTAGGGAATCAGACACATGGACATAGGTTAGCAACACCATCTGCTGAGACTGCACATGGCCATGCACACTCATGCTCCCATAGTGGCAGTACCTCCAACACTAGAGAAGGAAGTGTGCTGTCTACACCACAATGTGGCAGACTATGGGCATGTGGTCCTGGGTGGTCCCGTGGAGGACACCAGCCCGACAGACAGCAGTCACCATCAGCTACTAGCACCACATCTGACCCTGGCGGAACAATTTCCCGTGTATATGGCCGGAAATGGTGAACTGCCCACTCTGCCATATACGTTCCACAACTGTCCAACATACACACATGTGGGGCTAGCACTGGGCTTGACTATGTACATGCACACCCTCAAACATCACTGTCACATGCAGGTTACCAGCAGGCATACACTGCACCTCTCCATGGTCCATCTAACCAGCATCCCTTCCTGACTCACACACATGTTGTCAACTGTTTGGCACATCCTAGGTCTCTGGCAACCCCACACCACACCCTGTGCATGTGATGATACCTGTACCACATCACTGCCATCCATACCATTGATGCAGGGACATGCAAATATGTGTCTGATGCACAGAGTGACTATATTACTTTACATGTATTTGTGTAGTGTGGTATAGTTATGCCATGGCAGGTGTTGTGGGCCATGACAGGTGCTGTATGCTGGCATGTGTCATTACTACACATCAAACTTTGCGCATCTTTGTTGCATGATGTTAGACTGGCGGCAGTGTTACAGAATGGCAGGTGTCTAACAGACCTGTGTATGTTTCTGCTCCAGGGGTCTGAGTGGCTTAGCTATGGAGACTTGCTGGCAAAATGGTGGCACAAGATGGCATGGCAGCACAGCAGAAATATGACATTGTCAAGGTACAGCTGTATACGTGCATGGTTACCTAGGTGCATATATGTTGAACAGTGAGTGAGAGACAATGGGGGCTGTCAGTGTAATCATGCATGCATATCATGTGGCAAGGTCTGCTAACCTTGATATGTGTCACCTTGGTGTTCCATACATACAAATGTAGGTGGTGGTGGATAGCAGTTATGCCTAGGTAGATGTGGGCTATTTTAGGGCCAGCAGCTAGTCACAGGGTGGTAAAATGCAAGATCATTGCACATAAATAGCCCACATGACCATCTGCATACTGCTGCAAGGGGATATATTTGTACACACACTTGGCATATGTGAGATTAGAACCCCTACCTCTCTGGTCGTACACACTAAAAAACAAACTTCTTCTCCCATGCACCATGGAGCTTACCTGCTATTTGGTTGTCAGCCAGTGCTGTTAAGGTGGATGACATCAGCAGGCCTTTTAAAGGAGGACAATGGAAAGGCTGGCAAGTAGTCTTAGGGCCTTAAAATGCATAACCATTGCATAGAGACATATCCTCACTGCTGCAAAGGGATAGATTCACACAGATGCACACAGTTGCCTGGTGTGAGATTAGAAGCCCTACCTATCAAGTAGGGTACACTATAGCACAAAGCATTTATAGAATACACCACAGAGCTTATCTATCATTGGGCTGTCAGCCAGTGCTGTTAAGGTGGATGACATCAGCATGCCTTGTAAAGAAGGACAATGGGGAGACTGTCAAGTAATCACAGGGCCTTAAAATGTGTAAGCATTACACAGAGACTAGCCATATAGGGATATCCTCACTGCTGTAAGGGGATACATTTACACACACACACACACACACACACACACACACACACACACACACACACACACACACACACACACACACAGACACTTGCCATGGAACTATGTATTGTTCGATTGTCAGCCAGTGCTATTAAGGTGGATGATGTCAGCAGGCCTTGTAAAGGAGGAGACTACACACACATCTAAGGTGGCTAATGTGAGATTAAATTAAATTAAAATATATGTGTGCATGTGTGTGCCACATACCAATAGATAGGGTAATCATGTGTGAGGGGGATACGAAGAGAAAGATACGTATACATAGCTGTCTGTATGCACAGACATATTTCCACATAGCAGTTCTTTGGGCAGATGAGGCATCAAACATGGTCTCAAGTTAGCTAAATGTAGGAGCATGCCCAGTGTGACTGTCAGTACTTACACGGTGACTCAAAGCCAGACCTACCTGTACTCCAGTCCAGGATTTTGTGTGCTGCAGCCAATTGGCTGCTGCACCTGATTCAACAGTCCAGCACCTCCCTGATATTTTGTCCAAGGCATTCCTCAGCTGTTTGCTGAATGTAATATATGACACATACCTATCAACTGTACTGATTGTAATAGAATGTACAGAGTTTTGCGTCATAATTTTGGTACATTTTACATAGCATTGTGATTTTCTGGTACATTAGTGGCAGATCATTATAGATTGAATATTAGGAAATGATGTCAGACATTTGAGTTACTGACTCCATAAACATCAGGACATTGATCCTACTGCATGACCTGTTATTCTCTAGACTTTCCACATTTGACTGGCCAACAGATAATCCTTCTCCTTATATTTGAGCCTTTGTCCCACTATGCTCATGGCTTTGTCCAGATTTCCTGCTCTAAGTGGTTGAGAGGCATGATGTGGGGAACATGATGCAACATCATGCACAGGGTGACAGTCTTCACACGTCTCCCTCTACATGCTTTTGAAGAATGTCCATCATTCCACCCCATATGTCTGCCCTGTTCCTCATACAGTTGTGTTTGTCTGGTAATATACTACTAAATGCAGTCCACTGAGTTGTTGTAAGTACTGCCACAGTTAAGTGATGGCCTTTACATCCTGTTGCTAATCTGACCTGTTGGAACCTGCTGTTATACTAGCCACCTTCTAGGTTACTCAGAGCATGTATAATGACTGTATGTTTGGCCCTCTGTCCCCCCCATTTTCTCTGGCTTTGTCCAGCTTTCTTGCAGTAACAGATTGTGGTGTTTTAACAGTCTGTGAGACTCCTACCATACAAGTAACCCATATGCAAAAGTTGTAGGTGCAGTCAGTTTTGAACCATCAACATCATTAACCATGCTAATGTCCTTAGCCCAGTGAGTCACACCAGCCACCAGAAACAGAAGTTTAATTCCTCACACTATCAACAGCATACAGACATACAGTGTGACCCCTGCTGTGACCCCTGCATTTTGTGGAAAAAAGAACATGTGGCCAGGTTATTTTTGACAGCCACGGGATTGAGGGTCTTCTGCTATATCCTTACAAACATACTGTTACTGCAGTTGTATGGGAACACTGATGTGTTGGTGGTATGGGACTCTGGCATTGACAGCCATGTGTCTGGCATATGATCCCACTGTTTGGCATTTCCCTTGCATAATGCAGTGGGGTTTCCAGCCATGTGGCCTACTGCATATTATGGGGTACTCAGTATTTGACAGATTACCTGTTGTCTCAAGTAGCTGTCAGTTCTTTGCAAGTACCCCAGTAGCCCACTCTATTCCCTTGAATACATGCGGCAGGTCCATACATATGCTACTACAGTCTAGTATCCCATACATTTGTTGTATAGGAGATTGACTTACCTTGTGAATGCAGCAGTTGAGAGACCTATGCTTCAGGGCTGACTCTGTCTGATGCATGCATAACACAGCCAATACATGGTTAGGTACAGGTTGTGTGATCTGGCTGGCATCCTTTTTTACTATGTATTCAAGTCAGAGTATGGTGTCAGTCCCTAGGACCATAGGTTGTCAGTGCATGTGCTAGGCGCTGCCTCTTGGCCAGGGCCAGGGCATAATGGGGATGTCTATTTCTGCCTACAGGGACAGCTTCAGTGGGGTTTCTCCTTTGCTGTGGGGGCCTAGGCACTGGTGGAGGGATGTGTATCCTTTCCCCCTGATCCTGCTGCAGCTGTTTCCACAGGATCATATTGTATAGCATGGCATGTACTGTGAACATCTGTACACATGTGGCTGGAGAGTACTGCAGTATTCCACCAGATATATCTAGGCACTGGAACCGTGACTTGAGCAGCCCAAAAACACACCCTATGATGTTCCTAGCTTGTGTGTGTGCCTCATTATAGGTTCATAGGTGTGTACTAGGCTAATAGCCCTGGAGCCTTTGTAAGCCTAGCCTATAGGATTATGCTGGCATCGTGCCACCTGACCTTAGTTCCCAGTGCCTCTGTCAAGTAGAGCACTGGAGTGATCCCTACAGTGAATTTTCTATTTCCCATCCCCTCATCAAGATTTCTCTTGAAAAGGGCCAGTGAGGTGCTCTGTTTGACATGAATGGGAAGTCTATTCCATAGCATGGGCAGTCTCTGGGTTATGAACCTGTCCCTCCTGCACTTTCTGTTGATTGTGGTAATGAGGTTGAGGTCTCTGGAGCATGTGGTGTGGATGGATAGGGATTTCTTTAGATGTAGCATTTCTAACAGAGCTGGGTCAGACATGGATTTGTAAGGCATTCGTCAGTAGGTGAGTGTGCATTTCTGATGGGTGTCATCATCCATAATTCCAGTGCATAGCCAGCATCCACCAGTAGATGGCTGTATGGGATGTCCCCCTTAGCAAACATCTGGTACAGCTGTGATGAGTGCCAGATATCATGATAACTGCCAGGGCTGCCAACACTCACATTCATGATAATGCCTTGGGAATTGCACACAACCTGGCAGTTGATGGAGTGATACCCCTTGCAGTTGATGTAGACGCTACCCTCTTCACCAGGCAGTGCTTTGATGTGTACATGAGTTCAGTCTATGGCACCCAGTACCTCTGGGTGGTGTGCTACATGGTAGAATATTTGTATTCTGCTATCCCTTTCACCAGGGGTGCAGGGTAAATAAATGTGCTCACTGGCATGTGTTTGCATGGCATCCAGGAACTGGTGTAGTACCCTGGATGCTGATGCCTGTGAGACCCTCATCATGTCCCCAGTTGGTCTTTGGAAAGTACTTGTAGCTACTATCCTATGGGCTACACATACCTTTGTTTCCAGTGGGATGGGTTCCCTCTGTTGGCTCTGGGTCTGAGTTGAGGGCAGCAGAGCTCGATGAATTCTTGTAGTATGTCCCTATCCTCCCTGTAGTGCTCTACAATTTCCAGCTCATGTAGCTCCTGGAAGGTTACCCTGAGCCTGAACAGTCTTTTTCTTCTTTTCAGTCTAGACCTATTGTCAGCAGCAGCATCAGCACTGACCTCAGCATCTAGCACATACCGATGTAGCACAGCTGCAGCAGCCTCTAGCATTGCTTTGGTTAATAATCCCATGTGTGTAATCCACTGGTGCAGAGTATGGGGGTGAAATCAGATTCTATGGTGTATACAACTTTTCTAGTGCTCTGTTGCAGGTATAGCCTGTGTGATTGGTTACATATGATCCATTCCACCTGCCAAGCACATCATTATCATTGTTTTAATGGCCCAGTTTAAGTGGTACAGGAGACATCAGTAATTTATATGTGATTGGCTTTCCCAGACAATTTTCTTTTTCTTTCTTTTTTTTTTTAACAGCCTTCCATGCTAAACACTGCAGCATGATGTGCAAATCCATGCTGCAGATATAAACAATACTCAGTACTCAATGGACACCCCCTCATAGAGGGTCATGCTCAGCACAGTGGTGTGCCATGCAAACACACTCAAACTAGCTAAAACACACACCCCAAAGGTAAACAAAACTTAGCAGTCACTGGACACACAACCCTGCTCAGCTCAGTGGCACAGCATGTAAACAAATGCCGATCAGTTCCAATCTGCTTAAAGAAATACAGACACACCCACTTTTGATATCAGCTACCACTTCTGTAGACACCAACATGGTTCTGGGGCTACACAGATGTGATATGCAGTCAGAGATACCCATTTTTCCTATTCAATAACCCCAGCTCATTTGCATACAGATCTGTGCACACATCCAGTAAACCACATCATTACAGACCCTGCCTCCTTAGCAAATACAGACATCTACCATTGTACACATTCCCTGAAAAGCCCTATAATGCATTATTGTCACATATTTTATTTTTCTGATTTTTACACTTTTAAATATTTTCTTTTTGCATAACAGCATGTTTGTGCACTGCTGTGTGCCGCGCAAACATATGAGTATTAAAAAAATATTTTACATTATTTGCCATTACTTTTTAAACACACAGGGCATAGTTTTGCACATGTTTGTGTCTGATATTCTATTTCTGTGCTTCTACCTTGGCTTTTACAGCCCCTGTTCAGTTTATCTCATGTACACAGAATTTTTCCATGTACACTTCAGACACCAACACGGGGTCTGCACTAATGCCTATCTGCTTGCTGGATTGCACCCTCATTTGCATGCAATTCACCTGCTTATAAAGTGATTTGCATGCCATGGACACTTCCATGTTTGTGCACTTGTGCTTGCCCCTCAGCTCCATTTACTGGATTGCCCAGCTGCTTACTTCTGTGTAAGCTCCGTACCACTATGCCTACACAGGAAAAAGTCTGTGTAGGCTTTATTGAATGTTTACATCTGCCCCACAAAGTTAAATGTTTAGTATTCAGAAAATTTAATGAGTTCACATCTCATTAGCATCTTCACAGTGCTCAGAGAGCTGAATCTATACTAGCAAAAGGTAAATGTGTAGCTAGGAAACCTGAAGGTTAGGAGACTTGTGTATATGGACAAAATAGAAGATTGCTATTCTTTTGAAGATGATTTGTCAGCAGAGAAGGCTTAATTTTTTAATGTATGCTTGTATTATTCAAGAATATTCTAGATTTTGTAAAATGTTACAAATGTTTTTATATATCCAGGAAAAAATGGAACTTTTATGTGTATGCCCTTCTTATACCTCACTGTTGGCATAGGCAGTTTTGGCAGGCATTTGCGAGATAGGTTATACTTTCACCACAGCTATGTTCTTAACATTTGCTTTTGCAATGTCCTGTGGGATTGGAGAGAAATATAATGTACATGTCACTGATACTGGCGTTATGCTTTTGAGATGGCACAGAGCAACTTGCAAAGGAGTGGTGGGTACAGTGAAAAGTGACTGGCATTCATAAATTTACTTTTCTTTTGAAAAAGTGTAGTCATCCTGATAATTCTGTGGAAAACATATATACATAACTTATGTGGTATTCCTTGGTTTGTACAATCCTTCATTTGTGTGTGTGTGTGTGTGTGTGTGTGTGTGTGTGACCGTTCTGATGTACAAAATGAGAAGTGTGTTTCAAGTACTTTTCTGTTGAAAATGTGTAAACATCCAGATAATTCTGTGGCAAACATTTATACATTACATATGTGATATTCCTTGGTTTGGACGACTTTTTGTGTGGGAGAGGGAGCTGGGACAACCATTTAGCATTCTATTTTACTAAATGAAAATGTGTCTCAAGTGCTTAATGTTGATACAAGGTATGCTGATTGATCATGTTTTATAACAAATACATTACTTATGTGATATTTGCCTGTTTTATCCTTCTCTGTTTTATGTCACATAGGATTATGACATCCAAGCCTATAAATCCAAGAATCCCCCTTTCAGTAAAACTGAGAATGAGGTCATAATACAGTCTGTGAGGTGGCACGACACCTTTCTGTTTAGTAGAGACCATGGGGATATGGCTGCCAGAAAGGAGATTTGGAACTAGTTAGTCAAGAATGTAAATGCAGCTGATATTTGAAACCACGATTATGATCAGGTGCAGCATCAGGCTACTGATATAATTTCATCAGCCCGGAGGAGGGCAGCTGCAGTTGCCTGAGCAAAGCTGGCTAGAGGGGAGTGGTCCTGCTACTGAGCCACCACTGACACCAAATGAGGAGTTATTATCCACTGTCTGAGATCAACTCATATTCAGGTTGCACCACTAAATTTGACAATGGGCATGGACATGCCATTGCAACTCCTGGTAGAGCAAGTTCTCATGATCATGTCAGGATGTAGAGCTAGTACACAGCTTGGCTGTGTTCATGCAAACACTCACACACACATTTCACATTGAGTCCCCATACAGACACCCACACATAACAGGTACATGAGGCATTCATAAGACTTGTTGGTCATTCTGTCTCAGTGGCTATTTGATAATTAGCTAAATTTCTGCCTGCTGTCTTTCTTACTCACACAGAGTCACTAGTTTTGTGTCAGCCTTAGCTTCCTGCCATCCCCACACCCCACTCTGTGCAAATGATGATAAAAGTGTCATCACCTTGTTTCTATCATTTGGATTAAACTCTGCCAAGGACAGTCCCCAAGCCTGACCACAGCGTAGTCACCCTGCCATGTGAGCATAACTGGGAAACTAGGAAAACTAGGCAATAAACCACATGGAAATTCAAACAAATGTATTCGCTCATGCTAGCACATCTGGGGCACCCTTTGTACCAGCACTGGGGATCCAGGGTGCTTGTAAAAAGTAGGCTCTTGGTTGAAGGAAATTCATTACACCAAAGTTGGAAACCTGTATTGCCATGTGGAATGTTCAAACCGGCCACCACCTCTGCCAAAAGGAAATCATTGCCAAGGAACTCATGAAATGCAAAGTCTTGATGGCTGCAGTGTCAGAGTTACAGCTCACAGGATCTGGAACATTGACCATGCAACTACCTACAGCCAAAGAAACAATGATGCTGTACTTCTTTGGTTGTTGGAAGTGAGAGGCTGGTATTGGGTTTATGGTGGAGAGCCAGGCTGCAAAAAACATAATGGCTTTCCAACCAATATCAGACTACCTGGCAGTGCCCACCATCAATGGTACCAACAAGACCCACATTCCGTCCATCTACACAACAACTGAGAAGAGTCTGGACCCAGCCAAGGATAACTTCTAAAACCAGCTCCGATACATGATGGATTCAGTCCCACAGACTGAAATGATCATCTTGGCAGGAGACTTCAAAGTCCACATCAGTGAGGAAAGGTCTGGTTGGGAAGGAACAATGGCTAGATTTGGCCATGAGAACATGAATGATAATGGCCTGTGCCTTCTGTCCTTTGTTGCATCATGCAATCTCATTATGGAAAATAGTCATTTCCAGCATCCCCACAAACACCAGCTCACATGGTGAAACCCATCTGATGAGGACTCAGCCATATTAGACTACATCCTACTAAAATCCTGCTTCTGAATATTGCTCAAGGATATCTGTGCTATGGGAGGACCTGACTGTGGTTCTGATCATTACCTCATCCATGCCATGGTGCAGCTTAATTTTCAGCATGGAAAGTGCAAGTCACTTCCACCAGCATGGCTGGTCTGGAAGCAACTGATGGCCCCCCACCCGCAAACAGGAATTCCAGATCACACTGTGAAACCAGTTGGCAGCATTGGCCTAAACTGAGGACGTGGATGAGGCAGAAAAGCATATATCAAACTCCATCATGGAATGCGCCAAATCATTATGCCCACCCATCCACCACCGAACACAGCCATGGATGTCTGATGATTGCCTGGATCTCATCTCAACAGAAGCAGGCAAAGCTGGTCTACTACGAATGATACTAACAGCGCAATCAAGAAGTTCACCAGAGGCTGAAAGCAGAAATGGAAGCCTATTGGAGCCAAATGGCAGTCAACTTTGAGGAGACGACATCCAGACACTATTACTGCACTCTGTACAGCACCCTCAAATGATTGAGTGGGAGGACCAAACTCACCGGCGACAACATCAAAAAAGCAGACGTGACATTTGTGTGCTCACCTTGTGAATACCTGAAATGTTGGAGGGAATTCTTTGAAGAGCTTTCAACCATGACCCACCTCATGGACCAATGGTTGATCCACCACCCATCAATCTCCCTAATGCCCCAATGACTGATGCAAAGCCAACAGTAGGAGTGAAACCAGCTATCAGAATACTGAGAAACAGCAAGGCTCCAAGAGTAGATCAGGTCACTTTGGAAGCAATCAAGGCCGGAGGTGATATCCTGTTCCACTTACATCATGCAATGATTGAGCTGCTATGGATTACGGAATAGATACCATGCACATGGAAGAAAGCCCTCATTGTACCTATCCACAGGAAGAGGACAACAGGGAATGCAAGAACTACCATGGCATCAGCCTTCTCTCCATCATCGGCAAAGTCTTTATGAAGATTATACAATCTAGGCTACAGAAACACCCTGAGCAAACCAGCAGAGAAGAACAGGCTTGATTCAGACCAGAGGATGCTGCAATTAAATCTTCACCATCCCTTCAGCTAATGGTGGAAATAGTCTAGTGTGGACAATGTACAGTTATCATCTTTATCGATTTCAAGTCCACATTTGACTGTATCCACAGGCCTGCCATGTGGAAGTCACTGGAGACTGAGCACATACCAAAGAAAATCATCAGACTCCTTCAAACATTGTACAATGGTTCATCCAGCCAGGTGTGCATTCAGAATGAACTGTCTGAAGACTCTACCATCCAGACTGGGGTCCATCAAGGGGATGTGGTGTCTCCACTCCTGTTCAGTATAGTGGAGGACACCATCATGAGGAAAGTATTTGAGGGCAGGAGCGGAGTTCAGTACAAGGAAGCCCATTCTGTGACTGACCTGATGTTCACTGATGAGAGTACCATGTTTGCATACATCAGTGCTGAGGCTACAGATATCCTCTATGAAATCACCTGCTTCGCCCAATTCTATGGCCTACAGATAAACACAGACAAGAACAAAGTGATGACAACTGATGGGTCACAAGCCACAGTCCATTTTGCGGGAGTTCAGATCGAACAAATGCAAGAATTCAAGTATCTGGATTAACTGGTCCAGGAGAAGAAGAAGGTGGCATCAATAGCTGAAGTCTATAGCAACACTGGACAAGCCATAGCAGTGTTTGCCTAGCTCAAGTGGTGTGTGTGGAAAATGACAAACATCTCTATCACTACCAATATTTGCATTTTCTGGGCACTGATCTTGCTAGTTCTTCTTTATGGATCAGAAATGTGGAGCCTCTTCAAGCCAGGCCTGATCAAGCTTGACGTTTTCTAAATGCAATGCATGCCCCACATCTTGGGTATCTCACTTTGTGACCACATTAGAAATGAGAGCATCCAGACCAGATGTTACCAGCAGCCAACAATCAATGAACAAATCCAAAATAGGAGACTGTGTTGGTTTGGATACATGTATAGGATGGACACCCGCCACTTGCCATACAGACTATTATAGAGAGAGTGCCCCACAACCGGACAGTTCACAAATCTGTACCAAAGAATACGTTGGCTAATCAGGTTGAAGAGGACTTGAGAAGCTGGCAACCCCAACCTACAGGAGGCTAGAAGCATTGCCATAGACTAAACAGGATGGAAAGGCATGATGAAGGAAGTCCGGAATCCTTTGGCACCCACAGCAGCGTAGTGACTCTACCAGCTGCCAGCTAGGGACAAAAGAAGAAGAAAATCTTTTTAAATTCAGGGATACATATGTATTCTGTCTGATGCATGAGGTGATAGCTGAATGCGTGCTTGGTATATTTATCAGTGATGTTATTTTGACATTTTTACTGATTTCTTATAGACTTTTAGTGCTGTGATTACTACCTAGAAATTGTTGATATGTCAGTGAGGCTTATTGCTCCACTTTTTAGATTGTAGGAATAATTAGACTTTGGACTGCCTTTTGTATTCTGGGTATTTTAGATGTATGAGGCATGTTAGCTGATAAACAGCATAAATCTACTACATAAGTAAGTCCTTTCTCATATTGATGTCATTGCTGGACAGCTCACACACACACTCTACTTAGGTACATTTTCAAGTAACAGTATGCAAGTATTTGACATTCATTATTTTTCTTGCACATTTATTTTCTTGTTTCAGGTTCAACATTTACCTTGATAGTCCTGTAGTTGCAACTGTTGTAACTGGGAACTGACTCTGTCTGATACCAGCAGTATACAGCCATTACATGGGTAAGTAATGGTTGTGAGCATTGCCTGACATTAGTTTAAGTGTATGTATATGACAAGGATGAAAGTTGTATCCCTTAGATGGTCGGCATTTGTGCTATCCATTGCCTCTTGGCCAGGGTGAGGGCATATTGTGCACACCTATGTCTATCTACACCCACAGTGGCTGGTGGCTCCCTCAATGACTTCTCACTTGCATGTGGCTGTGGTTACCTTGCCAGTGATGGTGGAATGTGTGCTCCTTCCCTTCATTGTTCCTGTTGCAACTGTTTTCTCAGGATGATATTGTGAAGGATATCTCAGACTGTGACAATTTTGGCACAAGTACTGGGATCACATTGTAGGCCCCCGATCATACCTCTCAACCTCTTAGTGGAAAAAATCTGGACAAAGCCTAAAATGATGGGGGGACAAATAGGGACAGATTTTAAATATTGCTCTTACAAACTTAGAAAGTTGATAGAATAATAGGTTTTGCATTAGCATGAATTTTCTGAAGGACGTGGAGTCTTAAACTCAAATGTTTGTCATTATTTAATGACTTCAATCCTCAGCTGTTTGCCAGAAAGGAACAGATTTTAGGAGGAACACAACAAAAATATGAGGCAAAAATCTAGAGTGTGAAAACTTGTACAGTTGAGAGGTTTTCTCCTGATGTATCTAGGCACTGAAACCATGACATCAGCATCCCAGACACACACTCTGTGATATTTCTTGTTTGAAAGTGTGCTTCATTATAGCATCCTCTATAGGTGTGTTTGCATTTCTGATGGGCTTCATCAGCCAGGTTTCAAGTGTATATGCTGCATCCTCCAGTAAATGGCCTTGTGGGATATCACCCTTGAAAAATCTCTGCTAGAGCTGTGAGTAGTGCCAGATATGGGAATCATGGCAACTGGCAGGGTTGCCAGCACACACATTCAGGATGAGTCCCTTAGCATTACACATGACCTGCTAGTTAATGGAGTGGAACCCCTTTGTGTGTATGTAGACCCTTTTCTGTTCCCTGGCTGGTGCTTTGATCCCAATGTGCATGCAGTCTACGTCAATCAAGACCTCAAGGAAGTGTGCTACATACAAGGAAGAAATACTGCATAGTTGTAGCTCTGTCCTCAAGGGGGTATGGGGGAAATAACTATAGTCACTGGGTTGCTGTAGCATAGCATTCAGAAACTGATGTAGAATCCTAGATGCTGATGCCTGTGACACCCCCAGCATGTCCCCTGTTGGTCTCTGGAAGGTTCCTATAGCTAAACTTCTAAGTGCTACACATACTTTGGTCTCCATGGGTGTCACTCGTCTGGTCAGGATAAAACAGATGAACAGTTGTGGGTTTAGTTCAAGCAGCTTTATTATACACAGACACATCATGATTAGGGCTTAGTAACTTAAACTTAACTCATCACATCTGAGTGATGCCTCCAGGTGCATCTGCAGTTAACTCCTACTGACACCTCTAGGCATCGAATATTGCTTGTTCATATTTGCATCAGTAATTCCAAAATGATGGTATGTACTGGGTTTTAAACAATTTCATCTTAAAGCTTACACAATTGCAAACTCAACTGCATTAATATTTGATCTCTGTCTAGTGCAGGTCAATAGATATTAACTGTTGTTTTATTATACTAATTTATATAGATATAATTTTCAAAGTTCTCTAAATATCTCAACAACCAAGTAACACAGACAGAACTCCTTAGCCTCATATGAAAGATCTGAGCTAGATGAATAAAATGCTGCTAACTATATGTGTGTAACTTTAGTGGTTGCTGAGATATTGTAAGTTGTTTACAAAATATTACAAATGTAATAGTTACTGGGGAATTTAATAAAGCCTACATAGACTTTTTTCCATGTAGGCATAGTGGCACACTACTTACATGAAAGTAAGCAGGTGTGCGATCCAGGAAACAGAGCATGGAGGTGCACACCCATGCTCCTACACGGAAGTATCCGTGGCATGAAAATCATCTGATAAGCAGGTGAATTGCATGTAAATGAGGAAGGTAGAGTGATCCATGAAGCAGCTAGGGAGTCCTGCACACCCCCTGTTGGTTTCCATAGTGTACACGGAAAAATTCAGTGTACAGTATGTAAAACAAACAACAGTGGCTGTAAAGGTGCAGGTAGATGGGTAGAAATACCATAGCAGAGACAGATAACTGAAAACTATCCACCATGTGTCCAAAACCATATGGAAAATAATTTAAATTTATTTTATTTTTTTTAATAATGTGGGTATGTTTGCATGGCACACTGCAGTGCACAGACATGCTGTTGTGAAAAAAAATTAAAAAGTGTAAAAATTAAATTTAGTAGTATGTGACAGTAATCTATTATAGGACCCTAAGTGGATTATCTACCATGGTAGAATGGTTCTGTTGCTAAGGAGGCAGTGTCTGGAACCCTATGCAAATGAGCTGAGGTTACTGAACAGCACAAATGGGTATCTGTTTCTACAGATTCCATCCATGTAGGCACAGAACCATGTTAGTGTCCAGAGAAGAGGTGGCTGACATCAAAGGGGGTGTGTGTCCGGGGGCTTGTAAATTCATTGGAGCTCAGTGGTGATGTTTGCAAGGTGCAGTGTCCTCCTGAGCATGGGGGTGTGTACACTGACCTCTATGAGCACGGGGGGGGGGGTGTACACTGACTTCTAAGCTTTTTTTATCTTCAGGGGGTGTGTGTTTCATTGGGTTTGAGCATATTTGCATCATGCGCCACCATGCTGAGTGTGAGCTTTCATGGGGGTGTGTACACTGAGTGCTGAGCACTGTTCACCTTTGCGGCTCATGTTTGCGCGGTACGGCGCTCTGTTGAGAGAGCAAGTCTGTTAAAAAAAATTGTCTGAGAAAGGCAATGATATCTTAATTACTGATGACCCCTGTTTCACCTAAACTAGGGGCATTAACAGTCCTTAATGATATACTTGGCAGGTGGAATGCATCATAGGTAGCCAATCACATATGCTGCACCTACAACAGAGCAGTATAAAGGTTGCATACACCCATACATCCTACAATCTGATTTCACCCCCATACTCTGCACAAGTGGAGTACAGACTTGGGAGTTTTAACCGAAGGAATGCTAGGGGTTTCTGCAGGTCTGCTACATATGCTGAGGTCCATGCTTCTGCTGCTGCTGACTATAGGCCTAGACTGAGAAGGAGAAGATTGTTCTGGCACAGGGTAACCTTGCAGGAGCTACATGAGCGAGAGATTTTAGAGTGCTAGAGGGTGGACAGGGACATACTACAAGAACTCACTGAGGTCTGCCAACCCCAACTCAGACTCAGAGCCAACAGAGGGGAACCCATCACAGTGGAAACAAAGGTATGTGTAGCTCTTAGGATATTAGCTACAGGTACTTTCCAAAGACCAACTGGGGAAATTATGGGGGTCTCACAGGCATCACCATTCAGGGTACTCCTCTAGTTCCTGGATATCATGCTACCACATGCCAGTGAGCACATTTATTTTCTCCTCACCCCAGAGGTGAGGGCCAGTAATATGTAGCACACTACCCTGAAGTACTGGGTGCCATAGATTGCACTCATGTACACATTAAGGCACCACCCCATGAGGAGGGTAGAATCTACATCAACCACAAGGGGTATCACTCCATCAACTGCCAGGTCATGTGCAATGCACATGGCATTATCATGAATGTGCATGTGGGCAGCCCTGGCAGTTATCAGGACTCCCATATCTGGCACACATCACAGCTGTACCAGATATTTGCTAGGGGGGACATCCCATGTGGGTATTTACTCGAGGATGCTGGCTACACACTAGAAGCATGGATGATGAGACCTATCATAAATGCACACAGAGCCACCGAAGAATGCCATAATGAGGCACGCGTAAAAACTAGGAACATCATAGAGCATGTGTTTGGGCTGCTAAAGTCACAGGTCTGGTACCTCTATACATCTGTTGGAGCCCTGCAGTACTCTCCAGCCACATGTGCACACATGTTCACAGTACGTGTCATGCTACACAATATGATCCTGTGGAAACAGCTGCAGTAGGATCAGCAAAGGGAGGTGATACAGATTCCTGCACCAGTGCCTAGGTCACCACAGTCACACCCACAGGGAGACTCCGAGGAGGAAACCCCTGAGGTTGTCCATTTAGGCAGATGTAGGCATGCCCAGTATGCCCTGACCTTGGTCAAGGGACAACTTATAGCACATGCACTGACATCCTAGGGCCCTAGGGACTGACACCTTACTCCAACTCACATACATATTAGTAAAAATTATGCCAGCCAGCCCACACAACCTGTACCTAACCATGTATTTGATGTGTACTGCATGCATCACACAGAGTCAGCCCCAAACTACAGGTCTGTCAACTGCTGCATTCACAAGGTAAGTCACACACCTATTTGCCACTTGTAAGGGGTACTTGCATATGGTAGCATATGTATGGACCTGCCACATGTATGCAAGTGAATATAGTGGGCTACTGGGTTACATGGGAAGATCTAACAGCCACTTGGGACAACAGGTACTCTGTCCAATAATATGCACTAGGCCACATGGCTTAAAAATTCCACTCTACATTATTCAAGGGAGATGGCAAACAGTGGGGTCACACGACAGTTGCACAACTGTCTATGTCTATGCCAGCAGAGCATGGGCTGGTCATCTCCCACCCCCAACACATCAGTGTACCCATACAACTGCTGTAACAGTAAATCTGAAATTATATAACAGCAGAGCAGCCAATTCCAGGGCTGTGACATAGAACATGGGCACATGTTCTATGCCTCAGTAATGCAGGGGTGACAATGTATGTCTGTATGCTGTTGATTGTGTGATGAATGACATAACCCTGCCTGGCAGTCTATGTGGCTCAGTAGGTTAGGGACATTACCATACGTGATGGTTTGAATCTGGCAGTATCCACATCTTTTTGCATATGAGGTAGTCATATAGTGCTGTCCCTACAGACTGTCATATCCCTCAAACTGTTACTGCATGAAAGCTGAACAAAGCCAGAGAGAATGGGGGACAAAGGGCCAAAACTAGAGACAGACATTCAGATGCTCTGATTCACCTAGAAATTGGCTAGTATGAAAGCGGGTTGTATCAGTACAGCATATCTGAAGGATATAAAGTCCAAAACTCAAATGTTTGTCTGTACTGACTGCCTTATATAATATTTTATTGGAACACCACAAATGCATGAGGAACAGCCCAGAAGTATGGGGTAAAATGCTGGACATTATGAAAAAACATGTATAGAGAGGTATGCAGACTGTCACCCTGCATGAGGTGTTACATCATGCACCCCAGTCACATATTAATTGCACCACAGAGCCAGGGAATGCCATGAACAATGTCAGGGAAGTACATTTGTTAGCAATCACTCCAAGGGTAAAGTGCCTCCGTAACAACAGCAGCAGAAATCCAAAAGTAAAGTTGATGGAGGCCACACCACGACAATAAGAAGTAGACCATTCATTTAAGTAACATAATAAAACAAAACCAAAAACAATACAGCTCCGGTGACAATAAAGGCTGTCTTCTCAATTCCAATATGTGATGCACAAACACAAAATGAATAGTCCAATAGGGTAAAAAACAGGTGTAATAATCCACCAGATAAAACAAAATTAATACATGCACTGATTGAGCGCTTTTGTCTCCATCTGGAGACTTGAAGAAGTTTTGCGTTTGTGCATCACATATTGGAATTGAGAAGACAGCCTTTATTGTCACCGGAGCTGTATTGTTTTTGGTTCAGTTTACAGTTTTGTGCACTTGGTTACTAGTTGATATAATAAAACAAAAAAAATGTGTTCTCAGTAAGCGCTGTCACAGCTACCTGAATGCTTCATCAAACTGTTAAGAACACAGAGCATCAACTATTTCTTAAATATCTCATCACAATTATTTCATGGCCAATCAGGCTTCATTATTTCATTGGTATATTTGAATAGCATCATGTGATTGTAAAGCGAGTATTCGTTCCTTTGATGCAGCGCTTATTCATATGTATATTTAAAACTGTCATAGATATGAATATAGGTGTAAAGCGCAATTTCTCTTCTAATATATCTCTCATCTGTTTATCTATAGACCTATATATAAATAACACATGTATGTAAATATACCTATACTTAAAATGAATGTTAAAAACTGTCTATATCTGCTATCTAAAAAAGCATATCCTCTGGAACAGCTTTGCATTTATAAAAGCATATTGTGGACATAGGTAGCAACATGTATAATCATTCAGCGTACATCTATGCAAAATCCAGCGACTTATCATGGTTACATACATTTCTAGACTACCTACCATAAAGTGCTCAGTGCTTCATATAAAACATATCCTCTAAAATATCATTACAATTCTAAAAACATAATGTAAACATGGGTAATGATATGTATAGTCTTCTCAAGGCAGGATCTATCGACATATCATAGACACACAAATTTCTAGACTGCCTACTATTAAGTACTTAATGCTTCTTATAAGCTAAAAAAGACATCTATTAAATCATTGTTAACTAATATCAAAAATAAAATCCATCTATTTCATATTAATTCTGTTCTATGGTATCAACTCAGGCAAGAGACATGCTACACCCTTTTTATGTGTCATAGCAACTTGTAGCATCTCGAAGAACCATGGAACTCTTAAACACAATCTATCAAAATTCAACAGTGAAACTTAAAAAAGTCCCTAAAGAATTGATGCTTATCATGCATAACTATTAACTGCATCTTTTTATGTAAAAGGCATTTAGTGCTTGAAGTCCCTTGCTGTCAAAAATGGCTTTAAAGAGACCCTATCATTAAGTCCTGGGTATTTATCTGCTTGTAGCCTCAAGATCCATCTTATTTCCCTTTGTTCAGTGTAATTTTTGTGATTTCCTAACCTCACATTTCTATGTATCAATTCTATCACTAAAAACCTGAAGCTGTATGTTGTTCCTTTTTCAAAATGCTTTTGAGAAGTTCCCTTGGCTGGGGGGTTGGACGGGATATGGATGTCCAGTGAGATTAATTTATGGTCAGATCTTACCAATGAGGGGTATACCTCTGGTATGGAACATAGAGTCCCCATGTTGGTGATGATCAGGTCCAATATCTTTTCCCCTCTTGTGGGAGTGGTGACCAGTTGTTCCATAGCATTTGAGTTTATAAATTCTAGGAACCATTGGGTAAGGGTGTTGGGGCTTGAGTAGTGCTCCCAGTCTATGTTTGGGTAGTTGAAGTCATCCAATATAATGGTGTTTGGAGAGACCTTCATATTCTCCAGTGTTCTCAGGAAAGCTGAGTGGGGTTCCTGAGTTTGGGAGGGTGGTCTGTAGCAGGCTACAAACTGAAAGGCAGTTTTGTCCACTGTTAGTTGCACATGGATGGTCTCCGATGCTTCGTGCAGTGCCATTAACCTGGAGGTGTGCATATCTTTGATGAATATGGATACTCCCCCTCCTTTTGTGGTTTGGTCCAAGTTTTGGGGCCGAAAAGCATGGTATGAGGTATAACCTGGTAGTGCTGGGGTGCTCTCGGGAGCCTTGAACTAGGTTTCTGTTACTGCATAGATATCGATATTCTCCATACTGAGGAGAGCCTCGAGTGTGTGCATCTTGAGGTTTAGACTTCTGGCATTGAGCAGCAATACCCTTAGTTTCTTTTTCCTTGTGTTGTCTAGGGAGGTGGGTTTGTCTTTTGAGCCTTGCCTAAAAAAGGCACTATGGGGGTAGCAAGAGCTTTAGCCAGTATTTGAAAGCCCAGGGGTGACAGGTGCAAGCCATCCCTAGCGAGGCAACGTGGCTTGTCAAGCATGTCATCCCAATCTGACAGCCACTGGATCCCCTTTGAATGACACCAATACTTTAGCTAATTGTTAAAATTGATAATTTTGTCTTTATACTGTGGCATCATTCTTGGTGAGGGTAAGATGCTACTCAAGGTCAGGGTCATACTGGCCTGGGCTTCATGAACAGAGAGATCCTCTATGTCTCTTTTCATGTAGTCCAGGGAGGCACGTCTGAGGTCATTCACACCAGCATGGACAATGATGGAGTCATATTTGTACTTGCTTTGGAGTGACCTGAGTGCTTGTGTTATGTGTTGGATCCTGGCACCCGACAGGCAGCTTACAGTGGCCTTCTCCTTGTTCAGCCTGGTGAGTGGGACATCAGTGTGTCTGACAATAGAGTCACCTATTACAAGTGTATTAGGTGTGTTGTTTAGCCTTAAGAGCTGTGACTGTGTGGCACACTGACTTTGTGAACTATGTGATACATGGGTATTGTTGTGGGGTAGCGGCTGCTTGGATGTCTGCTTTGGAGGTCTCTGCTGTTTGGACAGATTTTTATTTAGAGCCTCCGAGTATGTTTTTGTGTGTTTATGTGTTTGGTTTGCTGTTGCGATAGGTCTATGTGAGACTGGATTTGTGGTGTGTGTGGTTACCTTCTCCTCCTGACTGACTGCATCAGTACTGGGTTGAGAGAGCTCAGCCTCCAGTTTGGCTATATAGTTGCATCTGTCACATATATTTGAGCTTGTTGGGAGGAGGAGAGGGTGGTCTGTGTACATAAGGCAGTTGTAACATTGCCTCAAGATTCCCAGATTCACCAGCTGGACTGGAGAGTAAACCCGAAACTGACTTTTGGACATGCCAGAATAGTATAAGGAACTACTTTTTGACTGATCAAAAAGGACCAATAGGGAGCCAAGTACTTAAGGGGAGTATAAGAGGGTGTAGTACTTTAGTTTATTAGTACTTACTTATAAGATTACTTATACGAGCAAGTGCAGGGCTTTAGAATGAAAATAGAGTGCTTACTTTGAGATTTAGAACAGTTCTAACGGAAAAAGTGAAGAGCAGACTTTGTGGAGCTGGAAATAATTTAAACCCATTTAAGCGGTGCTGCCCAATGCTGCACTATGTGCAAAATCTTGCAAAACTGTGCAAATGTGGGTTTTAAAGCAGGGAAACTGAAAGAGATAGGAATTGACCGAAAATGGCCAATAAGCTACTAGTTTCAGGGCTGAGACCACTCCTCCAGGGACAGATAGGCTGCTCAAAGCTCCCCACTCTCACTGGTGAACAGAGACGCTTCCTCCTATCCAAGTAAGGATATGGGCAACACAAGAAACTATACCACAGTCCGGAATTTAGCAAAACCTGAAATCTGGACTAATCTAGTTCAGCAAAGGCGGAAAGAGAATATATATATATATATATATATATATATATATATATATATATATATATATTTTTTTTTTTTGTTTTGTTTTGTTTTTTTTTTTTTTGCTTTTTTCTGGAAACAGCAGAAAAACACACAGAAAACACTGTAAATGCTATAAACAGGCTAACGTACTTTAGTGTGTAGCCTACAACAGTTATACAATACAATACAAAAATGACTTAAATTGATATAAAACAAGTGCAAAAACTGTAAAAAGCAGAAGGCAAATGCAATTTAAACTTTTTAAAGCACACATAGATCAGTTATAAATTCACTTTTTAGGTGGGAAAAGACAGTCGAAATAAAAAAACAGAGAAAAAAAAACTTAAATCTGGAAAAGTCTCTCTTGGGTCTCTCTGTTGCCTGTATCACTCTGCAGGACACCACGAGGAGCTGTGTGGAGTTGTATATTGGTGCAAAACTGCGCAAATGCGGGTTTTAAAGCAGGGAAACTGAAAGAGATAAGAATTGACACAAAACAGCCAATAAGCTACTAGTTTCAGGGCTGAGACCACTCCTCCAGGGACAGATAGGCTGCTCAAAGCTCCCCACTCTCACTGGTGAACAGAAAAGCTTCCTCCTATCCAAGTAAGAATACGGGCAACACAGGAAACTATACCACAGTCCGAAATTCAGCAAAACCTGAAATCTGGACTAATCTAGTTCAGCAAAGGCGGGAAAAGAGAATATTTTTTTTTTTTTTTTTTTGAGGAAACAGCAGAAAAACACACAGAAAACACTGTAAATGCTATAAACAGGCTAGCGCACTTTAGTGTGTAGCGCACAACAGTTATACAATACAAAAATGACTTAAATTGATATAAAACAAGTGCAAAAATTGTAGAAAGCAGAAGGCAAATGCAATTTAAACTTTTTAAAGCAACAGATCAGTTAGATAGACTTACACATAAAACCCAGTTCAGAGGGTGATATGCCAGGTCTAGTGTCACTGCCTCAGGTATGTAGCATCTCCTTTTTGTGTTTGAACAGGCATCTTGGAGTAAATGCCTCATGTATACTAGGTTGCATAGCCGCTCATAACTATAAATGCAGACATGTTGATGGTCACCGTTCAAATACACACCTGTGACTAACAAGTCTATGAACTGTAGTTATCTGTTCTAGAATGGAACATAAAAATATTCTATTCTGGCTAAACTCAACATTTGTACATAGGGCAATATGGCAGCCCTTAACTTTCATAGGGTATATATGATCCATAAAACACTGTATCATACTTACTAGGTACAGGACCACAGACTTGGGCCACTGCTGATGGACCTATGAAAAGGTGAGGGACAGGTATTATCAGCACCACCAAATGTTGCAATACAAGGTAATATGTGCATATATCCACATGTACAGTATCTACTGTGATACTGCGTGTATTGCTGACATATGTGTGCACAACTGTGTCTAAACCCTGACCCCCCAATGCAGATAGACCTAACACCCATGTACAGGTATGTACAGCCTGCCACAATGACTGATACAGTATTACACTGTTGAACACATTATGCTTACCTGGACGTTCCTCTGCTGTGGACATTGTGGCACCCACCTTCATGATGTATGCTGTGATGGATGCCTGAGAGCTGTTGTAAATTCCTAGGTTTGCCAGGAATTTCTATGTAGCTGTGAGTAGATGTTTTGTCACAGGCCCCCCACTGGTGGCAGCACAATACCTGGCAACATCAGTTGCCCTTCATTGTGCAGTATTCAGCATGTCTGTGGCCCGGTGTTGGACCTGCTCCTAGGTCCTGTCCTGTCAGCCAATCTGATTGACATCCCACACAAGGTCTGTCCACATTTCTGCCATTGCTCCTGATTATGCTTCCCCCTGGACAGCAATATCTGATGGTACTGTCTCAGTCCATCCAGTATCATGTCATTCTCCACCTCTGAGAAGGGGGCGTGTCTTTGGCGGTACATGGTTCCTGAAAGATAACAAAAGTGGAACACATTACAGAATCAGATACATGGACATCCACTATGTATTGATCCAGCACACCCGTAATGGCTTGTACTATCCACTGCTACCTCACAAGTCATACCCCACAGTCTAGCAACACTCTACATGTGTGGTTACCACCATGATAGTAGCAATAATGGGGTATGTCCCTGTGTGCCTTTACAGATTCTGCTGCATGTTTCAACACCCAGCACTGCAGTCTACTGTGGCGTATCAACTACGGGCAAACTCCCACTAATATGTCATATGGCTACTGCCAGACAATTAACAGTATGCTATTACAACAATTGTATGAGGACAGTCCAGCAACATTTGTGTGCACAATGACAGAAAACAATGCAAACCTGCTGTAAAATATGTTCCCTGTAGACATCATACCTCTCAACTATACAGATGTTTGCAGAATGTTAGGATGTTTGCCTCATAGTTTTGGTCATTTTTACACAAACTTGTGGATCTCTGACAAATATTTAAACACTGTCACTGAGTTTGGGCCTTTGTCCCCCATATATTATGGCTTTGTCCTGATTCCATGCTGTAAGGGGTTGACAGGTATGTTAGGCATAGCTGTCAACCAAACAGGAACATATGGAAACAGAAATAGGGACTAAGCCAGAGTACATCAGGGACATTCAGGGGCACTTTTAAAATGTTAGAACTATGTATGTGAAGAAGTGACTGAATGAGGGTGATGAATTACAGTGCATCATCTGACATTACAGGAGTAAACACCCTTACGGACAACTATTGTAGGAGGGATTGACAGGGACAGAGCTGAGATGTGATTAAAAATCAGGGACAATTGAGAGGCATGCCTGTAGGTGTAGGAGAGCAGAGTATCACTGACACATCATTACCATAGATCTAAAACAGGCTGACTGTTGTAATCTCTATAACTCATACCTCCATCCTCCCATCCACATCCTGTTATATACAGAAATCTATTACATACATGCTGGAGTGCAATATTCCTTTTTTGAACTGTGATTCTGGTATACTTATAGAAATCCTCTCTCTGTGTGATTTAAATCTCATACAGAGCTAATCCCCATAAGCAGCTGCTTGCCTTTTTAAGATACTGATCATTAGCAGGTATTTACCTTTGCACCAATCTGTGGTTTAGCATTGCTAGTTGCAGCCAAAACAGCTGAATTGCACTGTCACTGGCCAATGACATGCCACCATAGTGCAATATATAAGGCCTTCATGTAGACCTGAGCCCTTTTTTTAGTTGTTAAGATGGACATCACTGAGATGTGGAGAGTACAGCATCGCAGAGGCTATGTACCATAACTATCAACTGTAGAGATTTATGGGGTATGTCCACAGTTTTGCCTCATATATGTGATCAGTGTCCCATGACATAGTGGTCATTTGGCAGTTCAGTGGTAAACATTGTGGGTTGAAGTCAGTAAGGAAAGAGACACACTTGAGTGTCAGACTTCATACCCATCAGAATATGCATGCCAATGCAATAACTGTTATTCTATCAACCTACTACATTTGTAGGGGCAAACCATTTTACACATGTCCCTATCTGTGGGCCTTAGGACCCCCCCATTACATATGGCTGTGTCCAGATCCCTTGTTCTACAGGGTTGGAAGGCATGGTAGGTCTGTAGCACCTACCTTTACATACAGCTGTGTATGCTACAGCACACATAGGGGGGAGTATGGACACTTGTGAGGACAGCAAGCTGTATGTGTAATTGTGGCAGCTGTGGCAGCCCTGTCATTATGGCAGAGCCATGGAAAGGGTACACTGTACAGTCCAATCAAGGCATGTGATTAAGGTGCATCTGTTATGCAATGGTGCCAATAACAGAGTAGTACACAACATATAGTTAGGCTATATAGATATGTGTAGTGTGTCCCTACCTGCAGGCCTCTGACTTGCAAAGGTGTGCAGCAGTTCATTAACTAACAGTAACTTTATGTGGATTAGGATTGCATGACTCATTTATTACTTGCTGTCTTCACAATAATGTAATTGAATTGCTAGACAAAACTGGATTTGAACCCAGGACTGTGTGTGGCAAAATGTGCTGTATGCAATGTATTTAACAGGCCGTGCTACTGAATCACTGCAAAAGCATGTGTATTTTCAGGATATATGTGCACATATATAGGCTGTGAGAAATATTTCTACATCCATCAGCATGTGCATGGCTTTGTATGGCTGTATTTCTGCACCATGGTCCCACTTGTACATGTACTTTGCCATTGCTACCTTAGCAGGTGGCTTTCCACAAGTTGCCGTTAAAAGGCACATATGCCTGCTATCATAGGCCTCACTTACATCCATTATTATGTCTTTGGTTGTCTACTGGTATATTATTGGTACACTTCCAGTTTCCCATTAGTTTTTATTTCAGTTACATGCCTAATGACTGTAAGTGGCAATCAGTATGTTTTGCTTGAAACACTGGCTTTACGTCAGATCTGTGTGGTGTGATGGATTAATGCAGTGGGCTGTAGGTGAGTGGGGCCTGGGTTCAAAACTTGGCAGAGTTGTTCATTTTGTACATGTGTCTAACAATGTAATAAACACATTTAATCATTAAAGCTCATTAAAGTTTAGCTAAGCGAAGCATTGTGATGTGCCAAACCACTCCACTTTGCATAGCTCCACACAAACCCACACTAAAAAACTATAAAGAAAAGAAAAAGGGGGTGATAGGAAAGTGGTGAAATGGTGGCAAGCAGGGGAAAAAACATAGTGAAAAGCAAGTAGGGATTTGCAGGAAGGGTATAGGAAAAACCCATAGCTATCCATATCTTTTACAGCAACAACTGTACATTTTGACAGATTTTGTAAATTAATTTGGACTCTCAAACTCTACAGAGAGGGGTGAGGACAACATAACCTGCATGGTCAAGCCAATTAGACCAGAATAGTGGTGTCCAGTTTGCCAGGAGAGCTATGTAAGGGGCAATATATTTTTATTAGGAGACTTGCCCATTTATTTAAGATGAGAGTGGAATGCAGGGGGAAGGGACATAGGTAAATGTGGAGAGGTAAGTTGGGTAGGGAAGGATGCATTTGAGACAGACAAGACAGACGAGACAGCAGACAGCGGAGGTGTGTTACACATGGGGGGTAAACACCTTGGATGGGGAGGGTGTTGTGAAACAAAGTCTCACATGCCTCCAGATGGCAGTAGTGTGACTCATGTCCCCACACATGGGACAGTCGACACTGCTCCTTCACTGCCCCAAGGGTGGTTGTGCTGGAGCTTGGGTACCAGGGCAAGCCTGCCCCACCAGGTTGGCCAGTGTGCTCTCAACCTGGTGCAGGTGGTGTTAATAGCTTTGATGAACAATCCTGTACACTATGACCGGCAGTTGATGCTGGGTGACTGCAGCCCCACCGCTGCTGTTCCCAGGAAGAGGCTGGGCCTAGTCCCCTCAGGCAGTTCCACCCAATGCTGCAGATGGTGTAAGGGCAGTGGAGGAGGCACCACCAGCCTGAGTCCCAGACATGCTAGGACCCATTGCCATGGCCAGTTGAGGCAAGGTAGGCAAATCACCAGGAATTGGCCGACCCTGACGTGCTATGGTAATGGAGGTATAGCAGTAAGTATAGGTTAGTTTTTAACAAAACATTGTTTGTAATAACAGCATGGCAGAACATTGGAAATAATGCAATTGCATATCAATGCAAATTATGTGAAACACAAGAATACATAACAGAACAGTCAGTATAACTGCATGCCAGTAACAGTTACAGCATAAGGCCAACAAGATAGGTAATTTAACACGATATGTTAATATGCATCCATTTTAATACATAACAATAATAACAGATGCCCCAAAAAGCAGTTAATGTAACAACATATGTTAATAGTAATCTATAACCAATGAATAACAGTAATAAATAAATGAAGATAAGGAGTGGGGGGGATAGAGAGAAAATCAATCCATTAGTAACACTGCAGCTTACTTCCTTGACAACAGTACTACTATCTATCCTATGGGTCTGTATTTTCTCTATGTTTACAGTGAGTACAAGTCTTACATACCTCTCATGATATATGCACTTACATACCTCTCATGATATATGCATGTGACAATATGGGCCAAAAGGTAATAACTGCAGGTTCGTAACTACACAGAACACTTGCACATCAGGTGGACCTATATAACTACCAATGTGTTCTGTGGGCTGAAATGGTGATACTGTGCAATCTAAGTACTCATTGCCATGCATTCCTGTAACAGGTGGATTACTCATTATTAATTACATAATGTAAAATCACGGCACTTGAGAGACATGTATGTGTACACTACAGACACTAAACAGCAGTCATGGGAATAGAACCCAATAGCAATGACTGACTGCAGCAACTTTTAACAGACAGTCCATGCCTCCAGCCATACCAGGATTACACATATTATTTCTGACTGCACATTGCTGAGTTTTCACATTCTTTCTAATGATTTTAATAGTCTGGAAAATCAAAACACAATTATCTACTCATAATATGGGCTACCTCACCCATTTACCTGTAGTTCCTGTGGAGAGAGAATTTGTGAGCAATATATAACTGCTTCTGTAATATTTAGTGCTACCTAGCACTGGATTCAAACCCTGGTGTGTGTGTGGCAAAATGTACTACATACAGAGCATTTAATAAACTAAGCTACTGAGTCACTGCTGTTTACTAAGTGACTGATAGTTGCCTAGATCTTACTTGGAGCCAAAATATGACCTGGCTGTACTACTACTACAGTGTTATACTAGACTGCAGTCACAGTAGGGCACACATGCATGAAATAAAAGAATAGCAGAGATAGTAGGTATGCTATAAATCAGTCTAACAATGCTGGAGTACACACTTTATTGTTAGTGGGTTGAAATATCTGTGAAGTTAAACAATATCGAATAATGGAGTGGGCTACCTCATCTATATACCTTGCTTACCTGATGTTTGTGGATGACAGAGCATTATGTGAACAATATCGGACTGGAGACAGCCTTGAAAGTTACTATATGTGTTAAAAAATTAAATTGGTAGAAATTAGATTTGCATTCTGCAGCTATTATGATGTTATACTTGGCTGCAGCACCTTACCTTACTGCCTGAATGCATACAGCTCTACTACAATGGTTACAATGAGACATTCCTGATGTACACCATTTTCCTTGGTGTTATTGGTATTGATTCATGTTTTATTGCAGAACAGATGGTATTATTTATTTCTTGAAAAACAGCTTGACTTCCACAATTATCGCACTACACGCTTTATTGTATATACTTTAATGCAGTTAATGCTTTACCCTTTCTTTCTTATTTCACTATAATCAGCATAATTTATCCATACACACCACACCCACAGCACAACCTGACCAGGTGCCCAGCATATGATTTGACATTGCTAGCCCTCTCCTCTACAGCTGTTGGAGAGAAACACACCATTATCCATACCAGTTCTGCAGACATTCAGATTAGATATTGGTGAAACAGAGGTAAAAATAATTACATACTTGTGGGCCATACCCTGTCCTTGTTTCTTGGACCCAGGTGTCCAAGAGATCCCCCTTTTGACATTTCACATCATCATGGTGGTGGTGACACTGCTCATTTGTGTGGAGGATACCAGTAACAATGGGAAGTTCTCTGGACAGCCAGTCCCAGGCCTCCGCCTTGCACTCCAAGCCCTGGACACCTCTCTGCAGCAGCCAGTCATCATGGTTTTCAACAAGGAGTCCCAGAATGCTCCAACACTGCACCAAAAAGTGTGCACTTTCACCAACACCAGCCATAGTACCCTTCAGAGACAGAGCTCCAATGGTCTCTGCTGTATTCTTACCTAGTGGCTTTAATATAGTCTGTGTTCCCACCCTTACACATCATTGGACAACATTCAAAAAAGTACATCATCACTTAGCATAGCGCAAACCAGTGCAGGTGAGCTGAGAAGTGTGAAAACTCGCAGAATCATAGCCTTTGCAGAGCCTAGTAGTGAGCAAACCAGCCAAGCAGTGCCAAGCAACACATAAACATTGGCAGCCATTATCATGTTTATGTGGTACTTAACAGGTCTTAGCAGAGCACAGTGCAGCTATATTTTAAATTGGTCTGCAAAATGTTTATATTAAAATTAAATACTTATTTGCCTTCCATGTATTCAAAACCTGGGCCTTCTACACATGAAGCTGTGACTCTACCCATTAAGTTACATGGATATTCAGACATCAGGTGTACCTTTACAGATAACACTGGGCTACCTATAAGCCATGCTGAGCACCATGCCACGCCACACAAACTAGCACAGATACACTTAAACATACATTTAAATAAATAATTAAATATATCCAGTTTCTATTTTTAGATGTAAGGCAGTTGTCTGCTATCTTATCAGTGGGCGCCGCTTAATATTGCTGGTCTTCATGTCATGCTGCATAAACATGCTTTTTTATTAAAAAAAAAATAATAATTAACATAACACTAAAAGACAGTCCAAGGAGTCTCTTACTCATCTGTAGACATGGTTAGCACTACACCTCTCCCTACACTGATTCAGTACCCATGTTCCTTGGCTCTCCCTTGGCACTGCACCATCATTAATATGCATGGCACGCTGTCGAGGGGAAACCATGTACACCAACAAGGTATCATTCCATGTAGGCTCCACACTGTGCCTACATGGATTTTATTAAATCCTGGGAACTGTGTACTGTGACATAAAATTCAGTTTAAGACCTAGAGCCTAAAGAATACTGCCATTATAAAAATAGTTTGTGATGAAGAGTTTGCCATTTATACTTCTTTAATAATCCTTCTGGTTCCAGAGATATGAACATTTGTTTGAAATGTGAGGACATAATTTGATTCTGTGAAAAGGCTTAGGCTCCGCCCATTGAAAGTTACAGTGCAAACTTCCTGAGCTCTATTGCAGTGAATGAGTTAAATAAACTTATAAACAGACTGACTGCTACACTCATACATGTTAACACTCTGGCTGTTCTTTCAGAATGGCACTGCTGCCTGCATATGCTCACTATTTATATGCATGTGCCTATACTTGGAAATGCTTCTTAAAGTTACAACACATGCTCTGTTCTACATCCTCCCTCTTTGAGGAATAGGTCATACACTAAATGACAGAATTCATTCACATGCAGTTACACAGAAATGATCCTTTGACTTGCAATTATACAAAACTAAACAAATATAAAACAATCATGTCGAGTTTGCTCTGTATTTTACATTAGGTCTAGAAATATGACCTGATCATCCTCTTCTTTCGGCTGTTCCTGTTAGGGGTCGCCACAGCGGATCATCTGTTTCCATTTCTTCCTGTCCTCTGCATCATGCTCTTTCACACCAACTGCCTGCATGTCCTCTCTCACCACATCCATAAACCTTATCTTAAGCCTTCCTCTTTTCCTCTTACCTGGCAGCTATATCCTTAGCATCCTTTCCCCAATATACCTAGCATCCCTCCTCAGCACATGTCCAAACCAACGCAATCTCGGCTCTGTTGCTTTGTCTCCAAACTGGCCAACCTGAGCTGACCCTCTAATATACTGATTCCTAATCCTGTAGATCCTAGTCACACCCAGTGCAAATCTTAACATCTTTAACTCTGCCACATCCAGCTCTGACTCCTGCCTTTTTGTCATTGCCACCGTCTCCAACCCATATAACATAGCTGGTCTCACTACCCTCTTGCAGACCTTCCCTTTCACTCTTACTGGTACCCGTCTGTCACAAATCACTCCTGACACTTTTCTCTACCCATTCCACCCTGCCTGTACTCTCTTCTTCACCTCTCTTCCACACTCACTATTACTCTGAACTGTTGATCCCAAGTACTTAAACTCATCCACCTTTACCAACTCTACTCCCTACAACCTCACCATTCCTCTACCCTCCCTCTCATTTATACACATATATTTTGTTTTAGCTTTGCTGACCTTCATTCCTCTCCTCTCTAAAGCATATCTCCACCTCTCCAGGGTCTCCTTAACCTGGTCCCTACTCTCACTACATATCACAATGTCATCTGCAAACATCATAGTCCATGGGGCCTCCTGTCTAATCTCATCTGTCAACCTGTCCATCACCAGTGAAAATAAGAAAGGGCTCAGAGCTGATCCTTGATGTAATCCAACCTCCACCTTAAACGTATCTGTCACTCCCACCGCAGTCCTCACCAATGTCACACTACCCTTGTACATATCCAGTACCACTCTTACATACTTCTCTGCCACTCCCGACTTCCTCATACAATACCACAACTCCTCTCTAGGCACCCTGTCATATCTTTTCCTCTAAGTCCACAAAGGCACAATGCAACTCCTTCTGACATTCTCTGTATTTCTCCAACAACACTCTCAGAAAAAATATTGCATCTGTAGTGCTCTTTCCTGGCATGTAAATAAACTGCTGATAAATAATCATCACCTCCCTTCTTAACCTAGCTTCCACTACTCTTTTCCATAACTTCAAGCTGTGACTGATCGATTTTATCCCTCTGTAGTTACTGCAGCTCTGCACATCACCCTTATTCTTAAAGATAGGTACCAAAACACTTTTTCTCCACTCCTCAGGCATCCTCTGACTTTACAAAATTTCATTAAACAATCTGGTTAAAAATTCCACTGCCATTTCTCCTGAGCACCTCCATGCTTCCACTGGTATGTCATCTGGGCCAACAGCCTTTCCATTCTTCATCCTCTTCATAGCTGTCCTTACTTCCTCCTTGCTAATCTGCTTCACTTCCTGATTCACTATCCCCACATCATCCAACCTTCTCTCTCTCTCTCTCTCTCATTCTCTTCATTCATCAGCCCTTCAAAGTACTCTTTCCATCTACTCAACACACTCTCTTCACTTGTGAGTACGTTTCCCTCACTGTCCTTTATCACCTTTACCTGCTGCACATCTTTCCCAGCTCTGTCCCTCTGTCTAGCCAATTGGTACAGGTCCTTTTCTCTCTCTTTAGTGTCCAATCTCTCATACAACTCTTCATATGCCTTATCCTTAGCCTTCGCCACCTGTCTCTTTGCAATGCGCCTCATCTCCTTATACTCATGTCTACTTTCTTCAT
This sequence comes from Protopterus annectens, assembly GCF_019279795.1. Taxonomy (NCBI): domain Eukaryota; kingdom Metazoa; phylum Chordata; order Ceratodontiformes; family Protopteridae; genus Protopterus; species Protopterus annectens. The sequence continues at coordinate 345,070,191 of NC_056733.1, read as the reverse complement.
CTCTTTGACAGTTCCACTTCTTCTTCGCCAACCTCTTCCTCTGTATACTCTCCTGTACTTCCTCATTCCACCACCATGTCTCCTTGTCCTCCTTCCTCTGTCCAGATGTCACACCAAGCACCTTCCTAGCAGTCTCCCTTACTAGCTCTGCTGTAGTTACCCAGCTATTCGGTAACTCTTCATTGCCTCCCAGTGCCTGTCTTAACTCTTCCCTGAACTCCACCTCACAATCACTCTTTTTTAATTTCCACCATTTAATCCTTGGCACTGCTTTCACACTCCTCCTCCTCTTCTTGATCACCAACATCATCCTACAGACCACCATTCTATGCTGCTTAACTACACTTTCCCCAGTCACCACTTTACAGTCTCCAATCTCCTTCAGACTGGCCCTCCTACATAGGATATAATCCACCTGTGTGCCTCTTCCTCCACTCTTGTACATCACCCTATGCTCTTCCCTCTTCTTAAAATACATATTCACCACAGCCATGTCCATCCTTTTCGCAAAATTCACAATCATCTGACCTTCTGCATTCCTCTCCTTAACACCATACCTACCCATCACTTCCTCATCCCCTCTGTTCACTTCACAAACATGCCCATTGAAGCCCGCTCCAATCAATAGTCTCTCCCTTGGGTACACTCACCACCACTTCATCCAACTCACTCCAAAATTTTTCTTTCTCATCCATCGCACACCCAACTTGCGGAGCATATGCACTAACAACATTCATCATTACACCATCAATTTCAAGCTTCATAAACATCACTCTATCAGACACTCTCTTTACCTCCAAAACACTCTTGGCATACTGTTGCATTAGGATAACCCCTACCCCATTTCTTCTGCCATCCACACCATGATAGAATAATTTGAACCCACCTCCTATACACCTGGCCTTACTTCCCTTCCATCTGGTCTCTTGCACGCACAATATATCAACCTTCCTTCTCTCCATTATATCAGCTAGCTCTCTCCCTATACCAGTCATACTGCCAACATTCAAAGTTCCTACCATCAGTACTACACTCCTAACCACCTGATGATGTAACATAAAAATCAGAATTAGATCTAGCAACATGGAATGTCTTCAAGGAATGTTCAACTTTGGGGACACCTGGGACATCATTAGGAATAGGAATAGGTACTGAGACATGTTCTTCAATATGAACATTGTCTGGGTTGCTCTGAGATCTATAGTCTGCATCACAGGTACGATGCTGTGATATCGATTCAGACACCAGAAGAAGATACCTGTGATTTCTCCTGTATTCCATACTCTCAGATTCCCCTAAGTAGGATCACAGCTCAGCACATATACCTCTCACTTGACCAATTCGATCAAAGCCTTTCGCTGTTTGCATCCTTGATGTCTGTCCTTCTTTCAACAGATGAAGAAATCTGCTCATTTTATCATAGCTGGACTTTTGAAAGGAATGCTTCTTAAATAGTTGGGCTTTGATTGCCCTGGTGTTTTTAGCATTAGGCACCAACAAACTAGAACTTATAGGCAAGGTTGTTCTGGTTTGCCTAGACAGAAGTCTGTAAACAGTCAAGCTAAGTAAGTTGTCACCGGATATGTTTCTGAGATTAAGTAAATTCAAGAAGATATCAGTATCATCATGGTTTGACCTCTCTAGTAATTGCTTTGCACTCTGTACTATATGTTCAGCCAGGCCATTTGACTGTGGGTATTTCAGACTGTTAGTAATATGGATAAAGTCCCACTCATTTGCAAATTTCTGAAATAATTGACTGGTAAACTGGGTACCATTGTCAGAATAACTTTGTGTGGACTACCATGGACTGAGAAATTATGTTTCAACTTAGTAATAAGAGTACTAGACATTAGGTTAAGTAGCAAATCAATCACATATCAGTTTGAATAAGAGTTTACCAACACTAAGTAATGCTGATTGTTCCACTCAAATATGTCAGTGACTACTATTTACCCAGGTAGTTCAGGAATCTGGCTTAGCTGAAGTGGTTCCTTTTGCATATGTGGCTTAGTACTATTGCATACTGAACAAGATGAAAGCATTTTATTAATGTATTTTGACAGAGAAGGCCAAAATAATAGTCCTCTCACTCTTCTTTTGGTAGCTTCAGAACCTGAGTGACCACGATGTTAAATCTGAATGTATTCATACTGTAAAGAAGTAAGAACAATAACTTTAGGACCTTTGAAAATGATGCCATCTTCCATCAGCATCTCGTCTCTGCATGGAAAATAAGATTGTACTTCTGGCGGTACACAAGATTGCTTTGATGGCCATCCAACATTGATGAAGTGGTTGAGCTTCTGCAAAAGTGGATCAATCTTTGTATGATCTCTCAGCTCAGCAAGTCTCATGGTAGAAAATGTATGCACTTCCATGACATCAAAGTCAAACTTCTCTGCATCAAGATGTTCAGTGGTATTTCTAGATGATCTGAATAAGGTATCAGCCAGATAAAGAAGTTTGCCTTTTGTTTAGACCATTCTTAAGTTGTATTTTTGTAATCTGAGCATCATTCTTTGTAATCTTGCTGGAGCTGTATGCATAGGCTAAAACAGTGACTAGAAGTTGATAATCAGTTTTGATTTGGATAGCTTGGCCATAACTTTTATTTATTTTATTTATTTGGAGTTTGTTTGCCAGGATAGTCCAATTGGGCCACAAGGAGCCCATTTTCAATGGAATCCGGGGAGAAAAGCTCCAGAAAAATACAAATACATAGTACACATTGTACATTTACATTACAGATTATCTCATAGGAATACAAAGTAAATGTAATAAGAAAAGGTTAACATTGATAGAATACATCAGTATAGTTTGTAAAACAGCAATAAAAACACTTTTTTTACACAAAAGTAGCAGTATAGTGTATTTGTTAAGTAGTTGGTCTAATCATGGAACTTCGAACATGTGAACACAATTGCCAAAAGTTCCTTCTCAATTTGAGCATACTACATTTCAGTTTGGATAAGAGTTCTAGATGCATATGGTCTGTCGTCTTGAAGAATAACTGTACCAAGATCAAACTTTGAAGCATCAGAGGAAAGAATTACTGGTTTGTGGACATCATAGTATCTCAATGTAGGTGGATTGGCAATTTGCTGTTTGAGATTATCAAATGCTCTCTGGTGCTCTTCCAACCATGACCCGGAAAATTTATGTGTGTCAGCTCTCTTAAAGGTGCCGATAATTCACTAATGTCAGGGATACATTTGCCCAAATAGTTATCCATACCAAGGAAATGCTCTAGGGCTTAGACATTGTCTGGATCTGCACTTCACTCTTTTAGACTCATAATTGGTACCACAATTACTACAAGTTAACAATAAAACTTGACTTGGAGTTTGCTGACTCACCTTATACTACACTGAGCATGTCCATTTTGCTGAGCTAGTCTTAGAACTTGCTGGAAAGTTACGGGTCCTCCCTGAAAAAACTGCAGGGGCTACAGCTGCCATGTGCTTAGGCCTGGTTCTGCTAGCCACATGCTGCATGCTGTCTACGCTTGCTCTAGAGGCTGCTGAAACCATGCCCTTGTCACTTGCAAGTATGCTTGAGTGCCTTTTTGTGACTTCATGGATTTGACAAATCTCTCCAGCTTTGTTCAACATTAAATCACTGTCATGAAGCAAACTCTTTCTCACTGCAGCATTATTAACACCACACACAAGCCTGTCCTTTATTAACTCATCTTTCAAATCACCAAATCTGCAGGTTTTGCCTGTAGTTCTCAAGTTAGTGATATAAGCTGCAAAAGTTTCTCCTAGGTTTTGGTCTCTTGTATAAAATAGGTGCCTCTCTAATGTAACATTTGTTTGAGGGTTGCACATGTCTCTAAATTTACATTTCAAGCACTCAAGGTCCTCTCATGAATCAGTCGGTACAACAATGTGGAGGGTTTCCCCCTGTTGTGCATATACTGCTGGTGCATACACAAATGAACACTCTCTTTCAATGGCTTATGACCCCACTAAGTTAAGCAAAATAAATGCCCTGGTATGTACATCTTTGTCAGAAAAAGCTGCTTGTTATGAAAATGTTGTATTCCTGCTTAAATACTTTCCAATTCTCTGCAATATTATGATCAAACACAAGTGGACTCGGTTTGTGAAATGCCTCTGCCATATCAACACACAGTACTGAAGGAGCTTAAATTATGTACAAACATACACACACATATGTATGCCAGAACTTGTAATTATGCCCAATAGCACAACAGACTCTTTGAAATAACTTCACTTTGCTAAATAAGTCTCCATAGCACAAGAATACTTTTAAATCACTGTGCTTTGTAAAAACATCCTTTATCAGTGTAAGAAATACTTTGAAATGGCTGTACTCTGCGAATGAACTGCATGCAGCACAAGAAACTCAGAGCAAGAAACACTTCAAAATGACTGCACTTTGCAAATGGACTGCATACAGCACAATAAACTTTTCAAAATGGCTGTACTTTTCAAAATAACTCTGTACAATGTAAAAAAAATTTTGAAATGGCAGCACTCTGCGAATAAATGTACACAGCACAACAAACATTTTTGAAATGGCTATAGTTTGACTGCACTTTGCAATATAACTGTACTTTGCACACAGTAAACTCTTTGAAATAATTGCCCAGTAATAAACCATACTCTGCAAACACTTTGCACACTCTGAGATACTTTGAACAACACTAGTTATGCATTGAATGGATTTGGTCAATGCGAAATAGTAGCTTATGCCAAATCATGGTCATTTACTGCAAAAACATGCAGTTGCCTTGCTTTTCTGAGCTTATTTTGTCCTTTTATTGTACTTGTTATGCCCATTTGACATCGTATCATGCTCATTATACTTTTCTTGTACTTGTTTTACTTTAAACATGCTTGTTATGCAAACCGGAGGTAATGCTGAACCCCATATAAGTATTTCTGGTAGTTTTATCAAATATCATAGTTTCAAACAATTCAATAAATTAATAACATATTTTGTGCCTTTCATTTGATTAATAATATGTTTTGTGCTACTCATTTGTTTAATAATGCACTTTGTGACTTACAAATGCTTTGTACCATTTTCTTTGCAAAATAACTTATTTCTGCAGGTTTTGGTTACCTGAAGTTCGTTTCTGGCCATTTGTTAATCGTTTGAGCACTATATCACCCAGCCTGCTCAATATACCTTCACTGTCATCTTGCATCTCATGGCTTGAAGAAGTTGCACTCTTAATCCTTGTTCTGAGACTATGTCGCTCGTTCTGTCAGGGTGAAACAGATGAACAGTTGTGGGTTCAGTTCAGCCAGCTTTATTATATACAAACACATCAGGATTAGGGCTTAGTAACTTAAACTTAAATAAATGTATAAACAGACTGACTACTACACTCATACATATTAACACTCTCGCTGTTCTCTCAAAATGGCACTGCTGCCTGCATGTGCTCACTATTTATATGCACACGCCTACACTTGGAAATGCTTCTTAAAGTTACAACACACACTCTGTTCTACAGTAAGTATTGGTTCCCCTCTGTTTGCCCCTGGTCTCAGTTGAGGATGACAGAGGTTTCAGATGCCCTGAATTGTGTCTCTATCCACCTTGTAGTGCTCTACTTTTTCCACCTCATGCAGACCATGAACAGTTTAACAGGGTCCAAATACCCTTCTGCTTCTTGCCTGAGGTCTTTCAGCAGTAGCGGCATAGACTTGAGCTTGTTGTACAAACACATACAGAAGAGCAGCAGCAGCTTCTAACATGCCTTCCCTTTTGTGTAGTTTCAATGGCTGTATTCAGTAGGTTTGGGGATACAAGGCAAAAAGTTACACTAAGTGTACATGATTGCTTTATAGCTTGTTGAATAGCTCCACCATCTTTTATTGGTTGATTAGCATACAATTATGCTGCTTATGTAGTAATTAGCATGTCATGATGTTTATCATGTCTGTGTAGCTTTACATATCATGTAGAGCTGCTTACTGAATACAGATCAGCAAGCTACCATGTGCACATTGTGCCATGACATGCACATGGTTTTAGCGAGCCATGTGGGGTTTATTGAATCCTGACCCATGTCTTTAAAGCTAATTTTAAAAGTAAAATATTTAAAGCACTAACGGTTGTGTTTTTACTATTTTAGATGCTGAATAATTAGTTGCTAGAGTGTTGTCATTAATTGTCTAATGAATTACTATATAAAGTATCTTAAGTGCATGATTTGCTATTTGATATGTAGAACTCCTGAAGGAGCTGCATGTGAAAATACATTTGCTTACATATTGAAAATTACCTTAGCATGGAGATTGAGACAATTTGTTTTTCCATTCATGTGCATGTTTCATTTATGTGTATGTCTCACACCAGCCATTCTCTTTATAACACTCTACCCCAAACCAGTTACTATATGTAACAAAACACAACAGCATTTGATTTGCCTCAGGCATTTGCAGGTCACATTGTAAGCATCAAGGTCTATAAAGGGTTGATGTGACAATCAAGATCTTATGCAATCATAAGTCTACAATCAGATCTGTGAATGATTGCACTCTTTTAGTCTTTCAATAAATACTGACAACTAAGACGAGAGACTGGAAAGAAAGGAACTTGAAGCATGGGAGGGATATGCAGTCAGGCACATTAAGTGTATCATTTTGAAAGCAAAGTCATTATTAACAAAACATAAAAACAAGATTATAAACACAAACAGTTCATTACCTACATTACTCCCAACTTAGTCTCACCCACAAACTACTAAATAATCCTAACTACTGCCCATCCCTTCAAACTATAATACAAACACACACCCCTACTTGGCATCTTAGGTCCTCTAACAAACAACTCTTAACCATAACTAAACCCCACAAAAGAGCTGGACAATGTCTCTATTCCCATGTGTGACGGATCCACACAGTCTACCTGAATTTTAATGCCTCAAGCTATTGAACTGCTGTGTGTGTGTGTGTGTGCTTCATGTTAGACATGATATGCTGCTAATTAAGTAATGACATGATATGCTGCTAATTAAGTAATGACATGATATGCTGCTAATTAAATAATTACATGACATGCTGCTAATTAGGTTAATACATGATATACTGTTTTATATCATGAATAAATATATGAAACCTGAAAGAATCATGCTTCAAAGGCAGGCCTTGCACACTGATATTGGTATAACTGAACTCCAGTTAACCTTTGAAGTTGTTTGTCAGCTTAAAAGATGTTTACCAAAAGATGGGGATTTCAAAGAGGAACTAAATCACAAGTTTGTGGGCTAACTGTCTTCTGAAAGGAAGAAGTAATGTATAAAACTAGACATTATATCACGAGTTTGTGGGCCAACTGCCCTCTGAAATGAGAGTAATGTATAAAAGTAGAAGATATTACGGGACTTGTTGACAACTTAGGAAATGATTTGTAATGTTCTAAGATATTTTGATCAGCTCATGATCAAACTGGTGATCTGAGTGTCATCAACCAACAGTTTATGATTAAACTGTTGGCCTAGGTGTCATCAGCCGAACTCACTGACCCTATGGCATATTTTACCTATAAAAGGCTCAGAGGCTGTCAATAGATTGGAACTCATCATCATCCGGATCTGATTGAAGCAAGAGCCTGAACTGAGCATACAGCATTGCCTGCCAGTGTCGGCCCTGTCTTGACTGAACAGATAGCTGTACTGAATAGGTTTGAGTCCCCCTATCAGTGGCAAAGATGATATTCTTAATGCATATGCTTGTAAGTACATGATTTAATAGTTATTTTATGTGATAGGTTATAGGATAGATTTTGCATGTTAATGTGATAGGTTATAGGATAGATTTTGCATGTTAATGTGATAGGTTATAGGTTAGATTTTGCATGTTGACTAGTCAATTGTTTATTATTGTCACAACCTTAATTGTTAAAAGCTTCAAAATAAAATTGCTAAGTTTGAGCCTTGGTCTCTTGTGTCATCTCTAATACTGTATTTAACCACAGAATTTAGTAATCTGACTAGAACAGTTGGCGCAGGGTCTGTGGTTTGCAGTAGATATGTCACAACAGCCAATGTTTCTTCCATTTAAGCACATAGGTGTAGGGTTAAATAAGAAACAATCTACAGATACCAAAAGTAAGGGAGGGGCAAATACTGAGTTTCCAGCATTGTTTGGAAGATGGGACCCCCTTGCTAAGGTATTAAGTCAGGTTTCACCTCCACCTTCTCCAAAATCCTCACCAGTAAAACCAGTAGACCCTGAGGAGCTGGCAAAGGCCTTATCAGGTTTAAAATTGGAGGATAAGGGAAAGAAGGTGAAAGAGGGAGTGGGAGCAGCTGGATGGCTGTTCTTTGAAGCAATACAGGAGTTAGACAAGGATGTTGAAGATTTAAAAGTAAAAGTTCTAGACTTAGAAGAGCAATGTAAAGAGCATGCACACACTCACCGATTGGATAGGGATGCCTTGGAAAAGGCAGATGTGGAATTGGCTAAGGTAGGACAGGATGCAGAGCATTGGAAAACTAATTCAGTGACTCTGGCCACTCGGGTAATACAACAGCGCAGGCAATGGAAGGAGAGGTTCACGGAAACCACCCTCTAGGCCTAGAGTGCGTGCTTTGATATGTAAGGCAGAGTTTGACCCTGAAGAATGGGAGGAGATCTCCCTTCTTCTGATGAGATGAATGATGATTTTGAAATAATAAATTCCCCATCAGTGAGTGCCCGACCAATTGTAGAGAAAAATTCAATACATGCTGGGGACAACCACAGCAGTGGGTGGAGGTGCAGTTATTCCCAGACAGAGTTATTAAAAATAATTCAAACTTATAAGCAAAAGCCTGGGGAGACCCTCTTGGCTTGGTTTCTCCGGTCTGGGATACTGGGGAGAGGCGGTGTCACTGAGTGATGAAGAAATGCATCAGTGCCTGTTTAGTATTTCACCCCGGCTGAAGCAAATAGTGAACAATTGTGACCATAAAGACCCTCATATCAATACATTGGTGGTATGGTTAGCTTCACTTCGGGCCACTTGGCGGATGCTACAGGAGTAGCAGAGGAGCATAAATCCTGGAAAACAATAGGTGAAGCAATTCAACAGCTAAGGGAAATGGCTATGTTAGCAACTATTTACTCCTTAGAGACTTTAAATGGGGAGTTGCATATTCCAAAAGGGCCAGATGGACAAATCTTTACTGGTAATATGAGAAATAGGTTAATTAAAAATGCCCCACAATGGTGGAAAGGGCAGCTAATGGCTGCCTTGGCAGGGTGTATTGGCCAACCAATATGGGATGTAATGTCTACTTTAAACCAGTTGGCAGAACTGGTAGAAGAAAAAGAGCAGAGGAAAGCCAGAAAGGCAAATGCAGACAAATCAAAAAACAAGGGTAGTGAAAAAGTAACAAGAAAGCAGATGTTTCTAGATTTGTTAAGATGGGGTGGAAGCTGCAGAAATAGATGGAATAACTACAGAGGAGTTATACAAAAGATGGAAGCAGAAGCAGAAAGGAAAGGAATCAGACCTTTCAGGTAAACAAACCCCTGCAAAAAGCCCAATCAGAAGTACCACTGAAGGGAAGAAAGGATGGAATCAGTTGTATCCTGACATCCCTACTGATGAGGAGCTAGCACAATGGCAGATGGGAGAGTTCACTGATGAAAGAGATTGGGGAGAGAAGGGGTGGAAAACCCCGACGGAAAAAATGGAAGCAAATTGACTAGAAGGCAGGTCCCCAGTAGCTAGAGGCACAGTTAGAGCCATTACACCTGGGGACCCGGCTCCCGTGCCTCTTACCATTTTTTGGAGGGGAGGACCACAACACGTAATGGCTTTGGTAGATACCGGCTCAGAAATAACTATTTTTGCAGGTAACCCCCGTAAATTTCGTGGACAGTCTGTAGAGATTGATGGTTATGGGGGGGCTAAGACAGTGGGTGTAAAAACCAAAGTAAGAATAGCCTTTGGGGATGGTATTCCTATTTTCATTGTAGCTGTAATAGCTCCCGTACCAGAACACATTGTGGGAATAGATGTCCTAAAGGGTAGGACCTTAGAAACTACGGTAGGGCCATTCAGATTTGGAGTACGGCACTGTTCAGTCAATGCAGTCAAGGCCATTGTTAGAGGTGACGGCAAGTGCGAACCTCTGCATATTCCCACACCAAAGGTGGTGACCAACATTAACCACTAGCCTATTCCAGGGGGCCATTCAGAAATTACTGAAGCGATCCAGGAATTACTCCGAGTTGGCATACTCGAACCGACTGTGAGCCCATTCAATAGCCCGGTGTGGCCTGTCAAAAAACCTGATGGTTCCTGGCGTATGACGGTAGATTATCGGGCTTGAATAAGGTGGCTCCACCTTTAACTGCAGCAGTGCCGGACATTGTTACTATTGTGGAGAGACTTTCTTCTTCTGCTGGGCCGTACCATGCAGTTTTGGACTTGGCAAATGCTTTCTTCTCCATACCTGTAGCAGAAGAGAGTAGGGCTCAATTTGCATTTACCTGGGAGGGAGGCAATATACCTTTCAGGTACTTCCACAAGGATATCTACACAGCCCAACTCTTTGCCACGGGCTGGTGGCCAGAGACCTGGCTAAGTTGCAGTTAAATAAAGTGACTGTATTCCATTATATTGATGATGTCCTGATTACAGGAGAAAAGCCGGATGTGGACATTGCATTGAAAACAGTGATTGAACACCTTCAGAACCGAGGGTGGGCTATAAATGAGAATAAAACACAACAGGGAACATCAGTGAAATTCCTGGGTATGATATGGAATGGAGCAAAAAGAGAAATACCTGCATCGGCCCTAGAAAGTATCCAAAAGATTGCAGTCCCAAAAACAAAACAACAGGCACAAGCCTTTTTGGGAGCAATGGGCTTTTGGAGAGCATTTGTACCACATCTTGGACAAATTTTACGACCTATTCACTATGTGACTAGGAAAAAATGTGATTTCCAGTGGGGTCCTAAACAGCAGATGGCCTTCGAGGAAGAAAGCCTTACAACAGAGTGTGGGACTGGGTCCAATAGACCCACAGCAACCTTTTATTTTAGAAGTGACTGTTGCTAATAATGTCATGTCCTGGGGATTGTGGCAGAAAAATGATGTGGGAAAGAAAAGACCACTAGGATTTTGGTCTAAATCCCTGACCGGAGCACAGACTAGATATAGCCCTCTCGAACAGCATGTACTGACTGTATATACTGCCTTGATCCATGTAGAGGGCTGACCAAACAACAGACGGTGACAGTGAAAGTAGATTACCCAATCCAGGGGTGGTTACGAGACAATACTCTAATGAAAACATTAATAGCACAGTCTTCGACTGTACAAAAATGGAAATGGTACTTGCAAGAAAGAGCCAATATCGTGCCTGGAGTTTCCCAGGTGCAGCAACAGTTGGCTGGCCTGGTAATATTGAATGATGCTGATACAACAGAGCAACAACGGTATGAACTTCCAAAATCACCAATACTTGAGGCATCACCATTTGATAAGTTGGACATGGAGAAAAGGAAATGTGCATGGTTTACTGATGGTTCTGCAAAGATTGGATCAAATGGCAGAACTTGGACTGCGGTAGCTTATTGCCCACAAACAGAGACTGTATTGTTTGATGAAGGAACCGCTGGTTCAAATAATCAAGCAGAATTACGAGCTGTTGCTTTAGTGATTAATAATTTATCACTTGGAGATGAAGCATATATCTACACTGATAGCTGGGCAGTTTATAAAGGCCTAACAGCTTGGTTACCTGCTTGGCAGCAACAAGATTGGAAAATCCATGGTAGACCCTTGTGGGGAGGGTCAGAAGATTGGCAGCAAATCTGGGAAAAGGCACAACAATGCCAGATTAGTGTCGGACATGTGGATGCTCATGCATCACCTGTGACAGAGGAAAGAAGGCATAACCAGCAAGTAGATAAAATGGCTGCAGTGTTGAGGAGAATCCTGAGGATATCAGCATGGCCAGGTGGGCCCACGATCGAAGTGGACATTTGGGAAGAGATGCTACGATGGAATGGGCACGGAGACATGGTATGCAACTCAGTAAAGATGTACTGATAGATGTCATAAAACAATGTGAAATTTGTCAAAGAAATAAACGAAAGCAACTGCAATCAGAAGCATGTGGACACATACATAGAGGCAGTCGTTCAGCTCAGATCTGGCAGGTAGATTTTATTGGTCCCTTGCCATTGGATCAAAATCAACAATATTGCCTAACCATGGTGGACACTTATTCGGGGTTATTAATGATTTCCCCATCTAAAAAAGCAAACCAACAAGCAGTACTGAGGGACTGCATAAACTATGCATAACATATGGGACTCCTGTTGAAATACAAAGTGACCAAGGCAGTCATTTTACAGGAGCAGAAGTCCAAGAATGGGCAAAAGAAAATGGAGTTCGATGGGTGCTGCACATACCATATCACCCTCAGGCTGCTGGTTTGATTGAAAGATACAATGGACTTCTTAAAGAACAGATTAGTAAAAATACAAGTGATGGAACTTTCGAGGATGGGCAAAAGTATTGGAACAAGCCGTAAGTCAGTTAAACAACAGACCTCGGAAACATCAAGGTACTCCCCTGCAAATGCATATGAATGATATTCGATCAGACTGCTGTACTTTAAAACTGGAAAGACTGAATCCAGATGCCATATATCCCATGCTAACAAACATTGATCAAACTCGGCTCTGGCTATGTGCATTGACTGAGCAAAGAGTACCAGCACAGGATACTGTGTTAGTTAAGACAGGTTGGAAGCTGTTTCTCCCAGAAAAATGGCACTGGGGACAAAAAGGATTGTTGGGAGAAAATTGGGAAGCTTTCATGCTATGGGAACCAGAACAAGAGGTGATAGTAAAGGTCATCAATTTAGATAACAGAACACAAACTGTGAAAAGGGGTTACCTTTAGTAGAAATTTGTATACATCAGGATGCTGTCATCCTACTACAGGACTGTGACACTAGCCCAAGTAAATGGTTGGGGATGAGGGTAGTAATAACCACACCCCAGCAACCAAATGAGCGTGGAACTGTGATCTGTGATGGACCTGGTGATACTGTTTTGGTGTTACTTGATTCTGCTAAACAACCATTATATTTTCCCTCCATAGATTGTTGCCATTGTTTGGGAAGACACCAACTCTTACCAGCGAAGACACCTAGATGGACCATATGAGTGTCATGACCCTATTCCCCTGTTTAGTGAGGAAGACGTGGCTAATTTGACAGGGGATTGTGACTTCTACTGGAAGCTGGGAGAAGCGTTGTTTGCAGTGACTACCAAACCCACTCTGACATGGAATTTGACCAGCACAGAATACATCAGAACTGTTTGTAGATTAAACTGTGACAGACATCCAGAGGAATGCACTGCCAATCCTGCTGGGGCTTATATCAGAGACTGAATGAATCGGATTTTCTCTGGCCGAGTCTCCATTAGATTCTTCCTGCATAGCCGAATTTCAAAGGAAAACAACACTGCAGAAACCAAATCTCCAAACTTGGAGATATATGCTATGGACAACAGTTCAACTGTATTTGATGGTTTAGGACATATAGTAAGATACACAAGAGGATGTAAAACTGTAAGTAGTGCGAGAATTGTTCAGCATGTTAAAATGATAATTAATATGACAGCAGTAGATATCACTACTAAACATTCACAATGCAAGTCCACCAACTTATGGCCAATTAAGCTCCTACACTTGAAATATAGGCATTACCGATATAGAAGAAACAAACGTGATGTCACGGGAATAATGGGAACTGCCTTGGGAGCAGTTGGGACAGGTACAGGATTTCTGAATAGCATAGACATTGACACCTTGAGAGGTAAATTAAGCCGTTTAGGTGAAGACCTAAACATGGCTTTTAAGCTCTTAGCTGATCATGATCCAGAGCTCGGTCAAAGAACCGTTGATAGTGTTATAACTCAAACTGTCATGTGGAGATGGATTGATCATGCTAATATGTATACAGAACAGGTTCTAAATAACCTTACTAAAGGATTAAATCAGAGCTTTTGCATTTTGTCCCAATTGGCTGCCAATCAGCAGTACCTGCAATTCATTCAGGTTTGGGGGGCAAAACGACCAAACCATTGGCAAAATGAGTTGCAATTGTATAATTGGTTGAAACCATTAGATTTTGCATGTGAAAATGATTCTTGCATATTGATCTTTGATTATCTTGCTAGTAAAAAGGAAAAAACAGGTTTGTCCATTTGTAGCATTGCCTCTGCAATTCGGAAATAATTGGTGGGTGCCTCAGATAGAATCTAACCTCATTGATTATAATGATGTTCCCATTGATTTAGCAGGATGTGAGGCCTGGCCCCAGGGGTGGGTGTGCATGCTAATTAACAGAAAGCCTCATCCATGTTTACATAATGGAACTGGAGAATGTATTTGGCATAGATATATAGTGAATGGGACAGACATTTATCAACTCAATGATACCACAGCCTGTGTAGTATCCTCCTGTAAGCTGGCTTGGAGTGATGGAACAATCACAGACAGTGGAGCACATTGTAAAAGTAATGTACATGCAATCATTGATTTTTGCGGGAATTAATTAGATTGGCTAGATGGATGGACATCACATTAAATGCTAGCATAGAACCATTACACACTTTTCGATGGCCATCTCTAGTCCACCCAGACTTTAAACAGATTAAGCAGGAAGGGCAAGCTGTATTGCTCCTGCTAAATAAGACTTTACATGATCTTGGCGTCAAACTGTAATTAAAATGATTAAAGACAAAGGTACCATTCTTAAAATTGCAAATGAAATTCAAGATATAACTGTTTCACATTGGTATGATGTTTTATGTGGTCACCAAAGGCTTCTGTTTGGTTTAATCTGCTTTTACACCCTTTGTTGTTGACCACAATAATTTCAGTGTTGTTCTGCTTAATTTCTTGCTGCATTTATTGTAAGGTCATGAATAAGTACAGGAAAATGTTGTCAATTTTGCTCATTATTAGGAACACACAGCAATCATTGCTTGACGCAAGGGGTGGCCTGTGACGGATCCACACAGTCTACCTGAATTTTAATGCCTCAAGCTATTGAACTGCTGTGTGTGTGTGTGTGTGCTTCATGTTAGACATGATATGCTGCTAATTAAGTAATGACATGATATGCTGCTAATTAAGTAATGACATGATATGCTGCTAATTAAATAATTACATGACATGCTGCTAATTAGGTTAATACATGATATACTGTTTTATATCATGAATAAATATATGAAACCTGAAAGAATCATGCTTCAAAGGCAGGCCTTGCACACTGATATTGGTATAACTGAACTCCAGTTAACCTTTGAAGTTGTTTGTCAGCTTAAAAGATGTTTACCAAAAGATGGGGGATTTCAAAGAGGAACTAAATCACAAGTTTGTGGGCTAACTGTCTTCTGAAAGGAAGAAGTAATGTATAAAACTAGACATTATATCACGAGTTTGTGGGCCAACTGCCCTCTGAAATGAGGAAGTAATGTATAAAAGTAGAAGATATTACGGGACTTGTTGACAACTTAGGAAATGATTTGTAATGTTCTAAGATATTTTGATCAGCTCATGATCAAACTGGTGATCTGAGTGTCATCAACCAACAGTTTATGATTAAACTGTTGGCCTAGGTGTCATCAGAACTCACTGACCCTATGGCATATTTTACCTATAAAAGGCTCAGAGGCTGTCAATAGATTGGAACTCATCATCATCCGGATCTGATTGAAGCAAGAGCCTGAACTGAGCATACAGCATTGCCTGCCAGTGTCGGCCCTGTCTTGACTGAACAGATAGCTGTACTGAATAGGTTTGGAGTCCCCCTATCAGTGGCAAAGATGATATTCTTAATGCATATGCTTGTAAGTACATGATTTAATAGTTATTTTATGTGATAGGTTATAGGATAGATTTTGCATGTTAATGTGATAGGTTATAGGATAGATTTTGCATGTTAATGTGATAGGTTATAGGTTAGATTTTGCATGTTGACTAGTCAATTGTTTATTATTGTCACAACCTTAATTGTTAAAAGCTTCAAAATAAAATTGCTAAGTTTGAGCCTTGGTCTCTTGTGTCATCTCTAATACTGTATTTAACCACAGAATTTAGTAATCTGACTAGAACACCATGCCATTGCCAAACTTTGGAATGCGCTCCCTCTTTCTCTTACGCAACTAGAATCTTTAAAAATATTTAAATTTGTTATTAAAGAAAACTATCTCAATAACTTTGTCTGTTCTTGTAGTCATATGATTAAACCACCTTAAATGTTCGGGTCTATATTATATCCTCGAACACTTAAAAAAGTGAATGCTGATTGATCGAACTTATTTTCGCGAAACTGCAAAATATCGAAGCAGCAGAGACTTAAATTCTTTCCTAGGGAAAGAATTCGGTTGTCCGTTTCTGTTGCTTCGGTATTTTCAGTGTTATGGTGGAAAGTTACTGGTCGGATTCAGGTAAGTGTGCAATTCTGTGGATGTGAGTGTTAGGGTGATTTAGGTGAGTTAGGGTCAGGGCTCGTGTTAGGTGTGTGTGTGCAATTGAGTGGACATGAGGGTTAGGGCGGATTTAAGTGAGTTAGGGTTAGGGAGCGGGTGAGGTGAGTGTGCGATAGTGATGGACCTTAGGGTTAGGGTTTGGGTTAAGGTAAGTGGGTAGTTAGTGGTGTGTGCATAGTTTAGTGTAGGGTTAGGTATCAGATTTTAGGTGTATGTGTGTGGATTTCTGTTTGTTTTGTGTGCTTGTGTTGTGAGTATGTGTTTTGGATCAGCGATTTTTTTCTCTGGGAAAAAAATCGCTGATCTGACAGTTCAGGATTGTAAGCTTTCACTTAAATTAGGTCGCTCAATCAGCGTTCGCTTTTTTAAGCATTTGATGATATAATATAGACCCAAATGTTCTGGCCACTATACACTACAAATACTTTTACTAACTTAATATAATTGCAATTTACACTATCTGTTTTCGTATCCAGTCTCTTTTGCTTTCTTTATTTCTGTGGCTGAATAAACAGTATTCTTACTTATGAGAATATACAAACAGAATTACTAAAAATTTAACACATTGGGTTTATTTTCTTGTATTGTATACCTCTATAATATGTATTTGTCTTGTATATCTACTTCAGTTTGTATTATGTAAAAACTTTCTTGACTTTCAAAGTTACGTTGATGTTATGTAAAATTT
This sequence comes from Protopterus annectens, assembly GCF_019279795.1. Classification (NCBI taxonomy): domain Eukaryota; kingdom Metazoa; phylum Chordata; order Ceratodontiformes; family Protopteridae; genus Protopterus; species Protopterus annectens. The sequence continues at coordinate 345,052,999 of NC_056733.1, read as the reverse complement.
TTGTGATTGTATGGAGCTTTTCTCCCTGGGTCTCCACTGAAAATGGATCATTTTGCCCAGTGGACATTCCCAGTCAACAAATGTCAATAAATCAATAAATAAATAAATTGTTCAGTGAAGAAATAATAATAAAAAGGAACATTTAATTAAAATTGAGGTATAAGTCCGGCTACAAACAGCTTTAATATCACTTAACTTGTTAGTCGCACCTCCGTAAGCATTTCATTTAAACCACACCCCTCTAACTCTGTAATATTCTCCTTTCCTTAGGTTGACAATAGCTTCTATTTGGATAAAACCATTTGACCAAAACATACCATTTGAGGGTTTCTGTATGAGAGTGAGGCTCTATTGTTTTAAAAAAAAATCTTGTGATTTGCTCCCATGAAATAGTTATCCTCCATTATAGGGGATGACGTCTGACAATGACACTCAGAATAGTTTTAAATGGCTTTATGTCCACTTATATAAATAAATATTTCTCAGAACTAGTTTCAACAAATAAATTACACTGAACAGCTGCTGTAAGGAAAATATGAAGAAATCTAAATTTCTTTGCAAGGGAGCAAGCACCCATGCTCCCCCTATACTGCCACACATCTAACTACACTAACTCTGACATCATATGAAAGGGGAATTAAGAGAAATGTCCTTACACTGGTGTTTGATGACCTCATTACTACTAAAAGATATACAATTCAGATTAGTAAAAATTGCCCTAAAGCATTTTTTTGCTGGGGGCATCTCCCATGCACTCCCTAAATATATAATTCCAAGATCACACAACAGTGGGATAAAGAGACATTTCCATATTCCCAGTGTTCACTGACTTCTCTCACACATACCCTAACAGCTCTCAAAGAAACCAAAACTGATGTAATATTAAATCCCATAACTGTTTCCATGAAGACATATTTGAAATCAATTGCGTAACAACTTTTTTGTTAAGAATAAGTTTTTTTTTCTCTTGCAATCTGCTAAACATTGCCAGCATTGATCTGAGTATCTTGGAAGACGTTTTGGGTAATCCATGAGGGTTAAAAGTAAGTGTAACATACACCATGCAAAAAGGTACAGTGCACAGTAGCTGCTAAAAATGATAAGGATATGAACATTTTGTTTCTGCATGGGGGGTCATTTTCTCTTACTATTGGAGCAAATTGTATATCAATGTGTATTGACTGGCAAGTAGATAATACCTCACATGGAAACATCATTTTTTAAAGCCTCTGATGAATAAGGCACTGCTCATAAGTCAACTATAGGAATAAAAAGGTACCCTCAACTCTTCATACTTTTGTTGAGTTCCCTTATTTTAAAGAACAAGAAGCCATAAGCTAACCAGTATCATTGCCTTAAACCAAACTGGGCCAATACTCCATAAAATTATATAACTTTACCTTCCCAGAAAACAAACAAGCTTTTCTTAGCCCATTTCTGTTCTCTGATGATACCGTCTACACATAATCTTGTAAATATGTTACAACATGCACTAGTACATTGAATTTCATGTGTTGTGGGTGAGGTATGAATGTATGGCAATTCACCATCACTTCGTCTTACTAACCTGCTTTCTTTGGAGAGCTTACCTTTAATAAAAGGTTCTTACCTTCTAAAGTATTCATTTCATTACAGCTATACATAGTTTCAACATTCCTATAATTGCAGCCTTCTGGACAACTTGAAACATAGGACAACTACAGAGAAATGAGGTGTAAATGGGTTGCTGGCAAATAAAATCAGATATCATAAACCTCATTTCAACCTGCTGTTTTAGGAACAATGCTATCGCAAAGTTATAAAAATGGAGAGCATCCATTCAATTTCCTTAGCTGAGAACTAAGCAAAACAGAGGCTAGGTATTCTGTACTCAAAATAGACTTCCTAACCATCAACTGGGTCGTTGGTTCCCTAAGTCATTATCATTTAGGGAGAGACTTCACTCTAGTAACTGCACCCCCCCCAGAAAAAAAGAATGGCTTCATCAAGAAATAGATGGTAACACAAAAACACAAATCTTTATGAACATGTATCTTTTGTTGTCATTTAACATTGAAGTCCAGCATAAGCCAAGCTCGACTAACTACAATGCATTTGGCTTGTTTCAGACAAATATCCAATCCAGTATGTATGAGAGTGACGTTTTCAAACTGTGGAGGGTCAACTTAGTGAATAACATGTTGATTCTTTGTAAATATCTGAGTTAGTAATGTCTCTATCAGTAGTGAATTAAATTGTTTCTTTAAATGAAGTTAAGGGCTTCATTTAAGTTATACTTATTTATGTAAGAAGAAAATGCCACCTGGCTATATTAGTAAGAATGGACTTGTTTAATAACCTTTTAAATTGATATAAAGAACAGCCCTGAGACAAGCCTAATCAGAAAGTGTTTGACCTTGTTTTTGAAAGGGTACCACAATGCAAGACATACAAGGAGAAAATGGATCTTAGTCATGGTTGAAGAATTCATAGACACCAGACGATACTATTTCCTAGCCATATAAGACTAAGCATATAGCTAAGTTAAACATACTTGATGTGTATTTGGTTAAAACACACAATTTTGTTTTTGCTTGTAAGAATCTACATTTAGTTTTGTTTGTATATGATAAACTGCATTTGTTTTTGTGATTGATGGTCTCAGCTGCCTTAATCTTCTATAACTGGATTTGACTTGCAGCATGGTTCACGGTAAAAAAGAGGTCCAGAAGGACTAGTTCACTTACAAGAAAGAGAATGAGTAAAAGAAATCTACAAACAATTCATATATCATTTCCATAATACTTTGTTGATTGTGAAATTAAACATTTTGAAAGTAAAAGGCTTTGAGATTCCTTTATCTTAAAACAGAACACATACAATTAGAAAATATAAATTCCAGCTTATTTTGTCAGAGAGTAGAATGACTTTCTGGTTATTTATTTGTTTGATCATTCAAAGGAATAACGTTTGAGGTTTGTCAGCTTGATGCCTAGACTCAATAAAACTTAGCAAAGTTGAATTATATCTATTCATTTTATTTTTTATCCACCAATGAGGAACACACATTTTAATTAGGACAAACAAAACAAACATGGATGAATGAATAAATGCAGAACAATAAAAGAAATTAAGAAATTTATATTAGATGGACTGAAACAATCCTAGCTTCTTGGTAATACATCCATGTAACTTTCAAGTAACTGAAGTGAAATGCATCAATACAATTTTGAGGAGAGTTGCTTTCTGATTAAAAATATCCGATTCCTAGAGAATTCAAATTTCCTATATCTGCTGCACTCAGTTGTCAGAATGTTCAAATGAATATGTAACAGGGCAGCAACCCCATTGCAATTTATCAGCTAACATTGATATTCTTAATCTAATCCAAAAAGACAAAGTTAATCAAAAAACAAATATAAGTGACAATGATAAATTGCAAAAAGGAAACCAGAATAAATTACAAAAAGCAGAAATAAGGTATGACTAAATCATTAAAGAAGAATAAATTGAAATGCCAGTATCCATTATATTGACAGATGCATACTACCAAACAGGACAATTTTTGAGACAGGGCATTAGCTGTTTGAAACCTTACACAAGTGAACATATCTTAATATCTCTGTATTATAGTAATATCTTGTTTTTATTTTTGTTAAATTCTTTGGTCTGCTTTTCTCTGCTATCATAACATCTATTTATGGCTGTAAGTAGACCACCTGCCTGTAATGTCACTTGACTGGATGAAGAGGATCACATGACAGGTCCAAATAGCATAGCACAAACTCAGAAGTCAGTTTTTGAACAGAGACTGAACCAATAATGTACTATCTATATCAAGCTATATATAACAACAAGTAAATAATCCTAAACTTTCCATATATTATTAATGAACATAGCGGTATATGTATTTGTAAGACCCTATGCAATGTATTGTAAACCCAAAATGTTAAAGGTAACATGGTAAATTTGGCACATGAAATCCAAAGGTGAAAAGTAAAAATGAATAGTTGTTTGCCAAGACCTAATTAACAAATGAATAAATAATATACTTCATACATACTGTAATGGATGAGCATGTGCATGCATGCACAGACACACACACACACACACACACACACACACACACACACACACACACACACACACACACACACACACACACACACACACACACACACATATAGAAACATGCACACTCAAATTCCTGCAGATGCTAAGAATCCTCAGCAAACAGAAATTTCTTTCTCTCTGTACTTTGTATACCAGGAAACCTCTGCTACAGTTGTCTTTATGGCAGTAGTCATACCATTGCACTGAACACATGTCAGCCTTTCAGTCTTTCCTCCAGTATCTGTGTTTCTTTGTTTCTGTGTATCACTGACACGACAGTCACTAGGTTCTTTCCTTTAGCTGTGGCTATAAACCATTTCATGCACCACTTCATGAAAATTGATGGGCATCTCATAATGGAAGGATTCATCCAAAGCTCCTATACCTTGACTTAAGGGAGGACAGAATATGCTGACATTTTTCTTCCATTTACATAACCTTTCAGTCCTGAGAAGAGTAAGTATAATATGTTTACAAAGCTCCAGCCTCTGAGGTTTGCTGTCAGTAGATATCACATACTCAAGGTATTAACCTGAAATTTCACAAATATTACCACTTACAATGCCATTAAAGCCTGACTTTATTCACACAAAACATACTGTCAATTTTTAGATATTGTATTAATAAAAAAAAACATATATATATATATATATATATATATATATATATATATATATATAGGCCTACTACAGATGATCGAACTTTTAAAACATTGACTTTCATATGGCCAAGACCATATGATTGAAGTTTCAAAAGTTCAGATACCTTAGAAAAACATAAAACAAAACAAAAACATTTTCCTGAACATTTTTGCAGGGGGCAAGTCCCCCTGTACCCCCTAAACTCCCTGCTATTTAAATATACCAACTCTGAGATCGTACTACAGCAAGGAAAAGGGAAATCTTCCCGTTCCATGCTGTATAGAGATCTCACTTCAGAACGTTCAAAGTTTTATGGTCTCGACCAAATGAAAGTTGAAGTTTTAAAAGTTCGATCATCTGAAGGGGACTATAGATATATATATATATATATGTATATAAAATTATCACAAACATGCAGTTCATTTAAATATCTTTTCTTATAATAATAACTCCACACCAAGCTGCTTGACCTGTTCAATGGAAAGTGAAAATTACACAATGTATGTTATTTAAGGTAAATCACATATTTCCAGAGTTGATGTGTCTTCAGTTTAGAAATCCAATGCAAATGAAACAGCAGATGGGGCAGCAAAGCTATGTGACACTTCTTCTAAGTGGATGCCACATCATAAAGTCAATACATTTTTTGGCAGATTAATTTGCCAAAAGGAAATAAGCATCATTACTGTATCAATCTTTAACTTTTACATTAAATGAAACAGGCAGCTTTAAAACAAGGCAATGTTTTCATTCATATATGTGGAGAAACGCAATGTTCGTTACTTAACAGAACAATATACGACAAGTGAAACTTAAAACAATCTGGACAAACATTAGCTAATACAGATGAAATTGTTGCCCCTGGGAAGGTCAGCTTATACAGCTGTGTAACAGCCTGTCTTTGCTTGTTAAAAATGACTTTTGGTTTAACAAGTTATACAAACCCTCCTTATTTATCGCAGTATGCAAAATGCTTGCAGATTTATAAATTTAATCATTAGAAATGTACAAGATATTTCCACAACACAAAGCCAAAAGAGACAGCTGAACATTTGCTAAGTAGGATGTGAAAATTCTTACATGCATTTTTAATAAACCCATAGCAGTATAAATGTATTTGCACAATGCACAACCTATTTCTGGCTCTGCAGTTAGATCTGAAGATAAGAGCACAATTCTTCACAGAATAAAATCAGCTTTCATTGAATCCCAGTATTCTTAAACTGAAGGAAAGTTCACTCCACCACATCTGGTGTGGGTAGTCACTAAATACCAAGAACATGAGGTTTGATGTGTATGTTTGGGAGGGGGTAAAAAATAACTCCAATTAGTCTTGTAGTATAATTCATTGGGTTAAGGCTATGACTTGTGTTTCATTCCTTTAGTTTCTGCTTGTACAAGTCTTTCATTCAGACCAGTGTTTTCACATTATTCCCTTTAATGAAGCAATTGTATGCAGTTGGTTTTCCTACTAAGAAATAAACAGTGGTTTTGGGGCATTTGCTAAAATGTCTGGTTCTCCACTGAAGAGTCTTTATGTCTTAACTGTGACTTTTTGTAAAGCTCTGAAAGCTTTGCACCGACATTAAGAACTTGGGCAGAGAGGGATAAGTATTAAGATTGTTTTTTTGCCCTTCGGCAGCAGGACATTCAGTTGCCAGTTGGTCTTCTGCATTTTCACGATTTCCACAGTTCCCCAAGACTGGAAACATCCAGTTCCTCTGTACTGTTGAGCAAGTTAATTATGAAGAAGGATCCAGAAGATGGAAAGCCCTGAACTCCCAGTTCAGCATTGTTAAGGCAGTTCATATGGACTTGGGGTTATAACTAAGGCATCCACATTGACTTTGCAAATGAGCAACCTCTCACTCCATAGTTGTCTCATATACTTCAGCACATATCCATATTCTCCCTTTGAGTGATTTAAAAAAGTATACCACTTATTCCTTTCCCATTTCTCATTAGCCCTTCTAGTATTCAAGGTCCTAAACAAACTCAGGTTATCTGAATCATAACTAGGACTCAGACCTTTGTGTTCCAGGTCTGAATGTACCATTATCAAAACATTCTGAGGAGCAGCCTATCAGAAGAGAGAGTGAAGGCATCTAATTAACCATTATTGATAGCCATGCATTCCATGGAGAATCATAATTACATACCCAGAATCTACTCCTAGATACATACACACATGCATTCACACAGATGAACACACACACACACACACACACACACACACACACACACACACACACACACACACACACATATATATATATATATATATATATATATATATATATATAGCACAATAGTTTTCATTCATAAATATGTACAAGATATATGACAAAAACAGTTAATGTGAATGCTTCAATGGGAAGAACTCCATTTAGACAACAACAAAAACTTTATGGTCCATAGATGAGGGCTTGTACATTTATTGACAGCTTAATTTTGGTTTTGTTGCTTCTGTTAGAGAAATAATGGTTTGATTGTTAAGTGAAATGTATTATTGCATGCATAGTCTGTTATTATTAGGGTGTGAATCACAAGCCTCATGTTCTTAAAAGATACATTATTTTCCTATATGAGTTGTAACATATGATAATCTGATGTATATGCACAGGTTATTTTAAGTTTTTATGCATGTAAAAGAGTACACATTCACCCATTCACACATACACAAATATGTACAAGTGTAAACACACATTTGTGTTTAGCAGTTAGCACAGCAGAAAGGAAGAGCCAGAGGAAGGGGAAATAAATGACAGACGTCCAAAGGCAAATAAGTATGGGGGAGTATTAAGCATACATGCTGAATAATCCTTGTTTTAAAGTACAGTGGCATTTAGGAAATGCATAATTAACTTAAACCAGGTTGTCTTTAATCTTGTGTACAAGCTGCTATTTTAAAGAAGGCAGTGCAATTTTCTACTATCGTATAGGAATCAGTTGTGTAATTAAGCAAGTTTCTTAACCAGATATTGCTCCAAGATGATCCCTGAAAATATGCACTTAGACTAGTAGACTTAAAGGATTAACATAAATTTAAAAAAGTAAACTGCACTGAAGTGTACATGAACATTCGCTGTTTGAATCTAGAGTTAACATTTTCCTGGAGTTTGATCCCCAGGAACTCATGGTATATTCAGACCATTGTTTACTTTGTATAAATTTGAGAAAGGCAGAAAAGGATGGCAATTAGCTGGAGAAATACATTTACATGTAAAACTGAATTTAAAGCATATTGAAATAATGAATGATAAACATGCTATTACAAAAAAGCAGGTAGATAGAGATGGAGCAACCGTAATTGCTGACATTGTTTTTGGAACACTGCAGTGTGTCATGTTTCATTTTGTTTACACTTAAAGCACCCATAATTTTAAGTAAATTAAATGAAATGCATGTAAGAAAAAAAAATTAAAGAAGTGCTATATTGGTCAAATAATGGATTCAATAAGCCACACAGAGCTTACACAGAGTGTTTTCACATATGCAATATTGCTAATCATGCAGCATTATGCCATGCATATTAATGAGGTTTTGCGGTTCACAGTAGTGTTGCTGGCTGAGAAACCTGTAATATGAATGTGGATTTTACCTCCCAAACTTTTAGTGCAAGAAATCTGGACAAAGACTAAAATAATGGAGGGCCAAAGGGCCAAAAGCAGAGACAGATTTACCATATTGTTCTTATAAAAATAGAAAGTAGATAGAATAATAAGATTTCTGTTAGCATGCATTGTCTGAAGGATATGAAGTACAAAACTGAAATGTATGTCATTATGTATCAACTTCAATCTTCAGTGATTTTCCAGAAAACCACACATTTTACAAAGAACAGCCTAAAAATATGATGCAAACATCTGGACATTCTGAAAAATTCTGGACAGTTGAGAGGTATGATGCCGATTATCTGGTTGTGCTCAGCTGGTTTGCATGAAGCGTAGCAGTGTGCAAATTGGAGGAATGGACCACCAGGTTGCAGACAGGACCTAAGCAGCCACAAACATAAACCAAATGCATTCAATTAATACTATTGGCCATTGCACAAAAGCAGTAAGCATCATTGCACTCCAGTTAACAGTGAGAACTTTACAATGAATACTAAGACAGGGTGTATCATATCACTAATCCTGTGGTAACAGGTAAGTGTAGGTGTTGGGTGCAGATGGTCTGGGGTTCTAGTACAGGTGTGCCAATTTTATTTTACTGTTGTCAGATTGCAAATTATAGCAATGAAGTGCAACATACGCAACTGTTTTCTCAACCTTCTTGTGGCAATAACTGTATGTGTAGGAGAGCCGTTGACATGGTCCATTTGACTAGCACATTTACACAAGTGCCTGTGTACCAAATAATCTTGAAATTGTAGGGCTTGCCAGTGTTTCACAACTCTTAACATCTTGTAAACATGGTGCCTGGCAGTGTGCAACTTCGGCTACTGTGTTTGTGCGATGGTAAGCAATGCACAACATTTTCAAATGTTGCAAAACCAAAATGTAGCACTTTCAGTAAACACAAGATGTGCAAATGGTGGGAAAACATCAGGTTACAAAATGCGATTGGCTGGAAATGCTCTTATACATTTAGCTTGCGCTATGGTAGATATGTCTGGTGTTGCTGCTGAGGGAGTGTTTAGGACTCCAAAGATATTGCTTAACTCCTAGTTAAGCACCATGAGCTCTGGTTGCTGCAGCAGGACTGTTCATGCTTAGAATACAAGTCTGAAGCTTGGAATAGTATTGTCAAGGCTTTGACCATTGATACTGGTATCCCCCACACTGGTGATTAATGCAGACATCACTTTAATGACCTCTGGAGGAGGAAGCGGAATACCCTGGACAAGTGAATTGCGGAATTTAGTACAGGGGATATCCAACAGATGTGTACATATCAATTTCAGTGAGTAATTGTAAGAGTTAGAAGTTGTCTCAAAGTTGAGGCCACCAGAGGTAGCAGAGTTCCTATACTGTGTCCATGCCCCCCTGTAGCACTCTATAATGTTCATGTAGGTTGCGATAAGTTAAATGTGGCCTGAAAACTCTTCTCCATCTCAGCCTAGGCCTATTGACAGCAGCAGCATTACCTGCAGTCTGTAGCACATACAAATGGAGTTATGCACAGCAGGTCCTAACATTCTGTCTGTGCAGACTTTCTGTGTCTATATTCCACTACTTTTGAATTCCACAGGAAAAACCCAGGATGATGCCTCAGTATAAACAAAAATGATTAACTTCAACAATTGGCTTATCTTCTGGTGTCAGTCCAGGAGGATCCAGTATCTGTCAGCCTGGGAAGATATGGTTAACAGACCACACTACTTTGCCAGAGATGGTCTTCACCTGTCACCTTTTGGCTTTCTGTTACTGGAAAAGGTGCTTGCCTCCCCCATAGTGCCTTAATAAAATTCCCAATGTAAAAAAATCCATAAAAAATCCATTAGAGACAAAGTCAGGGTTATTCTGCTTACTGTTAGGAGTCTAAATCAGAAACTGTGTACTCACTGAAAGCACTGCTTACCATGAAAGATGCTGATGTCTGTGCTGTCACAGAGACAAGGTTCAAGGCTGCAGAAATCCCCCCCAGCCATGCAAGACAACACATTCAGACCTCAAAATGAGTGTGAAAGAACCAAAGGCGAAGGTGTATCTATCTTCATTAAAGACAAACACAGCTCAAGACTGGTCAAACAGTACGACTCCCTAGAGCTACTCCAAGTCCAAATAACTGTAGGTAAAACCCCCTTCCATATTATTGTTAGCTTTAGGTCCCCTACCATGAACCAAGAGAACCATTCTGCCTACCTGGACCTACTTGAGTCACTCGCTATACAGCCAAATACCTTAGTCATGGTGATTTCGACTATCTTTCCGTCAATTAGGAGTCATATATGAGCACAAATATGAGCAAGCTAAAGTTCCTGGACTTTGTTAATACAAATACTCTGCATCTCCACAAGGGGACTGAATGTCCTACACTTAGTACTCACCAACACAGCAGTTCTCTGCAGTACCCCCTATGTGTTGCCCTCCCTGGTAAGGCCCAATCATAAATCAGTCTTACTCTAAGTAACGATCATACCTGATGCCCTTCAAGAGCAAAATGATGAAATATTCTCCAAAGCAAACTAGAGCCTCCTAAGTGATGACATAAATAGTTTCAAACCCCCTGCAACAGCTGTCAACAATGACTGCTATACAGAGGTGTACACAAAAGCCCTGTATAAACAATTATACAAATGTATAGACTCGGCTGTACCTGAATGGATCAAAACAAGGTCCTCACAGAAAAACAAGCCACCCTGGTGGGCATCAAGCATCAATAGGTTATACAATAAGAGGAAGAAAGAGGAAGAAACTAATGTCTAAGTACAAGAGGGAACTGACTCAGCACAGGAAGGACACACTCCACAGGTTGAACAAGCAAATTAGATATCCTGTAACGTCCTCTAAAGCCAATTACAAAGCGGAACCAGCATCTCGAGATAAGGATAATCAAAAGGCATTATTTAGCTACATCAGAAATCTAAAAGTGAAGGCCCATTTTTGTTCTGAACTAGTAGTGGATGGTTCCATTCATACTGGCCCTGAGGACATCACCAACCTACTAGCAGATAGGTTTGGTGCAAACATCACCCCCCCCCCGTTCCCACCAGACATATGTCAATGCATACCTGTCACCAGTCCTCTACCTAGTATCTCCAAAGAACAGGTCATAACCGCACTCTCCATGGCCAAAAATACAGCCTCTATGGGACTGGATAACATCCCGGGCTGCCTACTAAATGGTCTAAAACAGGACATAGTGGAACTACTTGGCACTCTCTTCAACCACAGTCTAAGTAGTGGTTTTATCCCAGCAGAGTGGAAAACAGTAACAGTAATTCCCTTGCACAATGGGGGGTTCATCAACTCACTCTGGGAACTATAAACTGATAAGCTTAACCAGCCTTATCTGCAAAACCATGAAAAAAATCATCATGGACCTTATCAACAAAGACACAGGTGACCTTCAAACTCTTGACCTGACCCAGTTTGGCTTCATTAAGGGTAGATTGTGTGTATTAAACCTGGTATACGTCTTCGAGAATATCACCAAAGCCCTGGATGAAGGCAAAACACAGCCTATCTTGACTTAGCCAAGGGTTTTGACACAATTCTCCAATCAGGCATCATTGAGAAACTCTCCCAGCTGGGAATTAACCCATATGTGACTAGATGGCTTGCCAACTGGCTCAACAACAGAACTTATACAGTCAAAGTTAGGGATTCTACCTCTACCAGGAGAGCAATTATGAGTGGTGTACCACAGGGATCTGTGCTGGACCCCCTACTGTTTGGAATCTTTTTCTCAGAAGTCTAGGTGAAAATAGATGACCTGTGGCTTACCAAGTTCACTGATGTCTCCAACCTAGGTGAAATCATTCAGTCCCCCAAAGATGCTGACATACTACATAAAGGGCTTACACAGACAAATGATTGTTGTTAAGGCCAAGGACTTAAACTAAAGGCAAAACTAATGTGTTATCATTCCTTTCAGCAAAGGTGAAGTCCCTGCAATTACAATAATAACAGTACCTCCCTTAACTTAAACCCTGTGGTGAGAGATTTGGGAACACAGGTTGATAGCAACCTTAACTTCCATCACCATGTATCCACATTGGTAAGGAAGGTCTTCTATGTTGCATATCTCATAAGTAAGGGCCTCACATCCAGAGCTAAGGATGTTGTAACTCCCCTGGACTCATCCATCATCAGAGCACTAATAGGGCACAATGCTCTTTTCTGTATGTACCTCACCAGATACCTGCGGCAGCTGGAGAGACCTCAGAGGTTTCTGACTAAGAAAATTTAGGGCCTTCAACATATGACCTACAAGGACAGATTGAAGGCCCTGTCACTGTACTCTGTATCTTACAGGTTGCTGAGGGGCGACTTGGGCATGCCCTACAGAGCAGTTTTTGACCCTGCCCTAAGGGAAATGCTGCACATCTGCAAGTCACATTGGACAAGATTTACTCACTCTAGGAATCTTACTCTAGCCTGCGAGATTAACAGGACATGCTGGAGAGACAGATATGTCTGCCAGAGATTGCCAGTCCTCTGGATCCACTGGAATAAACTCCCAATTCCCATAAACCAGAGCTCTTCAATGATCCTATTTAAGTGTAACTTAGACAACTGAATGGGAGATTGTAATTTTACCCCAGGGTTGTCACCTATCTCCCTGTTGGATAAGGGTAGTCAGTGCTGATTATAGACTTGTGCTGCAAATATAAACCATACAACTTGGTCAATAAGGGAACAGGGTATAACATGGCTAGGCTTATAAAGACCCTAAGGCCTATAACCTAGTAAACCCCTGTGAACCTATGAACCTAAGGTGACATCTACCTGGGCTCCAGGCCAGTGTCTGATCATGCCCTGGTAGGATGACTGCATATGCAATAATCTGATATAGCCAATAACATCAGCATTGTCTGTTGAGCATATGGTAATAACAGTGTGCCATATGCCGTTGTACAATGCTGTCTGTAATGTCAAGTAACAGCTCACACACATAAGACACACACACACACACACACACACACACACACACACACACACACACACACACACACACACACACACCTGACTGCAGGGACAATAGAACCCCTACCTAAGTACACAGACTACATAACACAGTAATTAATGCTAACACCATGGCAAAAGTCTGACAATTATTTAGTTGCAAGTCAACTTATACTGGATGACTTCAGCAGGCCATGTGAGAGACAAGAGGTTGGGAGGGATGCATGAAATGGATGTATAGGCTTGTTGAAGTATCAAAACTTCAAACCAAACAAGCCATGCCATTGGAGAAGTAACTGGAGGGTAGCATGTCTACTTTGCTAAGTAGTGATGCACAAACACCCAGTTGACTGCTGTGAGAACAGAACCCTTACCTGTTTTCATGCAGAGACTATGGAACACAATACACTACACAAGCGCCATGGCACAAGCCTGACTTTTACATGGCTGCAGGTCAGCTTATAGTGGACGACATCAGCAGTGCATGTTGGAGAGAGGAAGGTGGGAGGCCTACCTGAAATGGATGTGAAGGCAGGTGCAAGTATCAAAATACTGACAAGCCATGCCATTGAAGAAGTAACTGTAGGATAGCACATATACTCTGCTGAGTACAGACATACACACACACACACACACACACACACACACACACACACACACACACACACACACATACAAACACCCAGTTGGCTGCAGTTAAAACAGAACCGCTACCTATCTTAGTGCACAGACTACAGAACATAATGTTCTACATATGTGTCACAGCACAAGTCTGATTTTTACATTGCTGCAGGTCAACTTATAGTGGATGGCATCAGCAGTGCATGTTGAAAGGAAGATGGGAGGCTTGCCTGAAACAGATGTGTAGGCAGATGCAAGTATCAACATACTGTCAATTTATGGGATTGGGGAATTAACTGCAGGATGCACACTTTCTGTCCTGGCTAGACACACACACACACACACACACACACACACACACACACACACACACACACACACACACACACACACACACACACACACACACACACACACACACACACACACACACACACACACACACATGCAAACATGCACACACAAACACACACACACACACACACACACACACACACACACACACACACACACACACACACACACACACACCTAGACAATTGACTGCAGTGAGAACAGAACCCCTACCTATCTAAGTACACCAGCTACAGAACTCAATACTTTATACGTGTACCATGGCACAAGTCTGACTTTTCCATGGCCGCAGGAGAATTTATAATAGATGACATCAGCAGACCATGTGGGGGACAACAGGTTGGGAGGTCTACATAGGTGCATAGACTGATAGGTTCACATGAGGCCAGTAGCCTAACAGCACTAGGGTGTGTAGAAGCCCAGCCATGTAAAAACATAAGTACCCTTACTGAGAATAGATGGATGTTTAAGTTTAGCAGAGCAGGGCTGTCAGCACCGCTTATGGGCCCTGTCCATGAGGGAGCACACAGCATTATATATTACACTTTGTAGTATAGTTGATATAGGTGTGTAAAAAATACTGAGACCCCAGGGTTATACTGCTTGAGGGAGGGAAACAACACATGTATGTATTGTGACTATATGATGTATACTTAGAAAGTCTCCTCAATTTGCACTGTTTCCACATGTAGTTTTATGCCATACAAAGGAAATAGATAATAAACACCGATAAGACAGCATCATATATACAGTTCCATAGGGCAGTGAGCAGCAGATTTGAGCAATGGTTAACATAGTGTACAAATGTGAGTTACACCTGTTTGCTCATAGGTAAGTTAAGCAGTGCACAAACACGAGCCATATTGCTAACATCTGCCAAGCAGAATACAACAGTGGCAAGCAAACTGCATGTATAGGCAGTTATATATGTGTTTTTTTGCAAAAGTTAAAGCCATGCTGGTCAAGACAGCAGGAATACATTTACAGGCCTATAGTATACAGTATACCCACAGTCACACATTGGATCATAAATGTAATAATACATAGATTACTCTATCAGTAAAAATAACACTATATGGAACATGTTGCATTTGAACCCAGGACCATGTGTAAGGGGAATCCATCACTTACAACTACTGCCACAAGAATACTGATGAAATGTTTGTCTATGGTGTACTTTATTGCTATAAACTTCAATGTCACAGCAGTAAAAGAAAGGTTGCACACACTGTACTAGAACCCAGTACCATCTGTACTCCATGCTATGTTTTCATGATGGCCAAGGGCATTCATTTGACGTATCCAGTTTTTATTTTTGGCTGTCTGCTTCCTAGGTGGTCCACCATGCTTTGCACAAACCAGATAAACACATCCATTTCCCACTTCCACTGTTTGCACTATGTGGTACATTATGCAAAAAGTACAATTAAAAACAAGAAGAATAAGAAAAAAAAACAGTAATGGACACATATAAGTAAAATAATTGTCTGTTGTCACAAGTTAAGGTACTTTCTGCACAAATCCACCATTATTTACTTCATCACTGTACCAAGTTAAGAAATAAAAGGATATGCCATAATATTATTAAAGAATACATTCTAGGTTCAGGACTTACCTTGCAAATGCGGTAATTGACACAACTTTATTTCAGGCTTAAAATTTCCTTGTCTCTACTCCCATAGTATTGAAATATTTAGGAAAAAACAGAATGTAGGCTACAGGGATGCTTTGTAGGTTGTTGAATAGCATCACTGTACTGAAAATCACCTGCTTATGCTGTAATTAGCATTTATGAAAAACACATCTGCTGCTTTACTGAATATATCAACTGCGTTTGTGCTTATTAGTGAGCAATGCACACCTGCGCACCACGGCATACACCAGCACTGAAATAAGGTAAACGCAGGTGATCTTGTCATTACTTTTCTCTGTTTCTGTGATTTTGTGCAAACATGCAGCTCAGAAAGTGAAGGAAAGGTTGCAAACTGTACTAGAACGCAGGACCTTCTATACTCTAGTACTACACATACACATGCTGCCATAGGAATAGTTACGTGACAAGCACCAAGAAACCTGCCATACATTCCTCCATTTCCTGTGGTTGCTGTAAATACTACATCATGCAAACAATGACAAAAATTAAAAAAATAATTGTAACATAACATGGACAGAGATGACACATTTTAACAAACAATAAAGAGGATGAAACAAAACTTGTGAAGTGAGCACTGCATATATGCACTTTTACACTTCACAGACCTACATGTACACTTCTGTAACTGTAACCTGACACACACCCCTGATGTCATCATTCACTATTGCCATGCATTGAACAGGAACATTGTGGAAGTGCCTATATGAAGTGAACATCCCTACATGGTTACACATTTTTGTGATTTAGCAATTCTAATGAGTTTTGACTTCATTTACAACTTCACCATGCAGACAGCTCTGAATCTACATGGTTGGTACCTGTGTAGGCAGGAAACTAAAGGGGACCCCAATGTTGTAGACTCAAGGGAGGATATTACTTCACTATATATCTGCACAGAGGAATGCAGGTTTTGATGCAGTTTGAGTGTATTCCATTAGAAACATACTGCATATGCTTACATGACAGTATGAAATGTATATTTCATGGGGTTGACACTTTTAGCTGTCTACATTAGTTACAAGTACGTTGTTCATTTGGAGGCAGTGGAGCAAAGCTGCATTTATGTCATGGCACTTAAAAAGGAATCGTTGCTATTGTTAATCTAATATATTAGCATCCACCATGTCTGATAATGTCATAATGTGTGTGGGGTTACATGTTACGGTCAATTCTGTATAAATCTATGGAGTTTTACTTTGTCTTGCTTCTGCATAGACCCCTTTCCATGATTGTATTCAGAAAACTTTCAAATACATGGGTAACATGAGCACAGAGTCTACACAGTTGTTTTAGAGCTTATTGAATCTCTGCGCAGTGTTGTTTCACTTCATTAGCATACAATTCAGCTACTTATGCTGTAATTTGCATGCCACGGAAGTTTAGAAGAAAATAAACGCCAGGAACCAAAATGCAAAGAACAAGGCAGGAAACCACTGGATAAACACTTTATATAAGTAAAGCTTTCGGATACAATCCTTTCTCAATATAAAACAATGCATAGAACCAGCTCTTTATATATAGGTCCAAATATATCACATGACATGCAGCCAAAATCACATGATATGTCATCCAAATCACAGAAACATTTTAAAGAAACATTTTAAAAAAACTTTTTTTAAAAAACTTAATACAAAAAACTTGAAAATACTTTAATAAAACTTTAAAAAATATATATATTTCTAGATAAAACTTCAGGCTAAGAGAGATTAGCTCTACTTAATTTAACTAAAATAGGTTTGAGACTGACTTGGCTATTCAAGCCTGGTTTTGAATCACTCATAAGTCTCAAAATCCATCCATATTCTTTGATTTCTAAGTGATTATTTAGGTCCCCTCCCCTAGGTGTAGGTGTAACCTGGTCAATAATTCTAAACCTAAAAAAATGCTGCTGACCAAATTCCTCTATATGTTTGAATAGTGCATTCCTGTCATAGCATCTCCTAATTTCTGACTTATGCTCAGTCATCCTGTCCTTAAGCCTGCGGGTAGTTTTGCCTACATAGAAAGCATTACATGCCTGACAGGTAGCCAAGTAAACCACATGGGTAGTAATACATGTACCTGCTACTCTAAAACTAAATGTCCTACCATTGATAGGATGCACAAACGTATCATTTTCTGTACGACAAATGTCATCACAACAAGAACAGTTGTGACATTTGTGAGTACCATATTTCACTATAGTAGACACAGGTGTAGTCCTCTCAAAGTCCTTGTAGCATAATGAACTCTTAAGGGTCCTCATATTCTTATAAGAAGTTTCCAAGTTTGTGTATGAGTGCGTGCTGCTATTCTGAAACTATTCACGGCCATGTGCACATAGCACAGCAATGTGCACAGAGTCAAAAATAAGAGTGTAGGCTTTACTGAATCCCCCATGTCTGTGTTTCAGTGTCTTTTTTTTTAAATATTAGTGATGCATTGTGTTTGCCATTGAAGTGCCACACATTAAAGTGAAAGGTTATCTCTAAGGTCAGCCTAACAGGAGCAAAAGGAAAGGTGTGCTTGTATGTTTAAGTGCATTTCACTTTTTTCTATATCTGTGCTATCTCAAAGACATATTTAGAGACTGAAACAAATAGGCCCCAGAACAGTAGTTATAGGGGTGCTTGATGACTCTAAAATTTTTTTAATGGCATTTCTAATTTCATATTTTCCAATGTTTTATATCTATCTTATGTTATTTTGAGTCGTAACATAGCAGGGCTTGATATTTTATTATGAAATGCACTTTCCAGAAAACTGATTCAGTTATAACTCCAGAAGACAGTAAATGAAAAAATAAATAATATAATATAGAGAGTGGTTGGATGATTATGAATACCAGTTTGGTTAACCTTTTTCTTTCTCTTGAGTATTGTGAGATTTAGTTTTGAGTCACTATACTCCCCAGGAACATTCTGAGCATCTAAATACTAAGTACGTTGGCTACCTAACACAAATTTAATTAAATTGGAACAGTAAATTGAAGTGAAAAACTCCAGAAATTAAGCTGAATATTGCTATATTCATAAACAGTGCTGTCACAATTTTGATCAGGTATGTAAATTTATCATGTACTTGTGTTTGCTGATGTGTGCATAAGCACAATGCAATGGTTTAGTAGACTGTCTGGCATAGATTTAAGATGTTTTTTGAAACAGATTTGCCAACACCAATAAACTTTCCAGAAAGACTTTGATTTTGCAGTCACAACATGCTGCAGGTGCTAGCATGATTCATTTTCATTAGATCATGCCTGCTTTCTATTGTGGTAGTTATAAACCTGCTACAGTTGTTATCATGATTGCTTTTCTATCAAGTAATAGTAATGATCTTGTTATGTCATCTAGTCAGAGTCTGCTTCAGGGCTTTAGTTACAATTCATTATCACTTCTTTTTTATTCTTATAATACAGCTGAACTTTTATTATTAAAAAAAATTAAAACAAAAACTGCAGCATAAGAAACAAAGATTGTCTCAAGCGGGCCCTGAAAAATAAGTTATAAAAATAAAAAAAATCTCACCTATTTAGCAGCATCTCTGACATCGCTTTTGAAAGCAGTGCATTTAAATTTAGAACAATAAAATATTTTTATTATTAAAAAAAGAAGAAAATAAACATGTTGGGCAAAAATGCTTCAACTGGGCTGAGGTTAGATCCATTTCACTTGTTTAATAGTATCTCCAAAGATGTGGAAGCAATATAAAGTAATAAAAACAATAAGCTGGTCAGCAAAGGATAAAATAAAATAAATTAAAATAAAATAAAATAAATATGCCTCATTAACATGTATTATGAGACCACAAGTATTATGATTTATTAAGCAGTACAGATTATAGTAAAATTATTGTAGATATGCCTCAATAAAACATTTAGTTTTATTCTGTTCATTTAAATAATTCACAAACATATTGAGACAGGCTGATTTTTTCCCATTTTGTCTATTGCCATAAAAGAGCAAAGGTGAAAATCTATATTTGGGAGCAAACTAATCTGACTGGGAGGTACTCAGTGCTTACAAAGTGATAAATCAGGCATCAAGTCAGGACTTCGATTCGAGGGAAGTTATCTTTCTGATCTCTGAAGTAAAAATGACTCTTGTTTACTGTTAGGGGAAAAAAGCAAATTGCAGTACCAGGAATGAATTTAGAACTTCAGCCCAAGTTAGTGGTAAGCTACCTGAATTTGGTTTTTAAATCATGTCATTTAGCATGCTCACTTAAACCTGGCTTGGTTAATTGTGCCCTGTGAAGGGAAACTGTCACAATTCAAACACAAATGATGCTGGCAAAATGCTATTAAAATCTGAAGTGACAACTTCTTTTACTTAACTTCCTTTTAAAATTGAAGAAAATGACTTTTTTTAATTATCTTTATTGCCCAGTTTGCAACAGTTTACAAATAACATTTAATTTCTGTTTAGACAGGTTGGTTGTTCCACCATTTACATATATTACTTCATCAGAGATGAAATTCCTTAAACCTCCATTCATCAAACATTCAGTGAGGGCTCCCTTCAGTGCACATTCACATCAGCAACCATTTTACACAGGGAAAGGAGGCAGTTGGCCAGCAGTAGGAAATTTCCATTTTTCCCCAATGTAGTGGGATCCTGGAGTTGGTATATAAGTAGGAGTGTTGGTGAGCACAGCTCCCATATTGGGGGTGTGGGGGCTCAGCCCCCACCTTGGTGGGTTGGATATGCTACACTGTGTGTGAAAGTCAGAGTGGTGGACAAATAACTCCATTCCCTATGTAAAAGGTTTGCTGATGTGAATGCTTGTTGAAAGGAACACTCACTGAATAATGTTCGATGAACAAAGATTAGAAGAATTTCTTCTTCAACTAAGTGATATTGACTCTTTGTGAATTGGTACCCATTATAAAAGTTTCCTTAATTGTCCTAGAAAAAAAGTCGTGCTTTAGTACAATTTAATATGGAAAGCACTGCTGATGTACACATAAGTTAACTCTTTAGTGTGAATATAACTGCTAACACAAATGAAGCACTGCAATGTAAAACTAACAAACTTTAACACAAGTATATTATGTGCAAGTTCA
The DNA here is from genome assembly GCF_019279795.1 of Protopterus annectens. Taxonomy (NCBI): domain Eukaryota; kingdom Metazoa; phylum Chordata; order Ceratodontiformes; family Protopteridae; genus Protopterus; species Protopterus annectens. Next base: position 345,032,020 of record NC_056733.1, on the reverse strand, counting down.
GTAATGCTTTCAAAAAATTACTTTAGAGTAATCCCTCACCATTGATTTCATGGCTAAATCCATGAATACACTTTTCTCTCTCCATGCATCTATTTGGAGTAGATGACTCATATATATATATATATATATATATATATATATATATATATATATATATATATATGTGTGTGTGTGTGTGTGTGTGTGTGTTATTCAAACAAATTCTAACAGCTTTTCTTCCTAATCTGCATATTTTTTACTGACTTTCTGGTATACATCTTTTTTCTGAGTCTGTTATAGCTGTCTAGAAAATACATTTTCATCCTTTATTTCCAACTATTAACTTACTGAAGCAACATGCTACCACCAACATCCCTTTCTCTCTCACTTCCCACAACAGCTTGTGGTATCCCTCACTCAAGTTTTGTCAAAGTATGCATCAACTAATATGAGTCAATGAGCAGAAGAGTTTGATTCTCACGTGGGATAATTGACTAGTCTTAAAATTCACCCACAAGGGCCGTTAACCTAATACTAAGCTATTGTTATGGACTCGTATGCCAGTAGATGATTGAAAATTCTACGTAACTGTTACTTTTAAAAGAAGCACTGGTCACAGTTTGGAGTTGTGAGCTTCTTCATTTTCTATTTGTAGGGTCACAATTTCACATTAACAGCACATCACAAGCCCACCACTCCCACATTATAACTACCCTTGAAAATAAAAATATGAAATATGAGATTAAGGTCTTATTATTCCACAGTATAAAAAGAGGAAGGATTTTCTCTGCAATTAGTCAGTTAAATATGAATCAGTAAGTGGCTGAGTATTCAAAATAGCAGAAAAGTACATTCACTTTATTATAGTTAATGCAGTCTCCAAAGCTCTTACTTTACAAGAAATATTGCCAGTATTGCAATGCTTCAGGAAGTAAAAGAGGTGTGTCACACAAGTTGGGACATAAATTCAGAGATGATATGTAAAATGAAGAAAAACAATGAAATGCAGAAAGAATAAATTTATTGCACTTAGCACCTTGGCCAAACACAGCCTTCAAAGATTAACAAACATTGAATAAAACTTCCCCTACATATACATACATCAATAAAGCAATCAATAAAACAATTACCATAGATTAATTAATTAATTAATTAACTAAATAAGATATTTCCAATTAAGCTCATGATTCAATCCCCCAGGTAAAAGAGTATTATATTTTAAAATAAAGACAGCTGCTTTGTATAGCAACACATTCTTTAATAACACAGTGTCACACGCTTTAATAAAAACATTTTCCAAAATAGTAGCTTATAGCAAAGAGAAGTCACCATCATGTATATCAAGAAAATGCATGGCAACTTAACTCTCTGCCTTGTGTGCTGTAATGCCCCTAATGTGTTCCTCCAGTCTAATCTTAAATTTACATTTGCTTTGTCCAACATAATACATGTTACATGGGCATCTCAAACAATATATGATACCCTCAGTGTTACAAGAAAAACTATTCCTAACCTCAAATTTCTTATTATTAATTGTATTAAAACCAGGTACTATATGTGTACATACACTGCAATTATTACATGGCATAGTACCTAAAATATTAAGAGATGGCATGACAGCAACATCAGGTGGTACAAAATAAGCCTTCATCAATATGACCCTCAAATTTTGTCCTCTTTTATATGAAATGGATGGCCGATTTCTAATAATGTTTTTAATAATAGCATCATTTTTCAAAAATTTCCAGTAATAGTTAACCTGTTTCCAGATTTTCTGACTCAAAATGTTGTATGTAGTGACAAAAAAATGTTTCCTATATTATCCTTAACTACTAAAATGTCATTATAAAAATATTTAGGAACACATTTATTTTGTTGACCAAAGTGAATTTCATCAATTTTATTCATAGCCTCCATCAAAATACCTCTATCATAACCCCTATGGAGAAACATAGATAGTGTTTGGCAAACTTCCCTATATAAATCAGCTTTGTTATTACAGATTCTAAACATTCTAGTCAATTCACCATATGGAAGAGATTTAATGGTGTGAGGTGGATGGCAGCTACTGCCATATAGATACTGACTACCGTCAGTGAATTTACAATGTATAGAAACTTGAATAAATCCATCATTATGGCCAATCAAATACAAATAAAAAAAAAATAATTTCTTTGCCATATTGAAAACCATCAAAATTTAAGTTATATACAGTATTATTAGTAGCATCAGCAAAATCATAAACATAATTAATTCCATTTTCGGAAATAAAAAACAAATCATCAAAATATCTATAATAACATAATACAAAATTTTTATAAATATAATCCAACTCAAATTTAGCCATAAAAATATTGGCATGCGTGGGGGAAAAGCTAACCCCATAGCAGTACCTTGTAATTGATGGTAAATTTCACTATTAAAACTAAAAATATTATTCAGCCAACAGAACTGCAATAGTTCTGTTATATAACTGAAGACTGGACTATCCATCAGGAAATAATGTACAGCTGCTAAGCCGTCATTATGTCTAATATTGGTATATAAACGTCAAACAACAATACAAATAAAATACATATTTACATTCCATTTAATATTGCAAATTTTGGACAAAAAAAATCAAAAGAATCTTTGACATAAGAGGGACACTTTTCCACATAGGGCAATAAGAAATACTGTAGAAATATACCAGCATTGCCTAAAAAATAGTTGCTAGCTCAAACAATAGGTCTACCTGGAGGATTAATGTTGACTTTATTAATTTCGGAAGACAATAAAAGGTAGCTATATTACAGTCCTCTATGTTAAACTTAGTATCCACTTCTTTTTGAGTAAATTAGCCCAAGTGATAACCTTTATCCATTAAACTTAAAAAGTTTTGTGTTGCTTGTCTATATTCATTTTTACTACTGATCTCATAAACTGTTCTATCATTAAGATGTTGCATACACATTTTCAAATATTTAGAAAAATGAAAAATAATTTTATTGCCCTTATCTGCAGAATGTCTTTTCTTCCATATAGTGCTTTTAAAGCACCCCATTCTTTTTAGTTAAATTGTACTGTATATCTTGTCTATTATTGACAGATTCTTTATACAACTGTTCAATAGAAAAATGTTACATTTGTGAAAATTGTTGAATACATGGGTTAACATAAGGGGGACTAAAACAACTTTTACCATTTACTGCTGAAGTATTCAATAAAAAATATGCATTTGGACTATTATTATCATCAAAACTATCAGATATACAAGAATAGAAGCTACCTTTTTAACTATCAACATCTAAAGCATTGTATTACTATATTTGTCAGTTTTATTCATGAAAAAATATTTTAGGTGTAACGTCCTAACAAATTTAAACACTTCTTGTTTCAACAAGTGAAGTCTAGGTAACACAGTTGGTATAAATTTCAGCCTAGGATTTAACATGCTCATTTCTTCCATTGACGAAATACATCCTGATAAATTAACAAAGTGTTACTGTCTAAATGAAAATCATTGCCATCTACCTCATTTAAAATTTGGTTTAGAATGTCCTTCATTCATAGGCTCCTCTTATCCTTCTGTTGTTATCATCTGTTGTTCCTGCCCCATAATTCCAAAAACGTTGTTGAAATGCTGCTGGTTCTGTTGCCGGAGGAAGGGGAGGGTACATCTGAAAATCATTCTCAGAATCAGTGGTAAAGCCAGTTCTATCTGATGAGGCAAAGGATACAGAGTGTTTCTTTTCTGGGTTAGATTTCATGCGAGAACTGTCCATCTTATGGAAAGTCTTTTTATTGTCCCTCCATAGGAAGGCCCACCCTTTGTTATAATCATGGATGTCTCTGTTAATTTCGCCCAGTTTAAAATTAACCTGCTCAGTCTCAAACTGATTGAGCTTCTCTCTCATACCCAAAAAAACTTTATTCATTTTAGAAAAAACAGTTTTGTTTAACAAATCAGAAATCATGGCATTAAGTTTTTCCTTAAGTATTTGTTGCTGCAAAAGATCCCTATCAATAAGGATTGAAACCCACTCCATAGCACATTTGTGTGCAGCAGCTAGCCAACAGTCCTTAAAGGCTACATCAGCTGCATCTAAAGAATCAAAAGAAATGGAAGGGCTTTTGAAAGCCCACAGTCCTTGTGGGAAATATCAAGTTCAAAGTAATGTTGTAACCCCAACAAATTAAAGTTGCAGCGTGATTCTTTATAGATCAATTTTTCAAAACGATCTAAAAGCTTTTGTGTCTCAGCAGAAAAAAACATTGGTACTGGTATGCCCAATACCAGCAAATGTATTACTAAACCTCTGAGGTCTCTCTTCCATATATTTGGAGACCAAGTTGTTTTGTATATTCTCACCACCATTAACTAAATTTGTGACACTAGCTTGCGAACCCCCACTACTGCGGTGGTGGTGCTGCAGTAGCGTTGTCGCCTCACAGTTAGACGTTGCCCGTTCGATTCTCAGTTAGAGCATCTTCTGTGTAGCGACATGCATGAATGTGAATTCCTTCATTGATGGTTGTGCATTAGGCCCGGCAAGCCAGTATGTAAAAACAAAAAAATCTACTGCCAATCATTAGCGGACCAGAGTTCCTCTGTGGCGATCCCTAACCGAGAAAAGCCAGAAGACACCATAGGTTCATAGGTTCATAGGTTTATACTAGGCTATCTGCCCTAAGGCATTTATAAGCCTAGCCCAAAGTTTTGTGGCTTACGCCACCCCTTATGTTAAAAAATATTGTGCCCTTTAGTTTGTTGTGCCTCTGTCCAGCAGTGACACAGAGATGATTCCCGGGGTAAACCTACGATCTCCCATCCACCGGTCAAGATTTCTCTTGAACAGAGCCAGAGAGGTGCTCTGCCTCACATGGACCGGGATTTTATTTCACAGCATAGGGAGTCTCTGAGTGACAAATCTATCCCTCCAGCATGTCCTATTTATATCCATGCTAAGGTTTAAGTTGCTTGCTCTAGTGGATCTGGTAGATTTGGATTTTTTGAGGTGGAGCATGTCCATTAATTCCGGGTTGGACATGGCCTTGTATGTCAGGCACAGGTCACCTCTGAGCAGACGGTATGCGACTGAATAGAGCTGGAGTTTCTTCAGTCTGGCAGCATATGACAGATTTTGGAATCCCTTTATCCTTTTGGTGAGGAACTTTTGGGGTCTCTCCAATTGCTGCAGGTGTCGGGTGAGATACATCCCGAATGGGGCATTGTACTCGATCATTGGTCTGATAAGTGACGAGTACAGGGGAACAATGACCTCACTTGATCTGGATGTGAATCCCTTCATGATCAGGTGGGCAATGTAGAAGGTCTTTCTAACCACTTTAGCAATGTGAGTGTCAAAAGAAAGGCCACTGTCAACCTGGGTCCCCAGGTCCCTGATAACCTCTTCTGTGCTTAGTGGATTGCCACCTATATGGTAGCTTGGGGTTACCTTGTTTTTCCCGAAGGGTATGACTATACATTTTTATACACCAACAAGCTTGCGAACCCTCAGTGCTATTATTAGACAAGCCATGCAGTACAAAATTGTCCATTGTTCTTTGGGAGGAAGAAACATTCAAACCTGAAAAATTGGCAGATGGAAGATTATCCTCTCAAAAAATATGGGGCAGATTAGCAACAGGATCTGTAGCCATACAGACACCAATAAAACCACCAAAAGAAGTTGATTTATATAGGGAAGTTTTCCAAACACTATCTATGTTTCTGCACGGGGTTATGATAGAGGTATTTTGATGGAGGTTCTTAACAAAATTGATGAAATTCACTTTGGTCAAGAAAATAAATGTGTTCCTAAATATTTTTATAATGAAAATGTAGTAGTTAAGGATAACATAGATGAGATGTTTTTTGTCGCTACATACAACATTTTGAGTCAGAAAATCTGGAAACTGGCTAACTATTACTAGGAATATTTGAAAAATGATGCTATTATTAAAAACATTATTATATAAAAGAGGACAAAATTTGAGGGGCATATTGGTAAAGGCTTATTTTGTACCACCTGATGTTACTGTCATGCCATCTCTTAATATTTTAGGTACTATGCCATGTAATAATTGCAGTGTATGTACACATATAGTACTGGCTTTAATACAATTAACAAGAAATTTGAGGTTAGGAATAGTTTTTCGTGTAACACTGAGGGTATCATATATTGTTTGAGATGCCCATGTAAGATGTACTATGTTGGACAAAGCAAACGTAAATTTAAGATTAGACTGCAGGAACACATTAGGGACATCAAAAAACACAAGGCAGAGAGTTCAGTTGCCATGCATTTTCTTGATATACATGATGGTGACTTCTCTTTGCTACAAGCTACTATTTTGGAAAAGTTTTTTATTAAAACGGGTGACACTGTGTTATTAAAGAATATGTTACTATACAAAGAAGTTGCCTTTATTTTAAAATATAATACTCTTTTACCTGGGGGATTGAATCATGAGCTTAATTGGAAATATCTTATTTAGTCAATTAATTAATTAATCTATGGTAATTGTTTTATTGATTGCTTTATTGATGTATGTATATGTAGGGGAAGTTTTATTCAATGTATGTTACTCTTTGAAGGCTGTGTTTGGCGGACTCGCTAAGTGGAATAAATTTCTTGGATCTGCATTTCGTTGTTTTTCTTCATTTTGATCTTTTGGTGGTTTTAATGATATGTAAAATGGTTCTGTCATTAATAAATATGCTGATTGCCAATGTTCTCATTAAAAATCAAGCTTCAGCTGCTGCATAAGTCTCATGTAAAGGTTAAAACACAGACTAAAGAAAATTCAGAGGAAAGCCCCCAGCTACGGATTGTAGAAAATGCTGTTAGAACATGTCAAGCTATTTTGAAGATAAAGTATTTTATGGAAATGTACAACCTCATGGAAAATGATTGGTTATAAGGCATTAGGGTTAATTAAGCTACATGTTAGCTCTTTTTATACCTGTCTTATCACCATACGCTATATACTCCACTGAGTGCAGAGAGTTTGCCTCTCTACGCATTTGTCTGAGACCAAAATTAATGTTTTGCTATCCATTTCTTAAAGTTGCCATTTCAGTCACTTTGAAAAACTTTCTGCTGAAAATAATTCATTTCCACAGGATATCTGTCAATCCACTGAGTCTGAACAAATGCTAATTGAATACAGTATAAACAAAAAGTGTCATATTATCATGCATATATATTACATTTTATTATACTATATGTATCATATTATGAATGTGTGTGTGTGTGTGTGTGTGTGTGTGTGTGTGTGTGTGCGTGTGTGTGTGTGTGTGTGTGTGTGTGTGTGGGTGTGTGTGTGTGTGTGTGTGTGTGTGTGTGTGTGTGTGTATGTGTGTGTCTGTGCTCAGCACTCTGTAGTTAGTTTTTGACTTGAGTTGAGAAGGCAATGGTAAAGTATTCACTTCATGAAATATTGTGTACTATGCTGTAATGAAATGTTATGCAAAATCATATCTACATCCCGAGACTGTCAAATGTCTAACATGCATACAATTCTCTACCAACAAAAATATAGTGTATTGCTATCCATGTCATGACTGTCACATCTCCAACATGCACATGATTTCTCTGCCGTCAAGAATACAGTGCATGACTATTCACATGTCATGACTGTCATCATCATGATAAAATAATGTATGCATTAATATCCTTCTTCAATGTAATATTGTCCTTTAACCTTACGTTAATACATTTTGGAACTATAAAAATTGTTATCACTGCACATTCATTAAATAATAACAATGGCTGCTGTTATTGTTTTAAGTAACATATCAGTACTACCTACTAAAACTAGAATTAGGGAGTGATTATGTTATCCTCTGGCTTTTTATTTATAATTGCATTAATGGATTTTTCTAAACTGACCACTTTGGATCTTCAGTGTAAAAGGCCTGTCAGGAAGAGTACCCAGAGACATTGTACGGAGTAGTGCATTATGTTATTTCCCTAGTGTCTTCTAAGAATTACACGCAGAGTATATAACAGAATATACACACACACACACACATATATATATATATATATATATATATATATATATATATATATATATATATAAAGGGACATCGAGGAGCTCTCTGATTATGTAGCCCAGGCAGGTATGACCCTGACCTTGAGCAGTATCCTACCTTCACCTAGAATGATGCCACAATACAGTGATAAGATGATCAGCTTTAATAATTGGCTTAAATTCTGGTGTCATTCAAAGGGGATCCAATGTCTGTCTGCCTGGGATGACATGCTGGACAAGCAACACTGCTTCGCAAGGGACGGCTTGCACCTGTCACCCTTGGGCTTCCGGATATTGGCAAAGGCTCTTGCCACCCCCATAGTGCCTTTTTTAGGCAAGGCTCAAATTCTAAACCTACCACCCTAGAACACCAAAAGGAAAAAACTAAGGGTAATGCTGCTCAATGCCAGAAGTCTCAATCTCAAGATGCACGCACTCGAGGCCCTTCTCAATATGGAGAACATTGATGTCTGTGCTGTGACAGAAACCTGGTTCAAGGCTCCTGAGAGCACCCCAGCACTAACAGGTTTCACCTCATATCATGCGTTCCGCCCCAAAATCCGGACAACACCAAGAAAGGAGGGTGTCCATATTCATAAAGGACACCCACACCTCAAGGTTGGTGGCAACGCCGCGATGCATCGGAGACCATCCAGGTGCAATTAACCATAGGCAAGACTGCTCTGCAATTTGTAGCATGTTACAGGCCACCCTCTCAAACTCAGGAACCTCACATGGCCTTCCTGAAAACATTGGAGGGATAAATGTATCTCCAAACACCATCATACTAGGTGACTTCAACTACCCTAATATAGACTGGGAACACTACTCAAGCCCAAACACTCTAACCCAAAGATTCCTGGAGTTCATAAACTCAAATGCCATGGAACAACTAGTCACCATCCCCACAAGAGGAGAAAACATACTTGATCTCATCATCATGAACATGGGATCAAAATGTTCAACACCGGAAGTATACCCCTCACTGGTGAGATCAGATCATAAACTAATGTCGCTGGAGGTCCTCATCCCGCCCCCACCTGAAACAAAAAGACCACAGTGAAAAACTTCTCAAAAGCCAATTTCACACTTCTAAAAACTAGTGTGGTCTCCTTTAAGGCCCCTGAGCCAGTGGTAAAGATTACTCAAACTGCTGAATCACTTACAAATGCCTTCTACCAGCACCTACAGGACTGCATGGATCAGGCAATCCCAAACAAAACTAAGACTCTCTGTACCAAAGGCAAGCGTCCAGTCTGGTGGACCCCAGCCATAAACAAGCTCTACAACAAAAGGAGGAAGCTACTACAAGATAGAGCAAAATCCTTGAAAGGTAAGACACCTTTGATCATTATAAGTAAAAAACTAAGAGCTCTCATAAAATCATCCAAGGCAAATTTTGAGAGAAAAATCGCCAAGGACTCTAAAGACAATCATAAGGCCTTCTTTAGCTATGTTAGAAACCTAGGAGGAAACTCCCAGATATGCTCAGAATTAGTTCAAAATGATGTGAAAATTACTGAACCTACACACATTACCAACATACTGGCTGACAGGTTCAGTGCAAACTCCCCCCCCCCCAAAAGGAGAGATATCTATTCCAGAGGATTGTAGCCCCCCAAACATCTCCAATGCCCAGGTGAGAACTGCCCTCACTAAGGCAAAAAACACAGCATCCATGGGACCGGATGGTGTCCCCGGCTGTGTGCTTCACGAACTCGAGGAATTAAACCCACAGTTAGGACAGCTGTTTAATCTTAGCCTCACCTCAGGATACGTACCCAAGGAGTGGTGCACGGTGACTGTGGTCCCACTTCATAAGGGCGGTGCCTCCACAGACCCTGGAAATTACCACCCCATTAGCTTGACAAGCCTTATCTGCAAAGCCATGGAGAGGATCATAATGGAACTCATAAATAAAGACATAGGGAACTTGCAGACTTTGGATCCAACCCAGTTTGGCTTTGTCAAAGGCAGATCCTGCCTCTTAAACTTGGTTGACTTTTTCGAGACAGTCACCAAGGCCATTGATGAGGGAAAGGCAGTCCATACAGCCTACCTCGACCTGGCAAAGGCCTTTGACACAATACCCCACTCAGGTATCATCGAAAAACTCATCAGCTTGAATGTAAACCCATACATCACAAGATGGGTTGCAAACTGGCTAAGTGACAGAACCCACAGGGTCAGAGTTGCTGGAGCCATGTCAGACTCAAAGCCTGTCACAAGTGGTGTCCCACAGGGCTCAGTCCTGGGTCCACTCTTGTTCGGCATCTACTTTTCTGAAGTACAAGCAAACACAGGAGGGTTATGGCTGACAAAGTTTGCAGATGACTGCAAACTGGGCCATAGTCGAAAACACATCTGACACAGATATCCTCCAGAAGGGCCTCACAGAAACGGATAACTGGTGCCAGAGCCATGGCCTGAAGTTAAACGCCAAAAATGCATAGTCATACCCTTCGGGAAAAACAAGGTTACCTCTAGCTACCATATAGGTGGCAATCCACTGAGCACAGAAAAAGTCATCAGGGATCTGGGGACCCAGGTTGACAGTAGCCTTTCGTTTGATACTCATGTTGCTAAAGTAGTTAGGAAAACCTTCTATATCGCCCACCTGATCATGAAGGGATTCACATCTAGATCAAGGGAGGTCATCGTCCCCTGTACTCATCACTCATTAGACCTATGATTGAGTTCAATGCCCGTTCGAATGTATCTGACCAGACACCTGCTGCAGCTTGAAAGGCCCCAAAGTTCCTCACCAAAAGGATAAAGGGTCTCAAAAATATGTCTTATGCTGCCCGACTGAAAGAACTCCAGCTCTATTCAGTCTCATACCGCTTGCTCAGAGGTGACCTGTGCCTGACATATAAGGCCGTGTCAAACCCAGATTTGATGAATATGCTTCACCTCAAAAAATCTAGATCCCTCAGAACCACAAGGGCGGGAGACTTAAACCTTGACACGGTTATAAATAGAACGTGCTGGAGGGACAGATTCATCACCCAGAGACTCCTATGCTGTGGAACAAAATCCCGGTACATGTGAGGCAGAGCACCTCTGGCCTTGTTCAAGAGGAATCTTGACCAATGGATGGGAGATCGCAGATATACCCCAGGGATTACTTCAGTGTCACTGCTTGACAGAGGCACAGCAAAATGATAGGCATAGTTTTATTCAAACTAAATGGGTGAAAGCCACATAACTATGGGCTAGGCTTATAAATGCCCTTGGGCAGATAGCCTAGTATGAACCTATGAACCTATGAACCTATATATATATATATATATATATATATATATATATATATATATATATATATATATATATATATATATATATATATATATAGTTATAGACAGTTGGATCTACTTCAGACCATCAAACCCCCCGATCATCGAATTACACATCATCGTGACAAATTTAGAGAAACTGCAAAGTGTCAAAAACTGTAAACACTGATCCTGACTTCATCAAAAACAGCCCTGGACTATTAAACAAAAGTACACAAACTCCACCTACATCATACGCATTGCCCAAACCATTGGATCCTATACTACATTTTTGCAGGGAGGGCTGTGCCCCCTTCACCCCCACATCCCCTGCAAATTAAATATACCGACTTCAAGATTGTACTATGTTGTAGATGAAGGCAAACACCCACAGTATGCCCACATCTACCCAAGAGCCACCCAGTGAAGTATGCATGTACAGAATCTCTGTTTTAGTCTTGCTACAGAGAAACAGGAAGTACCTTCAGTTCGATGAGGTCAGGTTCGATAAAGTTTTTTTTTCAATGCTATATGGTTTTGTTGTATTCATCTCGATGATATGTGATTCAATGATCGGGGGTTTCAGTGTCGACCCACAGTTATATATATTAACTTTCAATGTTCAAATACTCTGCAGTTATCATGTATAAGTTCATATGTATCAGAAATAAAATTTAAAAAATAGTTTATAAAATAGAAACAAGCTGCATAAAATGTTGTCTGTTATAACCTACATCACCAAAACCTTTTTCCATGCATATCTCTAATACAGACAAAGTAATCTAAGTTAAAAAACAATAAATCAATGTAGTGATACAAGTAATATAGCCTCTCTTACTTTTATTCATAATTACTGAAAACCCATATTGCTATTTAAATGGTTTTGTTACATAAGTCACAGTAACTTTTCTGTGTTATGTTATCAAATATTGCATAAAACACTACTTCATGTACTTTTTAAATATATAAATATGTAGTTCTGCATATACTGGTAGAGCTACAGTCAAATCCCCATTGATGCTGACAGTACAGCACATACAAACCTGTGTTGTTGTTGTCATTATACTAATAAAACAAGTGTGCCTTCATTTTAATGCATGAAGAAAACTGCAGGTGGGCAAATCCCCAAATGCTTATATACAACAACATCAGGCACACAGTCCCTCAGTGTTTTACTGTCACTGCACCCTTGTTAGGCACACAATCCCTCAGTGTCTTACTGTCACTGCACCCTTGTTCATTTGTTTTTAAGTAAATATACCAAAAAGATAAAATCAGTTTACACCTGAACCCCCTTCTTATCTGAATGCATACCCGCTGCACATAACCCCACAAGACATCCACAGTTAAACAGACTTCATCCAATCCAATAAAAACAGCAAAGAGTGTTCCATTTAATGCAATTCAAACAATCACATGACAGCTGATCTGTCTTTCTTAAAGATGCATTGCATATTTAAAAACTAAAAATACGGCTATGTAAAAACAAAATATGTATATGTATTCAGTCACTAGTGAGTGCAAATGACAACAAAAATGTATTTCCAGTGTGCCATTACTTGCCTGGCTCTCCCCATTTGCCAAAAAACACTGTCACTGTGAACAGTATTTTCTTCTTTACTTCTACAATAATTACAGATATTTGGATTTAATTTAATATTTCAAATTCCATAGCACAAACACTGATAGCTATTTACTAAACAAAACAATACAGTTTCATAATGAAAACAGACTTAGCATACGCAACAGTAAACTTCTCTGCACTTGAAACACACATTTATTGAAATTGCATTGAAACCCACATTCATAGAAAATGCATCTGGCCAGTGATGGATTGTATGTATCTTTGGGCTGTTTTTAAACCATGGCCCCTGCACACAGTTTTAGGACCATGTATAAATGCACGTGTTCTTTGTTTTACTTTAATGTGTTAAATTATATTCTTTGTTTAATAAATCACCGCTTGTTAGAGTGCATTTTAAATTTATAGTGTTGAACATTTTTCCAGTAAGAGGTAAAACAAAACATATGAGCTAATAATGACAAGGCTACCCATTTCAGAACATTTCAACCATAAAAGGCCAGTCAAACTGCTGTCATTGTAATCCATCAATGACAGTCAATATGCACAATCTCTGCTGAAGTAAGAGTCATCTGAATAATTCCATATTAAGGAGAACTGTAACTAACTTTGCATTTCAGTGCTTCATATAGTGATTCAGTGCCTGCTGCCCTTGAAGAATAAAATTGCCTGTCACTTAAAAAAAATGAGTGTTGGTAATATGCACTAGGGAATGGCTGGCAAACAGACAACAGGTTTATAGTTAGCAGGCATTTCATTTCAAAGAACACACTCAGGAGTGCAACGTTCTCCCCACCACACAAAGGATTATATATCATCGCATGGGGACAGAGCAGGAAAAAGCTCTGCCAGTACTGTTCCAGACTGGTCCATTTAAACACCATCAAAAAAATCATCAGTACAAGCACAAGTACTGGATAAAGTGTCAACAGCCTTGGCTTAGGTATCCATAGCAGGATTCACTTCAGAATCTCAAAATTCCAAAACATCGAATTTCATATGATTGAGACTATATGATCGATGTTTCAGAATATTGAAATTCCGAAACAAATCCAAAAAAAAAAATACAATTTAAATGTTTCTGCAGGGAGGCAAGCCCAAGCTGCAATGCACCCTCATATCCGCACTACTTAAATATTCCAACTCCGAGATCGCACTACAGTGAGGAAAAGGGAAATCTTCCATTCCGTGCTGTATGCAGATCTCCGTTCACAATGTCGGGATTCCGAAAGTTTGATCATATGGTCTCACCATATGAAATTCGATCTTTCAGGATTTTGGCATTGTGAAGTGTTCCCCCACAACATCATGTTTGTGCACCCATGTCGCATCATCCACACCAGAGGATGCAGCAGTGGCACTCATAACCCACTGCAACTTGAATTCTTCAGGTCATGCTAACAACAGAGGGAGGTATAGATATCCTACCAGCACATGGGAGAAACATGCATGTGTCATCTTTTGCATATTCCCAAACATCAACTCTAGTAGACACAACTAGATAGATAAATAGATAGAGAAAGAAAGACAGGCATATAGACAGATAGTGATAGATAGATAGATAGATATAGATATAGATATAGATATAGATATAGATATAGATATAGATATAGATATAGATATAGATATAGATCCATGATGTATGTCCTTAATGTGTATATATGCTGGCCACAACCACTACCCCTTCCCCATCTGCAGATGGATAGATAGATACAGAAGTGCTCACGGGTTTTCCCTTGTAAAGCATAACATAAGGCAACACACATCAGAGAATGATAGGGTACAGTAATACACATGTATCTATGCAGGACATGTATGTCATACAGACCCCATTGCCCATAGTACTACCAAGTAACATCACAGTGGCTTAGCCTGCTATGTATTCCTTCATAACCTACAAGACAAGTCATCTACTATAACAAATCGGTCAAACATGTATGGAAGTTACTACACAAAAAAGTACTGTATTATCCCACTTGCCCACCTTTCCTCCACAACAAGGGGCCCCAGACATGGCCAACTCTGGCACTAGTTAAAGCAGCATCTTTCTATCCTCCATTATGAAGGTACATGGCCAGGGGAAAGTTATTACCATAAGCCTAGACAGCCTGCAGGTTCTTGGCCCTCTTTTTGACTGGTCTTGCATGTTCATCTCTTTCCCATGACAGCGCTCTGTTATCAAATCATTGCTGCCAACTTCATTAATATAGGCATTAGCTGAGCCTAGCACCTTGGCAACTCATTCTGGTTCCCTTCACAGCCATGTGGAGGACCCCATCTCTCCACAAGGCCTGTAGAAATACATTAGTCTCTTTGAGGTGAAGTTAAGTTTCCTTATCCTTCACACCAATGCAACATAAACGTACAGAAAAAATAAAATAGACAGATGAATGTTACATTGCACACTACATCACAGGTGCTGGTGCTAGCAGTGTTTGCATTATTGCATAGTCAGTTAAGGACATATGATATTATAGGAAAATGGTGAACCATACTGCAGACCCCTTGTCATGAAAGCATACATAAGTCCAATCAGCTATGTTACAGGAAATATGAGGCATAACTGGTACACAAATACATCTGAAAACAAAAAGTACTTATTATTTAAACAAGCTACAACCCATGAAACACACACACACACACACACACACACACACACATTCCCAGTAGAATATTAAAACAGCTCAGACTGCCAGTCTTACAAAAATAAATACAGTTCAGAGACATGTTAGCCAAGATGAGGTCAGATATCATTATTATCTCACTTGGACTTCTGTAAATCAGATTAACTATCAGGATATGTAGATCATTGATGATCTGCTTGTAGTCATATCAAATTGCTGCTCATGTATGCCATCACATTTCCCCACCCATCCACTCTATCACAAGTACAAACAACATGAACACACATACAGACACATAGAACCATGCACACATAAATAATACACACACACACACACACACACACACACACACACACACACACACATACAGTACATGCATGATGCACATACACCACAGTCCCCGTACCCCTCCCTAACCTAGCTGCCCTCCTGTAGTTCTCCCCACCTATGTAATAGTTCAAGTAACATTACATCACTACTCAGTTAAAAATGGCAAAATGGTCTAGTTTATCCCCCCACCCTTGGATTCCCATGCTGCTGTTGGTGTTGTCACAGCACTTTACTCCTTGATTTATTCTTGATGTCTATTGGTGCCCCCAGCCCCTCAGATCCCAGTTATGATGTCAGAGGCATTACAGCACTTCTGTATATGGTATTCCTGGTTGCTCCACATACTACCATTAGTGCCAGTATGGCACTTTCCATGAGTAATCCATGGCAGTCTAGTGCATCCCTCCACCCCCCCAATCCCCATACCCTCCCAATCCCCATACCATGGTTGTGGTATGCAGATGAAAAGAACACCAAGGCCAGCACCAAAAGTTCCAAGTCTTTTTCCGAAACTAGTATGAGGACCGAGCTACTATTTTGGTGCTTTTGTGCACTAGTTTATTCACAATAAATATCCAGACTTGGAACTTTTGTGCTGGCCGTGGTGTTCTTTTCATGTTGGGTTGGCCGTGCACAGCCGTACTTGCGAGGTAAAGTGTTTCTTATGTGGTATGCAGATGAACATGGCCTTTCAGTGACATTCAATACCATAAAGTGGTGGGGTCAACTGTTTAGATGCCTTCCTGGAGGCAGTTCAAAGGAAAAAGCACATAGCTAATTATCATATGCATCTCCCCCAGGAATACCTCATTAGCATTAAGTATGGCCATAGGGCTAGCCCTGTGTAGTGCTGCATATCTTCATGATACAGGACCATGCAGCACCATATTAGGGCAGTTGCTGTGAACTGGGAAAAGGTAATGCAACATATTCAGAGGTGTACGTGTGGGGCTGCCTTAATGAATCCCATTCAAAGTCTTGTAATTTAAAAAAAAGCACAGTACATACCCTTATCTCAGTCATATACTGCACATTTAACTCAGTCATACACTGTACTTCTAACTCTACACTGCACCTTTAACTCAGTCTTACACTGCACCTTTAACTCAGTCTTACACTGCACCTTCAACTCTACACTGCACCTTTAACTCAGTCTTACACTGCACCTTTAACTCTACACTGCACCTTTAACTCAGTCTTACACTGCACCTTTAACTCTACACTGCACCTTTAACTCAGTCTTATACTGCACCTTTACATCAATCTTACACTGCACTTTTAACTCAGTCTTACACTGCACCTTTATATCAGTCTTACACTGCACGTTTAACTCAGTCTTACACTGCACCTTTACATCAGTCTTACACTGCACTTTTAACTCAGTCTTACACTGCACCTTTACATCAGTCTTACACTGCACTTTTAACTCAGTTTTACACTGCTGGGGCTTAGATTATAATTTGTTTTCACTCAGTTTATATTATGATCTTGTTGGATTGTTTTACTTATACAATTTCTGTATTGTTCTTGACAATGGTGAAAATATTTGGACTGTGCTGATACTTCTCTGCTGTATGAGACAATATAAATCAATAAAAAGCATAAAAAGTCTTGTATGGCTAGGAAACAATCTTTTTGGTAGCTCTCTCTGGATTCCTCTGGTGGGAACAATTTCCACTTTCTCCTTTTAGGTCTTACATCACTGAAGCTGACTCTCTCCCACCATCACTTCTGTGCATACCATGTCCCTTCACAAAGAGTGAATGTTCACTGGTTGGGCTTCTTCTATCCATCTATATTTTTTTCCTTTTCACAAGGCACAGCTTAACTGAAACACTATTCATTAAAAAAGAATCACTCTTTAGAATAAACTCTGTATAATACTGCTATGATATTATCTGAGAAGTCCACTATATTATTAACTGTTACTATATATAAACACATACACACACACACACACACACACACACACACACACACACACACACACACACACAGACATATATATATATATATATATATATATATTTATGATTGTACCATAAAAGACAGAAAACTCAAAAGAGAGAATAATTTGGTAAAATAAAAAAGAATGAATCACAAAACACTGACCGAGTCATGAGTGAATCACAAAACACTGAATATCCTTTTCCCATTAAAATGCCCTATATCAGTAATCTTTAGCTATAAAAGTGAGATCAAGTGTCATCTTGGTAGTGATTCTATTAGTGAAGGGGATTTTAGTAATGTAATGTGTAGGGTAAGGGTTGGGGCAGGGGTAGGATTAAGGTTAGGAATACGATTAGGGTTATCACACATGATTAAAGTGGTCAAGGGGGCTTTCCCTAATAGTACCACTACACAAGACAAAAGGACACAGAGTACAGACAACACTAAACATGCACAATACTGACTCTAGCCCCTTATCTAAACCTTACTCTAATCCTAACCCACATATACTTGCATATTCATAACAACTAGTATAACAGTCTTTTATATCTTCACACCCACCACTTTTTCATTCAAATATTAATTTTCCTGAACACTCCTGCTTACCTATAATACATAAAACAGAATTCTACCATATATAATTCACTCAAAGGAGCATTTTTTGTAGTCCCTTGTTTTTTATACCCACAAAAATCTGTCTACCAAATCTAATTTTACCTTTTGATTTACATCCATATCTATCTCTCTCTCTCTCTCTCTCTCTCTATATATATATATATATATATATATATATATATATATATATAGGGTCTGTATGGAATAGAGTGCATTCTCACTACAACTGCTATTCATTATACTGAAAATGTATTTATTTTTATATATTTGTCCTTTGATAACCAGGGAAGTCCAAATGAGCCAATGGCAAATTGTCAGCACAGAACCAGGAAGAAAAGGTCCACAACAGATTCAAAAACATTTAAACAGTAGTTAATAAGTAATTATATACAAGGGAAGAAAATCTCTACAACTGATTAAATATTGTCTAATGAGATGGGGAGAAAGGCTGCACAAAAACATGCATAAAAACATTTTACAGTAGCTGATAAGTAATTATATACAAGGGGAGAAAATACCCACAACAGAAAAAAAAAAAACATATTGAAATACATTTACAGAAGTATTACTAGAATAAACTGCAATCAAGAATAGAATATGTACTGTAAACAGCAAGACACAGTGCAGAAGAGGATAGCCTATATCAAGTAAATTAATACATATTTATTCAAAATACTGACTATATTTCTAATATATGGAAGTGAGAAATAGAGTATTCTGCTGACAAAATAGGCAGAAGAATATGATGAGATGTGGAGGAATAATGAACAGAAGGGAAAATTTAAGGGCATAGAGGGAGAGTTATTTATTATTAGAAAGATGAGAATGTTATGGAAGGACACAAGACAGGAAAATAAATAGCAGTAAGTGTCAGGTGAAGAGGTTGAATAGCATACGTTAGTAGTATGGTATATTTAAAGTGAGAGCTTCTTTTGATGTTAGGCCAGTACTACCTGCTAAGATATGGAGCTGCTAGAGAATCAGAGTGAGAAAAGAATAGTTATAGTTTGCAGGTGGTCATGCATCTGTTTTGAGGGTTGTGCGTGTACAGTTCCAGGTCATCATCATCATCAGCCCCCTTTTTCCCACTTTCTACATGGGGTTGGGGTATCATGTTAACTGCCGTCATCTCTCTCGATTCATTGCCACACTCCTGCCTTCTTTAACACTCATGCCTGACTGTCACAGACCTTCTTTCCCACAATCCATCCACCTCTTTGCTGTACATCCTTGTTTCCTCTTACCTTCTTCCGGTCTGTCCCAAATCTTCCTCACCGGATTGTCTTCTGCTTTCCTGCACATGTCCAAACCACCATAATCTGTTCTTCCAGGTGTCATATAGATACTTTTTTTAAATTGTTCTTGAAATTGTAAAAGTTTCTAGTATGTTTAAGGGATAAGGGGGCATAGTTCCAGAAGTGGGCTACATAGCTGGAAGAGAGGGAGGTACCTGCTGACAGGGCTGGTTTGAAAGTAGTGAGGAACATTTTGTTTTCAGATTGAAGTGACCTTGCAGGGGTATATGTATGCAACAAGTCTAGTAGGGCTTTGTTTTGTTCTGGTTTGGATATTATTTTGTGGACTAGGAGTAGCTGGGTATAAGTGAGTTGCTTGGGTAATGCAAGACAATTTAGCTGTTTTAGGACCAAGCAGTGATGGGGTCTTTTTGATGAGTTAATGGCAAATGTTGCTGTTTTATTGTAACATTGGTTTAGTGTACTTTGAATGGAAGCTTGAAAGTTAAGCAGGACTGGGAGAACCATATAGTCACATGGGTAGTAGGAGTGCAGAGGCCAGGAGTTTCCAGCATGAATCCGTTAAGTAGTTTTTGGTTTTGTGGAGTGTCCCTAATTTTTGTTGATTTTTTTTTGATAGTCTGTTGTACATATAAGTCAAATTTCAGATTATGAATCAGCAGTTAATACAGCTTTTCTGCACTTTTCATTTTTATTTCACATTTTACTAAATGACATGTGTGAGTTTTACTTAGCCTACCATGTTATACATGATTATTATCGGTGCTTGGTAAATTCAAAGCTTGAGAACTGCAACTCCAAATTATTTTTTGCTAGGTTCTGTGAATGTGGCTCAGATGTTTCTGTTTACATTTACACTATTTCTGTTTTAAACCTTTGTTTTCTCTAGCTGTTTCTTGGCTATATGTGATTAGATCTGATTTTCTGTGTGGCAGAGGTGTCCCCAAATACTTTGGACTAAGATTACTACCTCCATATCCAAGATGCGGCTTGCTTTTCCAGAAAATCATAGCTATATAGTAGACCACCACTATATAATCTAGTATTCATTGAATATAAAGAAATATGGAATTATAAGCCAGTACAATTGCTTTACATCTAATAATTACATACTACTAGTGGCCTGAGAACCCACACGTCAGATCAGATGGACTGACTGAATAGGATTCAAGTTTTTTAGGACAATGACTAGATAATATATTTTTTTTTTTTAAAGGTCATACATCAGTTCATAATTTATCAGTAGAATTACAAATAATATACTGCATTCTTTTTTCACCTTCTAGACTATCTTCTATGCATGTAACTACAACCTTCCAACATTGACATTGTGGATGTGAATTGGTTAACTTATATCACTGTTGGTGGAGCTCTCCCCATGTGTATCAATAGTGGATGAAAACGAAAGATGTAATTATTGAAAAAAGGACTATAACAATACCCATGATTGTAAAATTCTATAATTTAATGTGGTGCTGATTCTACATAAGGAAAAGCAATACAAGATTATATTAACATACAAGAAATTACCTATTTTTCATTAGAAGATTTGTGAGAAATTATATATAAATGTATGAGATCTAGTTTATATTGTGAAGTGTCTACATCTTTGACAAAATCGAAAGCCTGCAACAATCTACTACGTAAGAAAACTTAATCATACTTTTTGCAGGGGGACAAGTACCCTGCACACCCTGCTAAAAATATATACCAGCTTGAAGACTGCAAAAGCCCACTCCCAGTTATACCATGATCTTGGAACAATACCTACTGCCATGATTCAGTGTGTCAGGCTTTCGATTTTATGGACTCGTTATTCTGAGTCTTCACAAAGTGACCATTCGTCAATATAAAGTAGGTCCATATTAAATACATACAATACAGATAGATACATAGAGAAATAGGTAGATGGATAGATAGATTGATAGATAGATAGATAGATAGATAGATAGATAGATAGATAGATAGATAGATAGTTAGACCTGATGATGAGCACCTACAACATTTAGTAATTTGCAATAAAAATGTATAATAGAGATGTTTTTTTTCTCTGGGTAAGTGTTCTTTTTTTCCTGTTTACCTTAATATTCCTTTTCATTCAGATTTTATGGATTCAGATGTATTCATTTTTTAGACACATTAATTTCATGTAAACTGACAACCCACTGAAAATATAAAACAAACAAAAGGGTTTCTAGCAGAGACTAGGTACTGAACCAGTGACTTACAAAGCGGAATCTGAACAGGTCTAATGTCCATAAACCTCAGAAAGAATACTTCCCAGATGCAGTCTCTTTCATGATCAGCTTTTTTGAATGCTCAGTCTTCCTAAGCTTTCTACATCTCAGGTCACTGGTGAAGGGCCTTACCAGAGTATTTGCAACCTACACACTAAGGCCTTGTTTTTTTTTTTTAAATCAAAGCAAGCCCTGAAATTTCTAGTTCAATTAATGAGTTTTTTTTTCTTTTTGACAACCATGCAATGCTCATTCTGTGCACCCTTTGCTTAAGAAAAGAAAAAAATAAACATTTTCTTTTTGAAAACCATACAATGCTCATAAAATGACTCTAAGCTTAAGAAAAATGAAAAAAGGGAAGCTATAAAAGAAAATCTTTTATTTACACTTTCCTTCTGCATGCATATTTGTTTGCTTTTCCAGAGAGGTTATAGACTGCAAAGTATTAAAAAATAAAATAATGTTTCCTAACTGGGCATTTATTGCTCTAGGGAAGTTGCCTAGAAGGGGCCAAAATAAAACAATTGATTTTTTTCTTGCAGTTAAAAAAACTGTTGGCTCTGTGACACACAGTGATAAAGCTCTGACTAAGTATACCCCAGATAACCTTGGTCACAGAGTGGCTCAAGCACTGGAGCCAAATGGGAGAGAAGACTGTGTAGTGTCTAAAACCTACTCAATCATCCCAGAGGTGGGGGGTGGCATTGTTATCTGTCACGACATACTCAATGTACCCCACATGGCAGAGGTCAGGGCATGGGATATTGAATAAGGACTGGGCATGCAGTTCTTGAAAAGTATCATGTACTGCTATAGCTGAAATTGGTGCAAGCACAGTAGCAATAATGCCTCAGACGTCTAACACTGCAAGGTGTGCATGAGCAGTCTTACGGACTGGGGGCAGGCTTATGGTCAAAAAAAAAATTGACTGCCTGAATATCAGTCCCCTGCGACCTTCTCTTACCCGTCAGGAATGATCGGTCAGCAGAGCCACAGTTGGGAATGTGGTTAGCAGGTAGTGGGGAAAAAGGGAGCAAACATGAAAATCTGTGCTGCTCCTCCTTTTAAGTCAGGCATCAATTTGAAGTCTTAGGTTAAAAAGAAGCTCAGATCACTGGAGGCATGCAAAAACAGTTCTGGAAATCAGACAGAAGAATAGACATCCACCTTTACCACATGGAGGAAGATTCACAATACACTGATTCCTAAGATGAACTCCTACATTTACAGCATGATTGTCATGAATAAAACACAAATCTCATTGCAAGCTCATTATTTTGATATTAGAATGCAAGGCTCAAGGAATGCCTGCCGAAGATCAGGTTTACACTCTTCAAAAATATATGCAGAGTAGCAGTCTGTTTTCTCAAATGGATTGTTTACGACCCATGCAATGTTGATCACAGCCACTAAAACTTGATGGAAACAACAAGAAAAGGAAGCAAACATGGACTTGCTCGCCTGCAAGATCCATGTTAAAGCCCCTTGCAGACATTCACAGAGTTGAATTTCACTGGATCGTGGTCAGTATTGTGAACACTGGTCAAAATACATTTGTGATAAGCCACTATAAACATTTGCAGGTATTCTTTTTTCCAAAATAATTTTTATTGATTTTGATATAGAAAAAAAACAAAACAGTATACATAACTTATACAATGGGATATGGATACTACATCAACAGTTGTAGAATAATTAGAGATACGATAATCGATAAATTAAGTTACATGAAAACAGATACAAGAGAAAAATAAAAAATAAAGCCTCAGGAGCATTGCACTTCATAGGTTCATAGGTTCATAGGTAGGGACTAGGCTATCTGCCCGAGGGCATTTGTAAGCCTAGCCAGAGTGTGTCAGTTTTCGCCGCCCATTGATTAATTAACTGAGCCTCTGTCAAGAAGAGCCAATAAAGTGATCCCAGGGGTATATTTTCTGTTACGCATCCACTCATCAAGGTTTCTCTTGAAGAGTGTTAGTGAGGGCCTCTGCCTAATGTAGTTAGGAATTTTGTTCCAAAGCATGGGGAGATTCTGTGACAGGAATCTATCCCTCCAGCAAGTTCTATTTATTATTGTGGTGAGGTTTAGCTCACTAGAGTGAGTGGCTCGCAGTGACTTGGATTTCTTTAGGTGGAGCATGTCCATCAATTCTGAGTTGGACATGGCTTTGTAAGTCAGGCAGAGATCACCTCTGAGTAAGCGATATGCCACTGAGTACAGCTGGAGTTTTTCCAGTCGGGCTGCATAGGAAATATGTTTGAGGCCAGTAATCTTCTTGGTGAGGTACTTTTATGGTCTTTCCAGCTGTTGGAAGTGTGAGGTACATCCCAAATGGGGCATTGTACTCTATGATGGGTCTGATGAGTGACGAGTAGAGGGGCACTATAACCTCTTTATTTCTAGATGTGAACCCTTTAGTAATTAGATGGGCTACATAGAAGGATTTCCTAACTACTTTGGCAATATGATTGTCAAAGGAGAGATTACTATCTACCTGGGTCCCCAGATCTCTTATTACCTCTTCTGTATTAAGGGGGCTGCCACCTATGTGGTAATTAATGGGTGTTTTGTTTTTCCCAAATGGGATGACTATGAATTTTTTGGCATTTAGCTTGAGACCATGACTCTGACACCAGGTGCCTGTCTCAGAAAGACCCTTTTGGAGAATGTCCATGTCAGCTGGAGAGTCAGTTATGGCTCCCAGTTTGCAGTTATCGGCAAACTTGGTTAGCCATAAACCTCCTGTGTTTGCCTGTACTTCTGAGAAGTATATGTCGAACAGCAGGGGCCACAGGACCGAGCCTTATGGGACACCACTTGTGACTTGTTTAGAGTCGGACCTGGAGCCCACTATTCATACCGTGTGAGTTCTGTCTGTAAGCCAGTTGGCATCTCATCTCATGACGTAGGGGTTTATGTTCAGGCTGGTGAGTTTTTCCATAATTCCTGAGTGGGGAATGGTGTCAAAAGCCTTGGAGAGGTCAAGGTAGGCTGTGTGAACCACCCTTCCGTCATCTATGGCCTTGGTGACTGTCTCGAAGAAGTCAACCAGGTTTAGTAGGCATGATCTGTCCTTAACAAAGCCGAACTGGGTTGGGTCAAGTGTTTGGAGGTTCCCAATGTCTTTGTTAATGAGTTCCATGATGATGCGCTCCATAGCTTGCAGACCAGGCTAGTCAAGCTTATGGGGCGATAGTTACCAGGGTCAGTTGTGGCCCCTCCTTTGTGGATCAGAATAACCATTGCTGTGCGCCATTCTATGGGCATGTAGCCTGTGGAGAGGCTGAAGTTGAACAGTGTGTTTAGGTGGGGGGTTACTTTGTTCTGTAGTTCGTGCAAGACGCAGCCTGGGACACCACCTGGCCCCACTGATGCTGTGCTTTTGGCTTTTGAAAGGGCAGTTTTCACCTGTGCGTCTGTGATTTCTGGGACACTACACTTTTCCGGTATTGTTGTGGACCCTTTTGGGGGTGAGAGGGGGTGACATTTGCACTGAATCTATCTGTGAGGATGTTGGCAATATTAGTAGTTTCAGTATATTTTGTGCTATTTTGCACTAGCTCAGAGCATATCTGCGAGTTGCCACTTAGATTCTTGACATAGCTAAAGAAGGCTTTGTGGTTATCTTTCAAATACTTGGCTATTTTTTTTTCGAAGTTAGCCTTGGATGATTTTATGAGGGACCTTAGTTTCTTACTGATACTGATCAGGGATGCCTTTCCTTCTTAGGATTTGCTTTTTTTCTGAACTAGTTTCCTCCTTCTATTGTATAGCCTGTTTATTGTAGGGGTCCACCAGACTGATTTCCTTCTCTTAGGGGAGTGAGTCTTGGTTTTGCTAGGGATGGCATGATCCATGCATTCTTGTAGGTGCTCATAGAGTGCATTTGTAAAGGTTCCTGCATCTTGGACACCGTTATCCTTTAGCTTGAGGGCTGTGAAACTTACCACATCTGTCTTAAGTAAGGCGAAGTTTGCTATAGAAAAGTTTTTCACTGTCGTTTCCTTGGTTGGGGGTGGTGGTGTGGTGTGGACATCCAGAGTGATTAGTTTATGGTCTGATCTAACTAGTGATGGGTTGACCTCCAGTGCAGAACACCTGTCGCCCATGTTGGTGATAACCAGGTCCAATATGTTTTCACCTCTGGTAGAGGAGTTTACCAGCTGATCAAGGGCATTTGAGTTGATAAATTCCAGAAAGCGCTGGACCTGGGAATTTCTACTTGAGTAGTTTTCCCAGTTAATGGTTTTTACAGCAGAGAAATGAAAAAGATTGGCCTATAAACTACTAACTACTTAGTTATATAATTAATAACAGCTGACTAAATAATAAAAGGGAAAGTATATATTTTAAAATATGATTTTATATATTTATACACACACACACACACACACACACACACACACACACACATACACACACACACTCGCACGTGCGACGAAGCAATGTGATAGAAATGCAATGGTATTATCTCCATGAATTCATGTAAAAGGAAGCATTTCTGTCCCATTAATGGTCAACAATATAGGTGTAATGTTAACAATATGGAATTTTCAATCTGCTTGAATAAAAACATTTTGAAGATGATGCTTATTTCTTACCTTGAAACATTATGCACGTGTCATGTATTCTTGCATTTAATGTACAACGTATATCTAATAGTAATGTTTCAATATTGCTGCATCTGTCTGGGCTTGTCTTCACCACACTAAGCCTTTGTCCAACTTTGTTTTCTTTTAAAATATCCTTTTAAAAGAAAAAAGCAGACTAGAAATCAAACATACATAGAGCACAGTTTAAAAACAGCTAAACTATATACAAAAAATAATAAAAATAACTTTTTTTTTGTAGGTCACGCAACAATTCCCTTATCCCACTGGGTGCAATATCACATGGCACACACATGGAGCTGCAAACTGCAGGCAGTGTAAGTGAACCAAACAGACAAATTAAATTGTATTACTATAAGTGAACAGTATGTAGATGGTTGCTCATGTGTACACATAGATGCAAAACACTTCTGTATAATGTAGATAACAAATGTTCCAGCCATCATTCCCCTGACTCAATTTATGCAGCATTTAATGAAAGGAGACTGATTTATTTGACCGATAGACTACATGACTGGCAGAAATGCAAATAAGTATGATGCCTTTTCTTCTGTTTTTCCTTAACTCTCATTGTGGAACCTCCATATACATAGCATATATTTTCTAATTAATGCACTGGATGGGGGGATTATTATAGCAATAACCCACGCCTGGGTGTGGGTAATGCTAAATTTACCCAAGGTTGGCGTGGTTTGGTCCCGAGGGCGAAGCCCGAGGGACCAAACAAAGCCAACCGTGATTTAGCATTACCCACACCCAGAAGTGGTTATTGCTATTATACCATGACATTATTTAAGAAAAGAAACTATTACTTTTCTTAAATAATGGCATAGTATAATGCCTGTTTACTGCCCTTCCGCAGATGTCTGGCATCCGCGGCAGTTCTGATGTACTGCGCGCCTGCGCAGTACATCAGAGTTGTATAAAGCAACGGAGAAAGCAAGATCTCCGTTGCTTTTTTGTTCACTATAATGAGTTTAACATGGCAGACAGTTTAAAATAAGCAACGGAGATGTCCGTTGCTTATTTTAAACTGTCTCGCCATGTTAAACTCATTTAACATAGCGAACTATAAAAAAGCAACGGAGATCTTGCTTTCTCCGTTGTTTCGCTATGTTAAATGGGTTTAACATGGAGACATTTAAAATAAGCAACGGAGATCTCCGTTGCTTATTTTAAAGCTGTCTCGCTATGTTAAACCCATTTAACATAGCGAGACAGTGTTTTAAAGAATCGTGTTATACTAATGGAAAAAAGTCCGGGAGAGCGGACCTTTTTCCATTAGTATAACTCGATTTACAACGGGCACGCTGGCCAATCAGCGTGCACGTTTTTCGGCGGTCATGGTATAATAGACTGTTTAGGTAGCTATTTTTTTATTTTATTGGAATTGGGGAGGTGGGAATTATAGCATACACCCATGACTATTTACTGCATGTTGACTGATGGATATAGAAATGCTGGAAAGAAAAGTTGCTTTCAGCATTTTCTACACTGTAAATAAATAAGCCCATACTGACCTTGACATTGTAGGCAACAGCAATTAACACTTCAGTTCACATAGTTTCTCTGGGACATTCTAGCTTAGAATGTTGTATTTGCAAAGTGCAGTAAACATTTCCTAAATGACAATAATGGGTCACCCTGGGTGAATGTTATTTAGTAATTAAGCAGTTTATTTGGTGTACTAAATGCTTGGATGGCAGATACTGTTTTTGGAACAGCTTAAGACTCAGACGTGGACCAGTTTGTTTGCCTGTACTCCAATGTAAAGGATTGATCTCAACAAAACATTTTCAGACTTAGCTGGGGAGCACCAACTCATCAGGGAGGCAAAAAAGGCTTTCATTGTGCAGTATTAACAATTTATATTTTTTTACTTGGCGCATACAACATTTTGGCACTGTGAATAAAGGCCTGGATAGAGTATAGGAAGTTTTTAGGAAGTGTTGGCACATCTGTTCACCTCATATTTAGGTTAGGCATATTAATACGTGCTTCCTGCAATGCACTACTGTGCAAGGATTTTTTATAGGAAACCCAATTACAATCTTTTGGTATAATTTACAAAGTAAATCAACAATCAAATTATTCTCATCCCTTTGCTTTATTTTACTTTCCCTAAAATGTTGGAAGGGCCTGTCTACTGAGCCTATTTAACTTGAGTATTTAGTTTGGGTGAGTAACTTGGTCTTAAAAATGCTTAATAATCATGGGTTGCAAAATGAACATATACTTTGTTTTATAAAATCATTTATCTAAGTGTTCTAAATAAATTGTTAAAAAATAAATTGTTTTTAGAAGATGTAAATACTACTCAAAGCAGATCTAGATTGTTCAGAACCATTGTATTGCCCCACTATACACAAACACACACACTATTTAATTTCTTAGCTATAGCTGCCTAATGATAGTGCCTACTGAAATAAGGTACATTCGACAAAACTGCTGTCCATTTCAGATTATGCAATGATACCATGCCTTGCTTTGTGCTGTAGCAGTATTGTTTGCAAATAGTAGATATTTTTAACTTTACAATTTCATGTTAACTATTGTTGGAATGCTAGTTTAAATTTCCTGCTAAAATGTTTCTTCACATCATTTGCTGTTTTCCTATTATATGGTTTATCACATTCTGTTTGGGAATAATCCATAACAGTACACATACTGAGCAAGGTTACAGGAAACATTCCCTTAGCACGAAAAAGATTTATTAAAAAAAAATGTGCAGCTCTTTTGTCTAATAATGTAATGGACTGCTTCAGAAAATGAATTGTTCACATTTTATATAACATTAAAGTCAAATATGATAATATTTATTAGCTGACCTAAAAGACTCTTTAAAAATGTAGTACTCACAATATAAAATATGATGTTTAGTTTTAAAGATAAATATAGTAAGTATATAAACCTAATAAAATAACTTGAAAGGAAAGTTTTATTATTGTTCTTATAAAATTCATCTGTTCATCAAAGACTACTTGTTTAAGGTACAAAAATATGAAAACAATAATACACGTTTTATACAGCATATTTATTTGCAAAACATTATTCTATTCCTAAAATTTAATTCATGAAATAATTAATAATTTGGATGACTGTAAATGTAAAACACTATTACTAGCCACCCTGTCATTCAGATGAGGGGCATCTGTTGCCTCTAAGTGTAACTGCTTTATCGGTTCTTTTTGTTCAAGGACAGTATTCCAAGGGCCTCCTCTTATGTTCAAAAATATCTTTTCCAACATAAAAAATATTTTTTTTTAATTTTTTTTAAATTCACACAATCCATGGAATTTTTATACAGGGTATTACTTATATTCTTTTTACTTTTATCGTACAAGTGCTCTTGAACTCTTTTCCACGGTTTTCTTTCTGTATTCCCTATGCAGAATTTATAACGAGAATAACAAGTGGCCAAGTATACAATTCCCTGAGTGTTGCTGTCACACCTACCCCCACAGGGAATAGTTCTGTTGTAAGTTGGAACCACTACATAGGAGCAGTTGTTAATAAAGGTATACCATTTACATAAACCACATTTTTTCACATAAACATTGATTCTATTCTGTATTTTTTCTTCATCCATCTTGAATATTTCCTTTAAGTTATTTGATGTGATATGATGTTTATTATTATTATTTAAATGGTGTCTGATGTCTTGCTGACACAGTCTCTTAAACACTGCCACAGCTGACTAGAGGGGGGTTATATATGCTCTTCCTCTTTAAAGAATTGGTGAACTGTACATTGCCACTCTGAATGAAGAACAGAAGTTCTCCAGCAGAGTGCTAATGTGCAAGTAATGCCCACTGAAAAATGAGTCCGCCACTTCACGGCAGCATATTAAGCTGCCAGGAAGCTCAGACTGTAAAGGAGATAATGGATGCCATTATTTTACACTTGCTAAGCAGCCCTTATATCTCTCTTTTTCAGAAGTAAAAATAAAGTAGTATTTTGCAATACAGTTCATTAAAGTCAATTGATTTTACATAGTCTCTTTGATAATGTGTTTGTATTTTTTGATCATTTTTGTCACTCTCTGTTTTTTATTCGTGTTTCTAAGTAATGCCTCATATTCCTACTAGAACCAGGAGGAGGTGTATGATAGATGGTATTCAAATGTTATGTTAATTAGACATCCAGATCCATGGATGGATGTGACTACTTACTCTTCAAGTGCCTTTGTACCTATTTTTGGTGTCAGTAGGTTGAGAGACAGAAAGTAATCTAGCTTATATATTTTTAATTTATCTTTATCCTAAACCCATTCATAACTTTTTAAACTAGGCACTATAATCCTTCCCAAAAGTCCTTCTCCAAAAACTGCTGTTGACTAGCATACAAATGACAACTATCCACTATCTTCTTTATCTGCAAAACTCTTATATAAAAAAATACTATTTCTTATTACATATGATATTCTATAGCAATAAAAGTAGGTGTTGTATATTGAAGATTTACCCATGCTTGGTGTGATTTAATCAACAGGGTGAAGTACTAGTGATTAAACAAAGGCAATCATGGGTAAATCTTCAATAAACCAGACCCAGGATTGATTATTGCTATTATACAATGACATTATTTAAGAAAGAAATTACTTATTTTTCTTAAATATTGTCTTTTTGTAATGGCCTTATGGTATCCATCTGTGTTGTTTTCGCATTCTGCCACTTTGTTGATGCATTGTGCATGCGTATGGGACTTACGTTTCCACGTTTATGCAGTACATCAGTGCTTTGAAAAGCAAGCAGTGTAGAAAGGAAGATCTCCGTTGCAGCTTTTTATTTATTTATCTATTATTTTTTTTTTTTTTAAAAGAAGTAAAGTGTGAAATACGGACAGTTTAGAGGTAACAGAGAGATGGGCAAAAATGCAAGGAAAATCATGTACATTTCTTTAGTTTTGCATAACATACATAATTTTCCTTGCATTTTCTCTGCCCTCTGTACATACCTCTTGACCTCTTAACTCAAGAAAACTGCAAAGCCTTAGCATATATTAATAGAAGAAAGTCTGGGTGAGTGGACTTTTTTGTATTGGTATATGCTTGGTTTACAACGGGCATGCTGGTTTGGCTGACCAATCAGTGTGCACATTCTTGAATGTTTATGAGCTGCCATTGTATAATAAGAAACAGACAACATAGTTTCACACCCAAATATTGCACCAATACAACCATTTTTTCTATCTTGATCAAATGTTATTAATTCAAGTACTGGAACGGGTATATTCCCAGAGGCAATGTTCTCAGATCCGAAGAGAGCATTTTTGAATGTGTGGATCATAACACACTCTCAGACAAACTCAAACAGTGTAGTTTTTCAGATGCAGTATGCACTTGGTTTAAGAACTGCTCACTTGACAGATCTTTTAACTTTTACTCCAACATCTATAACACAATCCCTTGGTAGCTAATATAAGCATTCCCCAAGGTTCAAGCCATGGTCCCATTTTTTTTTTCTTTTCTTTGTATTTATCAGTGACCTACCTTGGGATCTACCACAATTGGACCTCACTCTTTATGCTGATGACACTGTCACTATCAGTGGATCAACATCACAAACAGAACACAGTTAGTCACTGCAAAGCATTTTTAGCCTACTATGAGACCAGATGCACATCAGCAAATTGACAATAAACTCCAAGAAAACTATTGCAATTGGGGGCTACAGAAAGGCTAGCACCAGCAGTAGCAATTATTTATTTATTTATACAATGTGTTAACTGCGATAGAGTACTCATCCCATTGGACCAATTTCAATCTCAGCCCAGAATAGGAACACTCAGCAAGTAGATAAAATAATAATAATCTATACAATAAAACAGCACACTAAAAACAAATAAATATTTAATATACAATAGAAAAATTATTTAAGAAGGTAGCCAACAGAAACCACTATGTACAATATTTACATAAATTATTGACATGTTATGAGTTAGAGAAGAGATGCTATAGAGAAAATAGTAGACAGTATGTGTCAGAGATAGTATGTATCAGAGATTAGAGGGAGACTATGTTATGTGACCTGAAACAGAGCATTTTCAAGCAGCTTGTACTGTGAAATGTTATCTAAAGTTGTCCCCAAAAGGAGGAGTAGTGAGAGAGGTATTTAAGATTTGAGGGAAGATCCTTCCAGAGCTTGGGACCAAGGGTAGAGAGGGACAGGTTAGGGCACTGAAGTCTAGTTTCAGGGACTTGCAAGACAGGTAGGAGTTTGCTTTCAGGAACCAGTAAAGTTCAAAGCCAAGGAGCACATAGACTTACTGCTGAATCGGACCCCAATTAGCTTTGGCTAGTGTAAGACGGTGGTGTTTATACTTTGGGGAAAGGAAGTGGTAGATGGATCTGGAGACTGTTTAGGTGGAGGTGGAGGTAGAGTTTCTTTTGAAGGCAGATGCTACAAGAGTTAAGCAGTACTCAAGTTGGGCTAGAAGAATCTCCTTGTCGAGCATTTCTTGCTGGACAGATAAGATGAGATTTTTGTTGGTCTAGAAGTGCTGGTAATTTATCCGTTTCTGGGTATTGTCAAAATAATAATTGAAGTTAGCTGAGGAATCAAGCCAGACTCCTAGGTATCTGAAGGTGTTAGTCTGCCCAATGGTATTAGTAAGCTGGTCAAGAATAAGAAGGGAGTCAAGGTTCTTTTGCCTTTTATTGGAGGGCCCAAAAAGCATAGCTTTAGTTTTTGAGGAGTTAAGTAATATATATATATTTTTGCTATTGAGCCAGTTAAAGAGAGAGACAGAGAGACAGAAAGGAAATCATTTTGCAGCTTATGTTGAAATGAGTGGGTTGTGTGGTTGTATCAGAACCATGCCATCAGCATATAGTAAGAGTGGAAATTGGTTGTGTTTTCCTAAATAGAATTAAGACCCAAATTCCTTAGGAGACATAGTTTCCCTTCTTTGTGTCTCTACCTGTGAGTTGAGAAGAGGAGTACAATTACCTTCTGTTGGTGCTTTAGAATAAACACTGATTTATGCAAGTTTTAATAAATATATAATTTTTGCAGTAAAGAAAGAATAACATGAAGAAGCTTGACAACCTCCAAAATAAAAAACAGTTATGTACATGGCAAGAAAGACTGATACATTGAACGTCGAGTGTCAGCTTATTTATCAAAATGGAGAAAAGAAGAGGGGCCAGTATGGAGTTTTGAGAAACTCCTTTAAGTAAGGGAGTGGAAGTTGATGTACTGCTGTTAAATGTTGGTTGGATAGGTCATTTTGGAACCAGGGAATAGTAAAGTGGTAAAATAGGACTGATTGGTTGACCAGGTCAAACGCTCAGGTAAGGTCTATTAATGTGGTTCCAGTAAGGATGCCTTTGTCCATAGCTAAAAGGGTGTGATCAGTGAAGGTCCAATTAAAATGTTATATACAGAACTACAAGCACTACCAAAATGCCTTCAACTAACCCTTGACCAATATATAACATTTCATCAATATTCTGAAATCTAGTCCTGAAACATCGTACCATTTGATAAAGGAAGTTAAATAAGTCATTCCTTTTGATCTTCTATTGCCTAGATCAATGCACTTCCTCTGAACAATGGCTTTACTTTCCAGACAAAACATAGATATCTTCCAAATGACAGAAAATAGGTTACTCAGATTCATTCATCTTAGTCCTTACAATGAGCATTATTGTCTTACTAGTGCCAAAAGCAATGACTCTCAATAGAAGGAAGAGACTCCTACTGAATACATTACTTAAAAACTATTAAGTTATTGCTACTACCATCTGCTTAAACAATTTCTGCACTATAAAACATCTACTTGTAAACTCAGGAAAATAGATGTCAACCTCCTTGTTTATTTTTTACTCTTTGTTAATGTCAATGGTGTGTTTGTCACTGGTTGTTAGACCACCTTTAATACTAACTGTAGCTGAAAGGTCATTTTTTTAAGTTAACACTTTAGGATAGACATGACAAGACATCAAATCTACCTCCACTGTGGAGAGTATAACATGCTAAAAAGTCACTCAGTGTCACTGTTTCAATAACCATGGCAAAACAAGGAATCGTAGACCCATTTAGATCCACCTATTATAATGTACATCTGGCTATTCACAGACAAAATTATCTTGCCACATGTGTCCTTCATGTCTTTTATAATTCTTGAATGACTGTTTCCCTCTTTACCTTAACCATCACCCCGAGTCCTCTTCCTCTTCTCCTTCAACTTCATAACTCATTTCTTAACCCTACTACATAAGTATGTGTATATATATATATATATATATATATATATATATATATATATATATTCCATGATTTTATGCATCTACTGCACATTCAATGCAATGTTTATTACCTTTTGTAACATATATGCAAACTCATGTACTTTCTTTATAAGGCCTTATGACAACAATTTGCTTTTGTTTAATGCCCTGAGGCCTGGGTTGTACCTGAAAAGAAACTTTGGGCCAGTGTACTTATCAAACAAATGTATAAATGAAATAAATAAAAAGTGCATAGGATACAACTTTGTAGAGTTACTTTACATAAACATAATCTACCACTTTAAATTAAATGAATACTTTTGCAGGTTAAGACTCGCACTCACCTAAACTTTATTTTTAAATGTGAAGCTCAATGCATGCGAGGAATATGGCACAGCAGAAACTATTGTATCATATGAATGCATTTCAAATGGGCTGATATGATATGACACAATCTGTCGTGTCTTTCTTTTCAGTTAAGTACTCCCTTATACCATTAGTCAGCACTTAAGTTTCTTATCTCTAAGAAGACATGGACAGAGTTTTTTTTTTATTTAATTTACTATTTTTAACTTAATTTATTCAGTTGTTAAATGGGTAAGTGAATCAGCATAGCTCTGACCATTCACTTCTTAGAAATAACTCAGGCCACAAAGGTAAAGGTTAATACAATTTCTATAAATACTTCAGAGCAGTCACCCACCCAGTATGCTTTTTTTGTGAGGAGAAAGGTGAGGTAAGTACCTCAAGAAAGCTTATTATACATACTGTAGGAAGAACATGCAAAATCCACATAGGCAGAGACCGAAAGTTAGGATTGAACCTCCAGACCCTGATCCTGTAAGGCAGAGATCTTA
This sequence comes from Protopterus annectens, assembly GCF_019279795.1. Classification (NCBI taxonomy): domain Eukaryota; kingdom Metazoa; phylum Chordata; order Ceratodontiformes; family Protopteridae; genus Protopterus; species Protopterus annectens. The sequence goes on along the minus strand of NC_056733.1, from coordinate 344,996,452 downwards.
CTACTAAGCTGCTGTGCTACTCCAATGAGAAATTGGATTGTACTATTTCAGAACTACTGTTCTGGAAAATATTTTCATAAACTGCACACCTAATTATTATCATTGCATTATTGATTGAGAAATTGATCTGTATTCCAATCTATTGAAGTAAACAACCTATGCCAGATTATTTCCATTTGCATAGTATGTCAGCATATCATACATAATGAAAATTTAGCTGGCATCAAATACATATACAACTGTTTTTATTTGAGAATAAAACTGCATAATTATCAGTCTGAAAATATATATATGACTGGTTTAGTTGAGAACTAAAACTAGGTACAATTAATAGTTTGGGACACTATTAATTAGAATCAAATATTTTAGTATATTTAAACATTTAGAACAAGCCACTGTCATTACTGGCAGAGTAAATATTACTACAGGCTACACTGTATAGTAAAATAAATGAGCGATGTGGGCTGTATGTGCCATAAGAACCGTTTTTATGTTTTTTGTTTTTTAATTGACACAGGCTGTGAAGAGCTGCAATGAATGATATTCATTCAAGTATAAGATACAAAGCAGGATTTGCAAATAGTGTGTTCCAGGCTCACTTCTAAGCACTTCAGCTATCTGAGCAGTGGAACATGGTATTCAACACAAGGACATGAACTGCATTTAACCTTCACATATCAGGAGCAGGTGCAGCTTTTCAATTTTTTACACTGCTTTTTATTTAACTGTGGGCACAAATTACCATAAACTTGAAAGGCTAATCTCTGGCACATGGGAGACCTATACTCCACACATCCCTGTGACTTACAAGTACTAACTGTAAAATTGCTATATTTCAGAGAAAGAGGTACATTCTGAGATACTGTATATCTCCCTCATTCGTGTTTTTGGTTCCTTGTGTCTGAGGAATTGCAGTTATAGTCCTTGCATTTTTCAATGGCGCTCAAACTTTGCATTGACACATCATGCTGAAAGTTTTACGGCTGCAACGACTGATGAAAGATTGTGACACCGAACGTTTTTAATCTCTGTTTCTACATGAAATCTTTTTAATACTTTTATACAGTTCACAGCAGCAGTACAGATTATATTTCATTGTAACAGTCAAGGGAAATGTACTCAGTGCTGTTTTTTTAATGAATGTATTCTAAATTTTAACATGCGATAAACGTTATCACTTACAATGAAACTAATACTTGTTGGATGTGTTTGCGTGGATTTCCTCCGGGTGCTCCATTTTCCTCCAACATTCCAAAGACATGCAGTATGTGGAATGGACCGTCTAAACTGACCATAGGTGTGAGTGTTCATGGAAGTGTGTGGTATGATAGAACAACCACAGCAGGGGTAGCCACCCTGTGGTGTGATTTTTGTCTATTCTGAAGAATAATGGGAAAAGGGTTCATGGATGGATGGATAGATTAGGAAAACCTTTAAAAATATTAAGTGGCTTCTAACAATGAGATTAGTTTATTTGCTCTGATCTTACATGTCACTTCCAATCAGAGAGGAAAAATCCATACACACTTCCATTTCTGATACAAATTACCTATAACCATATTCCACACAAACTTTATGCAGGCATGCATGGAAGGGCCATAAATCTACTGATATACATTCTGTATCATTATATTTTGTCATAATTACAAAAATGTATAATTTTCTATTTGATATGCAGAAAGGTACAAAAATGAACGTGGCAGCAAATAATAACTCAGTGCTTAGGACCACTGGATTCAATCCTGACCTCTAGCTATTAGTTGTGTGGAGTTCACGTTCTTCCCATGTCTATGTATTGTTTTGCATGATAATCTGATTTCTTCTCACTTCGAGAAATGTGCTGGTGAACTAACTACTATAAACTGTCCTTGTATATTGTTATAATGCATTTATTCTTGTTTTTTTTTTAATTTCTCCAAGTCTTTTGGGTTTCTAATACCATAACACGAATGGACCCCATTCCTATGTCAAAATATGATTAATGTTCATGTAATTAGTATTGTCTCAATCTTTGATGTCAGCCAAAAGTGTTCTTCACAGCACCCGCAATGTGCCCAGTAATGATTCCATCTGCAATTCGTATGGCGTTACATGTATTAGTAACATATCTAAATACGATTGTAGATTATTTTTTTATTAGACCCATTGCTCCTACTACTATTGGAACTGTGTGAGTATCTTTCTTCCACACTGCTCTTGTTTCTGCCTGCAAATCCTGATATTTTATGACTTTGTGTCTCTGTATGCAAGACACTGTAGTCACTGGGTGTGGCGATTTCAATGATCAATGCTACTTTTGTCTTCTTTTCATGGACCACTATATCCAGTTTTCTAGTATCTGCCTTTTGAGCTGTTGGTGGGTGATCCCATGTGATGCAGACGTCATCCTTTTGTGTCTCATGTTCCCCAGCCACTTCAATACCATAATGTTAGACAATCCCCAGTGCAACAGTCTCGCCACATTATTATGCCTTTCAGTATACAGTCCTTATGTCATTAGTATGTCACAACCAGCAATGAGGTATGCAACTGTTTCTAATTCTGTTTTACAAAACCTACATTTGTTTGTTTCTCCCACATGTTTAATGGACATTGTAAACCAACATGCATGCAGCCCACTATCTTGGGCGGCCAATATTAACCTTTCATCTCTTGGTTTGAATTTGCCTCTACTTAACCATTCCTGAATTTGATCCTGATCAACATGAGGTTCTTCAGGACGTTTTCTATACTTCCAACTATATTTATGCATTTTCCACATTTCTTACATTCTCATCTGGTCATTCACCTTATATTCTTTCTTTTGTTTCTTGGCACATTCAGTTGCTGCCTGATTTTTATTTACTTCTGGTTTGATTTCCATTCTTGCTTGATACTGATATGGTTCTCCTGCACTAAGCAGAGTTGCCATCTTAGATTTATTCTCATCATGTTTCAAAACGTTCACTACATTTGGGTCCTGTGAGGTCAGCAGATATGTGTGCAGTCCCACGATTGTAGATCTATACATGTAATCAAGTTCAAGCAGGCTCATACCTCCTTCAGAATGGGGAATATATAATCTTGGTATGCACTGATTTTTATAAATCATTTGGTGAGCATAAAGCATCCTTCTTGTTTTCCTGTCTAATCTATCCAACACATTTTGGGATCAGTCAGTCACTCCAAAACTGTAAGTTAGGACAGAAAGAGCAAATTGGTTTATAGCTTGGATTTTGTTCCTAGATATCAATGCTGTTTTCAGGATTAATTTAACTCTTCTAAAGTATCCCTTACTAAGTTTTATTTGCATTTGTTCATGTTTTAGTGTTGGTCCTTTATCATTTTCCAAATATTTATACACTCCCTCTTGTTCAAGTTCTTTTATATCACATTCCTGTCCCAAATTGATGTTTTCCTGGTGCTGCAGTTTTCCTGCTTTAAAGGTTGCTTTTGCACATTGATCAAGACCAAATGACATTCTTATATCATCTGAAAAAGTTTTGACAACTTGCAATTGTGCTTTCAGTTCCTCATCTGATGAGCTATATAGTTTTAAATCATCAATACAGAGGTGATGAGAAGTCCTTACACTTTGTTGTTTTCTAGGAGCCAAATTATAGCCATGGCTTAAGCTGTTAAGTAGAAAGCTCAATGGGTTAAGGTCAAGCCAGAATAGCAGCAGTGACAGGGAGTCACCCTGGAATACCCCCCTTTGAATTGTTATCCCTGGGATAATAATTTGTCCTTTATCATGGCTTAATTGCAAAGTGGTTCACAACTGTAATGTAGTTGATAAGTAAAGGGTGTATCTTATACATGTTTAAGCACTCTTTTATCCATGAATGTGGGATACTATCAAATGCTTTTTTGTATTCAGTCCATGCCATACTTAGATTCTTCCCCTTTTTACAGTTCACTAGTATGACTTTATTTAACAACAAATGATAATTTTGTCCTATATGACTTTCTTTCAGTGTTCTTTTGCTCTATTGACATCATTGAGTTTTCTTCTAAATGACTATAAGCACTGTCGGCATCAATTCCAGTGTATAGTTTATATGTCATCAGAAGACAAGTTATTGGTCTATAGTTTTTTAGGGTAGCTTGCAGGTTCACTTTTAAGTAGGAGCATTGTTTTTCCTGTTAATAGCCAGGTTGGTGTCTGCTTGGGGTGCACATATAAATAGTTCTTATTCATGACTAAATCTTTGCGCAAAGATGTTAATACTTTTAACCAGAAGTTAGGTACTGCATCTGGGCCTGGGGTTTTCCAATAAGAGGCTTTTCTTAACTTTGTTTCAATCTATCTGGCTGTTACTTCATCCCATTTCATATACTGTATCTTTAGACTTCTTATTCTTTGTTTTACTTCTTCTACCCATTTAGCATCTTTGTTATGTTCCACAGAATCTTCATAAATACCTCTCCAAAATATATCTATTTCTTCTTTATTTGGTGGTCTTTCAATTCCTTTTTCCTTGTTTCCCAATTCTCTATAAAACTTTTTTGAGTCATCAATAAATTGCTTATATTGTACTTTTCCTTTATATTTATCTGTGTATCTTGTAAGTTTTTCCATCTGTGCTGAGATTTTTATTTTTTTATTTGTGATAATGTATGATAGATCCTGATCTGTTCTAATACTGCTCACTGCTTTTATCACATCTATTTTCTGAGTATTTTGTTGACCTGTTTCCTATTTTTAACTCTTCTAACAGTGACACTTCTTGTCTTAATTGCTTTATAGTTTTCTTTATTCGATACTTCCATGATGGTATTCGATTTCTCCCCTTCCTTTCCCTCACTACCCTGTGTTTTTGTGTTGGAACTTTATCAGTTATTAATTTAGCTGCACTAATTACTGTGTTCATTTGTGTTATCAAACTTCTGACTTTTTGGGTTTTATTGACCTTCTTCAGTCTATTTCTTTCATTGATCTTAATTTGTCAATCTATCTCTATTAAATTAAGCAACTCTTCTCTTAGCTCATTCTCCTCTAAACTGAGGACATATTTTTTGTTGTCCATTTCCTGCAGGCATTCTACAGAAAGTTCTATAGCATCTTCCTGTGGCATAGTCTCTTCAGTTTCATCCTGTGCCATCCGTTGCCTTTGTGGTTTGGAACATGGCCAAAAAGAATCTCAGAAGGACAAGCACACTTCATAGGTTAAAAAAAAACTAAATAAATTAATTTAAAAAAAGATTCAAATTTCAGATGCTGCAATTCTTGACCAAAATAACTTATGTCTGTTCTGAATGTCTGAATGTTTCATTGGATGCATTCTTAATAAATATTTTTGAAACGTCCATGTCACATTTAAGTTGAAACTCTCTTTGTGTACAATCCATGCTTATTTAGGTTTATACTAAGGGATTGCACAGTACAGAGGGTTATAATCATGTATTTGATCATATTTCTTTGCAATAAATGGGAAATTGTTACTATTCCAATGTACTATAGGAATAAAGTAGGGGAGCAGGCAGTATCTAACAGCTTTTAAAGCTCTTGACTGATTAGCTGTATACTTCATTTCTGGCTGCCATTTGTGACACATTGCAATGTCTGCTACATCTTTTAAGCTGCTGGTTAAGTTCTCATGCAGTTCTATGATAGCAGCAGTATGTATGGCAATGTATATAACAGCAAGGACCATACACAAGAACCTCCGTATAACAAGCATTTTGTAACAAGTCTCTTATGCATGAATCTAATTGTAACAAGATTATTTTCTCTTGATTTTAATCAGTTTACTCCATTATATCATATTACACAAGTTTCAAATTTCAGTGCACCACAGTATCACAAGAAACCAACATGAAGAAATATCCCTGTGCTCAGCTGTACAGTAACGTACAAACTTTGAAACATAAAATCATAACTTCTTTCAAAGGAGACTTTGGTTTTATTTCTAGTTAAATGATTTTTAAATCATAACTGCCTTTACTCATGTAAGAAACAAGTGATGTGCTTCCTTTATTTCAACTAGAATAAGAAAGCATTAATTATTTAATATTTTGGTATACCCAGCAGCTAGTTTGCGAATGCACTGTGATTATAATTACTGCAACACAAAAGTGGTTTATAACCAATAAATAACAGTGCTTGAGGACACAGCCATAGAGGATGGATGTGTCTACCAGGGGATGGGATGATGCTACTGGTGGGCTCAAGCTTCAGATCTGCTGACTCAGCCACTACTAGAGGGCAGGTTTAATCGAGGATGTGGGCAGCTGATGGAGGGAGGATGCAAGCATGGCCATCCAAGACGGAGCTGGTAGCCTTTGTCAGTGCATGTGAAAGAGCATGTATGTGTGAACAAAAGGGCATAGCTTGCCCTTGTAGTGACAAACGTGCTTTTTTCATCACCATGGGAGGGTTAAGAACATTTACAATAAAAATGTCTTCAAAATGAAGATGTCAGTGAGGGCACAAGCAACCACAACATCTGATATATGACAGCAACTTCCCCAAATAGATCCTCTGCTAATTACCAAGGAGGGCTATATTGCACTGAGTACTATATGACATTTGAATGGTTTGACCTAATCAAAACTAATATGGCCACTTGATATACATGACGGAAGGCCCAACTAGTAATTTTCTATCACAAATTGTTCTTTGTCTGAAGGGTACGAATATAAAGTATAACATGGCCTGATCATCCTTTTGGACTTATGCCAAGATCATCAGGGAAGCATCAAGGTGAAAAATGTCCCTTATTCAAGCAATGCCTGTTTTAGATTTTAATCCATTAACAACTGTGTCAGGTTTTTATCAGAATTAAATCAGACAATTCAATAGTACTGCTCAGTAAATGAAGGGATACAAGAACATGAAAGCACTCTCAGATGTTCTTGACCTTTGAATTGTATCGAGCAACATTTCAGCTAAAGTGGAAATTCATGCATACAGCGATGAGCTGTGTACTGCATATTAACAATTATGCCAAAAGCTGGAAACTCAAAGCCAGTAGTACATGTCACATTTCACATATTATTTAAATCCTCCTAGCAGGACTTTGCCATAGATTGTACTTTAGTTATGCAGTTTATCCTGAAGTGTAGCACCTACCATTATATAAACACAGGCATTTATCTTTAGATCTCCTGGCAAACACTGGGCCTCTACTGGCATGGTGCCAGCATCCTCCTTGGTGCACTAAGCTGTGCAGTTTTGTAGTTAATTTAAAAAAAAACCTAGCACACAAGAGTAAGTAAAGCTTAATCATCTGCAAAGGTTACAAGTCTGAAAGCATACCTTCTTTTTACTTTGGCCCTTTCTCTCTAATCATACTTCAAAGTTTTCAAAGTTTTAAATCTGATTTAGCGTGATTCCATTAATGTGTACACTTTTGGGACAAATACCTTTGGGACATCAACAAACATCATAGTCAGTCTTTACTGCCACGTACATAACCTAATTCATTATTTTGGAGGCTTTTAAGTTTCTTCCTCTTATTCTTTCTTTACTGCAAAAATGATATATTTATTAAAACCTGTACAAATCAGTATTTATTCTAATGCAGCAACCAAAGGTAATTGTACTCCTCTTCCTAAGACACAGATAGCGACACAAAGAAGGTATGCTATGTCTCCAAAGGAATTGGAGTCTTAATTATATTTAGGAAAACACATTATAGATAAGAAGATTAGCAGTAAAGGATAACTTTATGAGGGAATAAGGGCAGAAATTGCAACTAAATTTACAGTTAAGTTAAGCATTATAATTAGAACCATTATAGTTAGTGACACAGGCAATATATGGAGAAAACATTAAAGGTGGGTTTATATTTATAGTGGAGGTTACTTAGGTTCATGGATAGAGTTAAGAAAGTCAGCAGGAGGGACACAAATGACAATATTTGAGTAATAGTTGTGGTAAATGTGAGAGAGAGAGAGAGAGAGAGAGAGAGAGAGAGAAAACTATTCTGATTATTGTCTTTGTTCGCTTAAGAATTAAGACATAGTGAGCGCTATTCCATATGTGGAGAAGAATACACTAAAAATTATCAACTGTTTGTTGACAGTTACATATGTGGAGAAGAATACACTGAAATATATCAACAAAAGAAAGAACCATGGCAAAACAAGGTGAACTGTTGGTGTGCAGAAAAAATGCAATGAAAAAAAACTAATTTAGAATCTGCAAAGGACACAAATAATTGATCTATCTTCCTTAATTCCTTTGTTCCATGTAAGTAAAAACATAATTGTTTGCGGGCATCCAATAAATGCAACATATATTCACCTTTGGTCGTAAAATTAGGAAAAAAGACTGGCAGAATTGGTTAATATTGGATTCTGGCACCACCTTAGGAAGGAAAGAAGGGTTGGTGCATAATGATACGCTATCCTTATGAAAAATCAAGTTGGGAGGGTTGAGGACAATGTTTGAAGCTCTGAAATTCTTCTAGCGAAGTAATGACCACTAGAAAAACAGTTTTCCAGGTTAGAAATTTAAGATCATGATTTGTTGCTGGTTAAAAAGGGGACTGAATTAAGGCCTGCGGTACCAGATTTAAATCCCATGGTGGAGCAGGGTCTTTATAGGGAGGTCTCAACAGGACAGTCTTCTTCTTCTTTTGGCTTTTCATGGTTAGAGGTCACCACAGCAGATCACATGTCTGCTCATGATTGGCAGTGGAGTTTTACGGTGTCAAGTTGCCAGCCCTGCGCCCAACCTTCCACAGAAGGCACACACACACATGCACTCACACCTAGGGCCAATTTAGAGTGTCCAATCCACCTACAGCATGTCTTTAGGATGTGGGAGGAAAATGGAGCATCCGGAGGAAACCCATGTGACCACAGGGAGGACATGCAGACTCTGCACAGAAGGCACCCCAGTCGAGGAATGAACCGGAGAACCTTGTGCTGTGAGGCAACAATGCTAACCGCTGCACCACCGTGGCCGCCCAAATCTCAACAGGACAGTAACTCTCAAAAAAAGCCTTACAGAGCTTAGATGAAGCCAAGGAAGAATTTTCAAACCCAATAAGAAAGTTGGAAATTGTTGACAAATGAAGTCTAATTGTTGAGGAGCTACCTCCATCATTAAAAACCATTGCCAAAATCTCAAGGACACTGTACAGGGGCTGAGAAGGGGTCAATACATTTCTGATGTGCCCAAAAAACTAACCTTTTCCATATACTCCTGTAAAGTTTTCTTGTAGAAGCCTTATTGGAAGATAAAAATATATAACAGACAAGGGAAGAGAGCATCAGTTGTCTGGCTATTAATGGAATTGGAGAAATCACTCTGCTATCTTCAGGTTTGAAATATCTGGATGAATCATGCTTGTTGGGTGAGACAGGAGGTCTGGAATCAGATCCAGAATCCAAGGTGGGTAAAGGAGATGAGGCCAAAGGAAGGGGAACCAAATCTGGCAAGGCCAGTAAGGTGCAATGAGGATGACTTTACTCTTCAACCGGGCAGTTTTCTGCAGAAATTTTGGAATTTGGGGAGTTGGTTGGTAAGCATATAGGAGACCAGGGGCCAGTCGTAGAGCATCCCTCGGTGACTCCCCTGGTGTGAGGATCAGAATAAAGAAGCTGTAGCACTTGTTGTTTAGGGGAGAAACAAAAAGATTTCAACAAGGCTGGCCCAATTTGCAGAAAATCATTTCTGTCACTTTCATGTTGAGAAACCACTCGTGAGGTAGTAGAATGGGCATGCTCAATTTGTCTGCTATCATGTTGGACCTCCCCAGAATGTGCATTGCTATCAGAAAGTGGATGAAAGAGATACTCCGAGGTTTTCTGAACACAAGGGGTTAGACCTTGTTCCTCCTTGTTTATTTATGCACCAGACACTGACATGTTGTTTGTCTGTATTGCAATTGTCCCAAAAGGGAGATAGTCTTGAAAAGCCTGCAATGCTAAGAGAACTGCTGTCATTTCCAGGACATTGATATGTGTATTGACCTTTTCAGGGGACCAAGTGCCTTGAACTGTCTTCTCCATGAAGTGCCCCTCTACCCAATCTAAGAAGTGTCCATAGTCAGTACAGCCTTGGGCTGAGCGAAAATGAAAGGGTGGCCTTGTAGAACTTGATCTGATTGAATCCACCACCAAAGGTATTGCCTGAGTGATTCTTATTTGGGCTGACATGCATTGTTAAAGAATCAACCATTATGTCTGTTAACATACATTGAATCATTCCTATATGAAATCTTGCAAGAGGAACTAAAATTATAGCTGCTGACATTGACCCCAAAGCGTAAAGAATCAAATGGGCTGAAATTATGGTACTGTGAATTATTTTTCTGACCTGGAATATGACAGTCTGCACTCTTGAGAGGAAGAGAAGCTGTTAATCAGACTGCATTGCAAATCGCTCCTATGAATTCCAGTGTTTGGTTTGCAAGCAGTCAAGCTGGTGTATAACAATCATGCCAGTAGGTGTGGGCATAAGTGCCTGAAGGGGAACTATCACTTGATGGTACTACTGGTGTTCAGGAGAACAGAAATGACAGTGGAAAGGCATGGCACTGGGAACCTTTCACTGCCATTCATGCTATCCTGGCTTATATACTACAAAACGACTTATGTTAGAGTAAGGATATGAGCATGTGTGTGACACTGCATGGGATGGGAATTCCCTACTGAACAATTCAGTATCAATAACCAGAGCTGCACCTGCGTTAGTGACACAGAGATGTGGTGCTGAAAACACCTTGCGAGTGTGGAGGATATTCCTGAAGAGGATGCCATGATTTTCCTCCACTATGGTTTAGGTAGGGCATATGTATGCACTTGCACTAAAGAAAGGAATGGTGAAGAATACCAGAGGCATGGATTAAGGATTTAACCAAGGAGTAGAAAAGTGTGAAAGCCTCTGAACCACAAACATTTTTTTTAACTTGAGTGGAAACACCATTGATATGTAAGAATATATTTTACATAAGTGGTCTTGTATTAACATTAAGTTAACTAAGCTTTTCCCAGGGACAGTGATGTAGGTACTGGAGATGTGAGTGTTTCAACGATTCAATTTAACATATGGGCTAGGATTGCCCAAATATATGGCCAGTTTAGAGAATTATAGTTTTTTTTTCAAGAAACATGATTCTAAAAATAGTGAAACTAACCTATTAGTCCAGCAAAAACTTAAAATTAGATGGAATCAACAGCACAGGAAACGCAAGATGATAATACATATTGACCCATGCATTGCAAAGAACTCTGTAGACAAAACATGAAAATACACACACCTGTTTAGAACAGCAGGCTTTTAATTTGTGTGCTTTAAATATTAAAATACCTCAACCAACTTTCAGCAGCTGAGCTCCAACACTTAAATGTTAATGTAAAATGTTAGGTAATAATCACACTGATCTACATAAAACATGTATTTTAAATGTATGCTCAGGAGGGACTACTCAGAATAACCAGAAATCTACATATGAGTTGTTTGGAAGGGGAACCTTTGATACGCATACAATACTATCAATGATGTTATCACACCAATGTCTTACAACTGCACACTTTCAGATCATACAGAAAAAAATCTACGTTGTTTTGATCACATTTCCAGGATTTGCCACATTTCTCACTCCTTCATCCTGTATTTTGTTATGGTGGGGTGTGCAGTTGTCACTGATAAAATTCTTACAGACTGAGAAAGTAGATAATGGCGAAGTCTACTCTGGGCATTATATAATAAAGCCTGTGTTCAAGATTTGCTAGATATGAATTGGTTTATTATGAGTACATATGTACGTATGTATGTTTTCAAATTGAAAAGTTCATCTATATGCTGACCTAATATTCCTATATGGGTTTAAGTTTAATGGTCCTAGGTATAACATAAGCTTATTGACAACTTACTAAATTATTGCATACAGATGCATATATTGCCAGCATTGTACTGGTTGGTTGTATCTTAATATAATTAATTGCTTTAATACTACTGTTCTGAAAGTCCAAATATCGTGTATGCATGTATATACTTAAAATATGGGTTAACCTAAATGCAATAAACTGTAATGGGGGGTAAGATAGTTTTTTTTATATTTTCTATCCATTTACTTGTGTCAAAACATTCCATCCAGAAGTCCAATCCATCAAAGTCCTCGATTTTGCTAGATGAGTTGTTAAGTGTTAGAACAGATAATTTGTCAGTAACAGTTAATGTTATTATTATCCATATAAGCATAGGGTATGCATATTGTCTTGTATATTACCACATAACTTTTATAGCTGCATTACAGAAAGTACTCCAAAGTATAATTTTGCCTTTGTTTTTGAAGAACAAATTCCAACTAGTTCTAGTGAGTTACCGTTTCAGTTTATTAATTTAGTTACTTATTTATGCATACATGCATATATGTTCTGTTTACTGGGTTAGCACCTCCAAGCCAATAGCCTATTTTCATGGGAACCCAAATTGGTGTTTTATACTGAGTAGAAGAAATTTAGCCAGGGCACAGTGAAAATGATTCTCCTCCTTTACATGTGAAATATGTCAGGAAATGACTGGCGCAGTCGTAGCAGAAGGGTGCATTTCAGAATATGAAACCTGTAAGCATAGTAATGAAGGAGTGGAAGTCCTTACATTAACATTGGGTGGTCTAAGCACTTGACAAATGTTTTTTAATAATGAACCTTAAGTGGAAGATGATAAAGATGCTTTATAGGATGCTACCATGAACAGAATTGAGGAAAGTTTCTGAACTAGTTAATGGGCTGGATTTTTCAGAAGATTTATATCTGACTATAATTTGGTGAGTTGTAGCCTGTCTCAGTCCATTACTGTGGTCACTGACTAATAGCAACGAGTGCAGAATTCTCTCTGAGGACAGATCAAGCACTTCTGATAATGTCTGGACAATGGAAGTGATTTCAGGTGACAAATACATCCACAAATGTTTGTAGAGGTTGTAAGAAAATGGTGTGGATTACAGGTCAGTGTTGGAACAGATTAGAGATTGAGCAAAGGCACTTTCTACAGCAATTGTGTAAATTACAGTTCAGTACCCCCATAGCCAGATAACATTTTTTGGCACAAAAGTTGTACAAACTGTGGACATTTCTATTTTGCAGGTGCTTGCAGTAATATATTTTTCAAAACTGACTACATACAACTTACGTTTAGTGACAGAAGAGGCTTTGCAGACTATAGTGCATAATTTGAAGGAAAGAAATAGAATGCTACTAAGTTCTTTTCTGGTCTACAGTTTATACCTAAATCATTGCAAAACAATTTAGTCGTAGGCCTAGAACACTTACTTCACAGAAATGAAGTTGTTCTTTGGTCAAGCAGTTCATCATTTGTAACATGTTAAAGAAAGCTTAGAAATACAGATTGGGAGATGGTAAGGGATTATTTGATTATTGGTAGGTGACCAGCTAAAATATACTTAAAACCAACTGCATGTGGGAGGAAGTGAGCACATGCTTCATTATGTCACTTTAGAAGAAATTACCATCAGTTAATTTGTATAGGCTGTGGACAGGAGGAACATTCATTAGAAGACTTTGAGGAGAAGTGTAGTGGGTGTAATAGCTTAGAATATTTTGGGTGCTGTGCCCAAAACATAATCAAGTAAAATAATCTGTGAATGAGTGACAGCTGAAAACAATGGGCTTTGTGGTACTGCGGCTCTTATCAGACAGATAATACAAGGTATTCTTCATTAGATAAAAGTGGGAGGTTCGCATAATTGTTATAGTGTTTACCTTACAGACAGATGGAGCAGGGTTTGATTCTCACATAAGGTAAATGGCTAGGCTTAAAATGTCCCACAAGGGTATTTAGCCTAGTATGAACCTATAATAATAATTTAAAACATGCATCCATGGATAACATTAGAAATAACAAGTTGGCTCCAAAAGAGGAACATGAAAACAGATGTGGTCTTTTGGCATCTAGCTCTGAAGGAGAAGAGGAAGAGGTAGCTTCTGTAAATCAGTACGAATCTATATCAGTCGCTCCTCAAGAAAAAAACTCAAATATGAAGAAAGGTCAAAAGGTAAAACATGAAACTATTAATAATAAGGGTTTATTGTTTAACACAGGCTGGTATTCATAGCCCGAGACTTCTCAAATTTCTAGCAATTAGTAGCGCCACTAGATGGATATGTAAATAGGTCGGCATAGGTCACTTGTGACAAATGAGCATAATAAAGCACTTTTTAAAAATGTCCCCATTTATGTAAAAAGTGTAAAGTATGTAACATTCATCATTAGGAACTTGTGAATTACTATGTAAAAGTCTGAGGCTTTGTAGTACTGCCTTAGTTTTCAAGTACCACGGGTAAACATGACTAAGCACAGTCTTGCTTGGAAGGTATAAGGCAAGCAGTGGACTGGGCAACATTTATAACTGAATTTTATAAAAAATAAAGGAGTTTATAATGTTTTATATAGGGGTGTCCTTATGTGGACACCCTGATGTTTTTATTAAAGACTAGAAAGGATGGAGACAGAAAACCTGGGAAAGAGGAGGCAAAGAGGGGAACATACAAGGAAAACATCAAGAAAGTTTGTGTTGGAGAAGATGGGAGAGGAGGGGCACCATGTTTTTTTCAGGGAATAGACCGTCCTATTTTTTTTTTTTTTTTTTTTTTTTAGGGTGGTATGGGTGGGCAATAAATAAAAGGGTAATGAACAAAGGATAAGGGAAGAAGGGTTGGAGAAAAGATGATGCATGAGTCCCCAGTTCAAAGAGCCTCAAACATTTCTACTGCAAGATGGTGGTGCAGTGGTGGACTCCAGTATTGAAGGGGTAGGGACCTGTGGTGGTGTGATGGTTAGCACCATCTGATGTTTTCAACACACTGAACAGTGGCTTCAACAGGCTGAATCCATCTGTTCACTAACTGCTCCAGTACATCCTCTACCAAGTTCTGAAGCCCATTTTCAGTAAGGCTTTCTAGGCTGCCACATGCTGGAGTGCCTGCTGGACTGGTGCCACCACTAGTGACCCTGCAAGGATGGCCTTAGCTGGGCAGGGGGTTAGCACTCCCTAAACTAGGAGGTAAGTGCCTGCACTGCTCATGAGGGATTTGAATATGTAAAAAATTTAAAAGAAATGAGAGAGAAACAAAACATTAAGGGAGAAAGAAATGTACAATTAAAATAATAAAAGCAGATAATGGTGGGGGGACAAATAAGAAAATATACCAATAAATCCACACATCATATTAAATGGAATTTAATTTCTTAAAACAATTTTACATTATAATTAAATCTTTATTGAAGTAAAACTTGTATACGTAAAGTGCTTATGCATACGATGGAAGTACTCATTTGGGAAGTGCTTGTGTCTTTGGGAAGAAGGATATGAGCAGTGCTTACTTATTTTATTTTATTTTATTTTACATTTGTTGACTGGGATAGCCCAACTGGATACATGTCCATTCTCAGAGGAGGCCTGGGGAGAAAAGTTCCAAGATAGTAATAAACATTGAACATTTAATAAATACTAGTTTCAAGAAGATTACAGTCATGAGCAATACCGGCATTTAGCACATATAGTACTTATTATAAAACACTTTACAAAACATAACATTATGTTCAAAGTTAAACATACATAACATTACATTCAGGTTTAAGACACATTGAGCAGCAGTTATACAATTGACACTTCCTGAAATGGAGTGGTAGAAAAAAGTTAGAAGTAGTTGAAGGTAAGGCACCTAAGAAACAGAGAGGTCACTAGTCGGGGTTAGTGCAAGGACATAACCAATGAGTTTTGAAGTATTTCTTGAGTTTGTTTTTGAATGGAGTTAGTGAGGGTTCTAGGGTCAAGTCATCTAGGAGTCTTCCATATTTTTCCAACAGAGTTGGCAAACAGTAGTTGGATCTGTATGTTTGAACTAGGAGTCTAGTGGATGATCATAGTGGCCGGGTGCTGGTGTAGGAGCTGATAATATTTTTTAGTGCAGGTGTTTTTTCTGGTTGGTAAAGGACTTTATGTGCCACTATTAGCTGGTTGAACTGCAGTAGGCTTGGCAGTTCAAGCCATCCTAGGTGATTTCGGTTGTGACAGTGGTGTGTCCAGTAGGCTGTGCCAGTAGCAAATCTGTCAATGTGGTTATAGCAGGATGATATTTTATTAAGATCTGTTTTGTTTAAGTTGGAGAATAGAGGTGAGGCATAGAGAAGAGTTGATAGCAGATGGGAATGGGCAATTGCAGTTCTAGCAAGTGGGATAAGGAAAGGTTTGATTCTGTAAAGAGAGCCAAGTTTTTTATTAATGGTTTTGATAGTTTGATTGATATGTGCATCAAACTTCAGGTTGTTATCAACTATGACACCCAGTAGTTTAGTTTGGGCTTCTGGGGAGATGATAGTGCCATTGTTAGCAGTTATGTTGAAGGCTGGCAGGGGGGTCCTGCATGTGGGGGAGAAGAGGAGCAACTTAGTTTTGTTGGGGTTTAAGATTAGATGTTGAATGGAGAGCCATTTTTCCACTGTATTGAAGGTAATTGGGTTAATGTGAATAAAGTAGCTGGTGAGGTGTCAGAACAAATCAAGGTGGAGTCATCTGAGTATTGAATGCAGGTAGCATCTGGGATGACTGAATGAAGGTCATTGATGAAGATGGAGAAAAGAAGGGGTTCTAGTATCTAGCCCTGGGGGACTCTTAATGTGATGGGTAGGCGAGATGATAGCTTGTCCTGCCATAAGACTACCTGTTGACTGCCCTGAAGGCAGGATTGAAACTACTGGAGTGCATGGTTGTTTAAGGAGAAGGCCTTCAAGGTATTTATAAGCATTTTGTGGTCAACCATGTCTAGAAAGAGTGCTGAGGATAGTTTTTTATTATTGCGGTTGTGGTTAATGACGTTAGAGAAAGAGAGGAGGGTAGAAGTAGTACTGTGGTGTGGCTTAAAGCCATGATGAAAGTTGGACAACAGCTTGTTCTGTGTGATGTATTGCATGAGCTGTATGTGTACACACTTCTCCATCATTTTAGCTAGAGGTGACAGAATAGCTATGGGTCTAAAGTTTGACAGTTCAGTGGAACTGCCTCTTTTATGGAGAGGTATGACATGGGAGAATTTCCATATAGTGGGCACAGTAGCTTCAGATATAGCTCTGTTGATCAAGACAGAGATGGGGTATGCTATGGTGTCAGCAGCCTTTTGCAGATAGTCTGCTGGGAGGAGGTCGGCAGCCAGGGTGGTGGGTCTTAGTTTCTTAAGTAGGGCATGAATACATTGAGTAGGAACAGGTTGGAAGATAAAATATGTTTGGGTACTGGGTGTGGCTACATTAGAATTAGAGCCATTTGGAGAAAGTTGGCTGGCTAGAGACTGGATAGTCTCTGTGAAGACGCTGTTGAAGTCATTAACAATGTCTACTGGGGATTTTTGTTGGGAAGCTGAGGGGGACGTGGAGTGGCGGTTTGGCCTGGGTGGAGTAGTTTGTTTATGCCTTCCCAGAACTTTTGAAGTTTGTTTTGGTGTTTTTGCAGTAGATGGTAGTAGTGGTTCTTTTTGTCTAAGATTATGGATTTTTTGGTGTCATTCCTTAGCTGTCTGAATCTTAGTTGATCAAGTGGGGCTTTTGTTTTTCAGTAGGTGGCCCATGCTTTGTTTCTGAGTGAAATTTTGGTTTTGGTATCTTTAGAAAGCCATGGTGCAATATTAACTTTGGTTCTAATAGAGTGGCTGGGAACATGGGAGTTAAGAATAGCAAGGCATTTGGTGTTAAAGTATGCTACTGCTTCATATAGGGGGAGACTTTTTAGTACTGACCAGTTGCTTGCCTTAAGTTCATTTTGAAACTTGGTGAGAATAAAACTCTTGTTGTTTCTTAATGTTCTATAGGTGGGTTGGTAGAAGCAGTCTACTGTGAGCTTGATTACATAGGTGAGACAGTGGTCACTTAAGTCTTCAGGCAAAGTGCCTGATTTATAAGTTTGAAGATGGTTATTGATGAGTATCCAGTCTAGGGTACTTTCCTTGTTATTGGGTTTTCCTGTCCTGGTGGGGGATGTTATGATTTGAGTAAATCCATAGAGGTTTATGTTAGTTGTGGGGGTTTCACAAGAGCAAGTGTTCCAGTAAATGTTGAAATCCCCAAGGACAATTGTTTCTTGGGGGTGGTTATTGGATAACCAATATTAGAAGTCTTCCAAGGTTTCTGTGTTCCTCCCAGGGGGAATGTAGACATAGACAATGTTTACATTTTTGTTTTTGTTAATTTTTAGTTTTGAGATCAGAATTTCAGCATTATTGAACTGGGGTGGTTGTTGGGTGTCTATGCTGACAGATAGGGTAGACTTGTAAAGTATGGCTACCCACCACCCTTTCAGGTGGTAGTTGAAACATACTATACCCTGGTGGCAGAATCTCACGGTCCGTGGTGGCAGGCTTCAGCCACGTTTCTATTAGGCATAATATATCTGGGGAATGAACAGCTAAAAGGGCATGCAGGTGCTGAGTTTTGTTATTTATGCTCCTAATGTTTAGATGGCAGGCCAGCAGTAAGTTAGGAGGTCTATTTGTTGAAGCTATGATGGCAGAGGGATTAGGGTTAACAGGTGGGGATGGACTAGGATTTGGGTGGATGTCACTGTCCTTTGTGAGGTTGTAATGTATCCTGAGTATAAGTTTTAAGATTTTAAATAAAGTTTTGTAATAGTGTCTAGTATTATGACTACTGTAACTAGGTCTAGTAAGATGGTAGTATTTAGGGGTTAAGGAGGTAAGCATGAGGGGAGTGAGTAAGGGTGCATTATTATCTGTTGTAGATGGGATGGATGTTTGGAATTTATGGTAGTGGAAACCTGGGTGATCCTGATATTCGTAGGCTGTTAGGAGATATGGGATAAGTAAAAGGGGTAGAAGTAGATTTAATAAGACTATTTTGGGTGATAGCATACCTACAGAATGGGACTTGAAACTTAGGCAAAAGGAATAGTAGAGTTTGAGGACTGGTGGTATCAGGTTTGAGGTTGGTGCTCTTGAGTGACAAGTTGTTACTGATTGGTTTAAAAAAGTGGGGTGTGGTCCAGTACCAATAAATGTAGCACCACCAGGGGTGAGAGGAATTTGGGGGCAGGGTGGGGTGCGAAGCAAGCCCGAGCGAAGCAAGGGCAAGGGGAGCAGGGATGAACCAATGCCTGTACTAAGTTGTAGCAGTTTAACCTGTATGAGGAAAGAGGGGTGGGGGAGAAGGCAGTAGGAGTGGTTAGAGGAATACCTTGACTGACTGACACCACACCAGAGGTAAGTTGAATGTAAGGGCCTACAATCTGCACTCAGCACTGTAATGTTACTTGCACTCAGTACTTTAATGTTACTTATGTTTAGCAGGAAAGACAGACCAACAGTATACAGTTCTGAGGATTATTACAAGGGTTACTTGTTCAACTGTAAGACAAGTAAGTAAAACTTTCAACAGAAATCTATGTCTGAGTGTTAGAAAGCCAGAAAAGTATAAATTATACCTGTAAAAATTAGGGTCAGAGAGACAAATGTAAGAGTTGGTGTACTTTAATTACAGGGGAAGGAGGCAAACACTCAAGCAGAAAAGAGCCCTATGGCTGACCAAAATGGTGACTTGCTTAATTACACAGCACTGTAAGAGAAAACTTAACAGATGCTTTTTATGTGTGTAACCTACTCTGATTAATTGCTGGGAGAAACAATTTTTGTTGTGTTTTCCAAATGCAATCCTGTAGACACTGATATTCAGGAGCTGCAGTTTGTTAGTGTAAGTAAATGTGAAGTTCTAATTGCTGGGAAAAACAAATTTTTGTTGTGTTTTCCAATTGCAATCCTGTAGACACCGATATTCAGGAGCTGCAGTTTGTTAGTGTAGGTAAATGTGAAGATCAATCTGATTAATTGCTGGGAGAAACAATTGAATGAATACCTCAATGAATGAATGAATGCCATATGAATACCTCTGATTAATTTATTGTGAGTACATGGAAGGGCAGTTTGTTCCTCTGGAGTTCTATACATGTTTCTATGCCTGATATTCAGAATAAACACCATTTATAAATTAAAAAGACATGCAATTTATATTGACACATCTGTTACATTTGCTTACAATAATGTAATGATTTCTCAGCAGTTCTTTCAGTTACAATGCTCTAAAACATATTACCTTATAACCATTAAAGAAAACAGTTTAAGATAAACGACTTCAATTATACACTCATATATCTGTCAGTCTTGTTTACAGTAATGTAATGGTTTCACTAGATTTGTTCAGGGTAAGCAGTGTGTATATTTTTTATACACATTAAAACAGACAGAACACTGCACTTGTGTACTGACATATATGTCAGTCTTGGTTTCAGTAACATAATAAATGTCCACTACTGACTCAGTTAAGGTTAATATAATATATAATGAAATCAGTTAAACAAATATTGTATGGAACTCTAGTCATAAGCTACCAATGGATTAAATAAGTCTAACTACTCTCCTGTCCTGCTGCCTTTTGTTATACCTTATTTCTTTCTCAGCTGTAAAGAGAAGACTTAAGACAGTTCTTAGCCTGGTTTCATTTAACTCCGTGTTCCTACACGGAATGTATCCGTGTATATGACCGAGATCAGTCCTCAGCAGAACAATGCATATTAATGAACCGTGGCATGCCTAACTGTGGTTTCATGGCTTGTTTTACTATTGGCAGCTGTGAAACTTTGAATCCCAACACAGATATTGAGTCTGTGTAAAAGAGAGAATAGAAGGTACGCCCTGCCCCCAAATGAACAGTCCACATCACCGTACCTCTCAACCTCTTTGAGCAAGAAATCTGGACAAAGCCTGATATAAAAGGGGGGGGGTCAAAAAATAGAGACACTTTTTAAATATTGCTCTTTTAAACTTCAACATTGCAAAGTACACCATCTTTGCAGAAAGCAGCTCAGCTGCCATGGCCTCCAAAGCACAGTACAGATCATAAGTCAGGGTCCACTCAACCTGTTAGGACAGACATCCAGACAAAGGCATCAGTCAGGGGTTGCAAAAGGGACAGGCATAGGGACACATTTTAAATATTGCTCTTACAAGCATTAGTCATTACAAAGCACACAGGCTTTGCAGAGAGCAGCTCAGCTGACACACGCCATCCCCCTAAGGCACAGTACAGATCGAAAGTCAGGCAGTCCTCACAACCTGTCAGGGCAAGACATCTGGACAAAGGCAGGGATTGGGGATAGGGACAGGTATAGAGACACTTTTTAACTATTGCTCTTGCAAACTTATACATTGCTGTCAACCACTTGGTACAAAAGATCTGGACAAACCCCAAAATAATACGGGAACAAAGCCTCAAAAATAGGGTCAAATTTTAAATACTGATCTTATAAACTTAGAAAGTTGATAGAATAAAAGCTTTACCATGCACTTTCTGAAGTATGCAAAGTTTGAAATTCAAATGACTGCCATTATTTAGTGAATTCATACCCCACTGATTTGCCACAGAAATCCAGAAAATAACAAATTTAGTGAACAACAGACCAAAAATATGAGGCAATAATCAGGACATTCTGCAAAAATCTGTACAGCTGAGAGGTATATAGTCAACCTCTTAGGCCAACACATCTGGAAAAAGCATGACATAATGTGGGGACAAATGGCTAAATACAGGGATACATGTTAAATACTGCTGTTATAAATGTAGAAAGTTGTTAGAATAACAGAAGTTGTGTTAGCATGTATTGTCTGAAGGACATGAAGTTTGAAACTCAAAGGCATGTCATTATTTACCCACTTTAATCCTCAGATCATAGTAGTGATTTGTCAGAAAAACATAAGTTTATGAGGAACAGGCCAAAAAGAAGAGGTAAAAAGCTGGATATTCTGTGAAAATCTGGACAATTGAGAGGCATGCTAGGGACACACTTATTAAATACTGCTCTTACAAACTTAGAAAGTTGATAGAATGACAGGTTGCGCATGCCCATGACTTTTCAAAAGGGTATGAAGTCTGATCTCTGTTTTCTGACTTCAACATGCAATGCTTTAACGATAATTTGCCAGAAAAAAACACAATTTTATGAGAAATAGTAGAGCAAAATATGAGGCAACATCTGGAAATTCTGAAGAACTCTGTACAAATAGCTGCCATTCTGTCAGTGCAACATATCTGCACAGAGGCCAACTTAATGATAGAACAAATATCCAGTAGCAGGGACCTATTTGACAGAGATGTCACTTGGGAATTATTTTTAATGTAACATTCTCATCCTCTTAGAGCAAGACATGTGGCCAAAGCCATAAAAATGGGGGAGCAAAGGACCATAAATTGGTATAGATTGCCAATATTCCATGTCAAAAATTATGAAGTTGATAGAATATATAGGTTGTACATTAGCATGAACTTTCTGAAGAGCATGAAGTGTCAAATTCAAATATCAGTTGTCAGTTACTGACTGCACTCTGCAATGGCATGCCATTGATTTGCCAGGGGAACATGTTATGAGGAGAAGATCATAGGTGTGAGTCAAAAACTGGACATTCTGTACAGATCAGGACAGTTGAGAGTATGCACCCAAATGTCTGTAAATCTGAGTTTCAGCAGTCCAAAGATCATCCCAGTGAAATGGCAGAAAGCCACATATTTGAAAATGAAAACATATGGACATCCTGGGAATATCTGAGCAGTTGAGAGGTATGAATGTGAAGTATATGGTTCAAACACAGTACAGGACAGTGTATCTACAGTGCAGAGTATTGTGATATTCCATTCCTGCCATTCTGTAATGAAGATGGGTTAATGATCTGTAATAGGACATGGGAACTGACATGTAAAATTTTCACCGATGGGAAGTGTGTGTATTGAATAGGGACACAGATGAATTGTAGGAATGAACACAGGGAAAGAGTACAGGTGAAACTGCCACAAGTACAGCAGAGGAGGGCATGCCAATGGAAAATGGTTGTAGCAGCAACACCAAGCACATATCTATATGGTACAGTACAGACTGAACAGTGAAAATGTGTTGTCTGTGACTCTTCACACAAGGTGACATAACAATGGGGAGGATGTCTGTGTGAGATAAGCATCCTTACATAAATAATGCAGAGGACATCAATCAGGGATCTGACATACAACTGAGGTAGGGTGCGTATTGGGAAGATGTGCAAAATGATATACCTGAATATGACCGTACTCTCAGCAGAGGTCTCCAGCATGGTAGCCACAGGGAAAGAATCATGTCAACCATTACAAGAACCAAACACAATCATGGACAATATCTGAATAATACCACCACTAATCCCATGCCTCTGACAGAACATATGTGATGCGGAGTGATAACAGATGAGCCTGCAACAGACATATGGACAACTAGTATGAGACATCCATAATCGATGAGAGTAACCATGCACACTGTCCTGGTACTGTAATATCTGCTGGAGGTGTGAGGTGGGACACTACTATACCTGTATGTGACACCATGGGCACTACAGGCTCATTGCCTTGTGTACATTGCATATATCAATGGCAAAGTTCACACTGTCACAAATTATATGCATGCCATTAATGTTGTCAAACGATGATGTATGCAGTGTATGCATAAGATGAATAGGTAGCACACATGCATCTAGTGTAACAACATGACTGGTGTTCTGCACCATCAGACAGTCGTGTATATTCCACAGAAAGAATTCATAGGTCTGGGCAATAAGCTGTGTGATAGTGTACTGTGACAAAGGTGGTACACTTCTGTTGCACATCACTGATACATGTCTAAGGAGGTATAGGGAGAACAGTGCATTGTACTAAGTTACTGGTGTGATGAACACTGGGAACATGATGTTATTATGCCCTCTGATATGCATGTCTGTCACATAATCAGTACTTGTGTTACAGTCAATGGAGAAATCAGCACTTTGACCACATGCTGGTCATACCTCACAACCTTTTCACGCAAGAAATCAGGATAAAGTCTAAAATAATGGGTGGATAAAGTCACAAAATATTGACAGATTCCAAATATGCATTGTACAAACTTAGAAAGTTGTTATAGTAACATAGTTTGTGTTAGCATGCATTTTCTGAAGTCTATGAAGTCTGAAACTCAGATTTATGTCACTATTTAGTCACTTCACTACTCAGTGATTTACTACAAAGTCACAAATTCTAATTGGGACAGACCAAACATATGAGGCAAAAATATGGTCATTCTGCAAAAATCTGGACATTTGATAAGTTTGATGCTAATGGATGTACCACTTATCCTCTACCCCAGGACATAGGTCACATGCCTATTGGTGTGATTATAGGGTGTGATGTCCACATTATACTTGGGTGTTGTGTCTGTTTCCTGATGCAACACATCCCTCCATGTGTTTTGTCAATGCAGGTGTTATCATGGCTGTGGCAGCAGTCTCTGGTATGTGTTGATACTGTCTGTATTATACTAATATCACATTTGTAGTCAATGATTGTCCACAAGCTGTAGTCATTCAGGTAGCTGTTTGGACACAGCATGTGTATGTCATCTGTGATCTCCATTACTTAACTAAGAGGCATACAAGGGCACACCTGAGGTACTGACCTGATCAGTGGACCTGAGATATATGTCACATCACACATTTCAGCATAGTGCAATGCTACATATGTCATACCCTGGTCTAACCATTTGCTGATATAGCTGTTTCTGAACATATGTGACAGCGTTGATCGAATACCACAGTGTAACTTTTTGTCAAATGCCTTTACATGTTCATGCTCCACAAGATGATACTGTCATCACGCATGCCCTTGATGACCTCTTTGAGGACATCTATCAGATGTAATGGACCTGATGTAGCAATAACAACTCACACAGTTCTGTTGTATACACCTGGAATATTACTAGTTATCATACAGAAGAGGTCCATGATGACATGTTGGTGTACCTCACAGTCGAGGAGAGTTAGGATGTCTCTATACATACATGTATCAGGTGCTGTCCCCCCAATGCAGGTGGATGTCTTTGATGTACACCCTTGTATGGGAATATAGGCCATGTAGAGGGTGTGTTGAACTGTGTATTCCACTGTATCAGGAAGGTGTATGTGCTTGGTCATGTCACAGGTGATCTGTGATGTTGTTACAGCACATTGATTTCTTGTGATAGGCCTGGGGAAAGCTAAGACAGTGCATACTGCCAGTTGTGATCTGCCCTAGGGTTTTGACGCAATCACACATGCAGGTATCTTTGACAAAACCCCCAAGCTGGGGATTAAGCCTTACGTCAGTTGATAGGTAAACAATTGGCTCACTGACAGGACTTATCATGTGACAATTGGTGAATAAACATGTATCAGTACAGCTGTCACCATTTGCAACCCCACAAGGATCTGTTCTTGGCCATTCACTGTTTGAACTGTATTTCTCAACAGTTCAGGCTAAAGTAGATGGCCTTTGACTTACCAAGTTTGCTGATTCTTGCATGTTTTTTGTAATCACTGAGTCCACCAGTGGTGATAACATAGTATAAGAGGAGATAACACACACAGACACACAAACACACACACACACAACTGAAAGGTGACAAAGCACAAAATCTACAAATAAATTCAGAAATGTGTGCTTGTAATGTTTGCCTGAAAAGTGGAGTTCCATGTTAATCACAGTAGTGGAAAAAGTCCTGCTATGCAGAAATCCAGTGATGCAAAGACTGGTAACACATCTAGATAATAATCTAAACTTTGAACACCAATTGTCCAGACTGCTAATGAAAGCATCTGTTGTGGACATCATAAGTCATGCCATCATATTGACATCTTAGGATTACATGACAGCACTGTAGTCAAACTGCATTACAGCACTGATAGAGTATAATGCTCTTTTTTATATGTACCTTCCCAGACACATGTAGCAGCTAAACAGACCATTGGGATTTCTCGGCAAGATCACACAGGGCCTGCACACTATGCCATGATGTATGTGGATAGATTAAAAGACAGGTTACTGTAAACCTTATTGTATAAGATGACATGACCTCTGCCTGGCCCCTAGGCCAGTCCCTGACCCTGCCCTGGTGGGAGTAATGCATATCCAAAATGTAATATAGCTGACAACATCAGCAGTGTCTGCTGAGGACAAAATAGCAGTGTCCCACGTGCTGGTGTAAAATGCTCTATGCAATGGTAAGCAACAACTCTCTCACTCACACACACTCCCCTCTCAAGTTGGCTGCATTGAGAATAGAACCCCTTCCTATCGAGGTATACAGGCTACAGACCACAGGACTTAACACACACATCACTGCTCAACTGTGAGTTGGACTGTGTCAAACAACACTTTATGGCTGATGACATCAGCAGTGTTTAGGGAGGAGAATATGGTAATAACAAAAAGTACTCTATAATGTTACACAACAGCTCACACTCCTCCCCTCAAGTTGGCTACATTAAGAATAGAACCCCTACCTCTCTAAGCACACAGACTACAGACCACAAAGCTTAATACACATGACACTGCCCAACTCTGTGTTGGAGTGTGCTAAACAACACTTTATAGCTGATGACATCAGCAGTGTCTGGGGAGGAGACTATGATAAAAGCAGAAAAGCACTCTGCAATGTCAGTCACTAGCTCACACCCTCTCCACAAGTTGACTATAGTGAGAAGTACACCAACTATAGACCACAGAATGTAATACACACACCACTGCTCAAGTCTGGGTTGGAGTGTGTCAAACAACACTTTATAGCTGATGACATTAGCAGTGTCTGGGGAGGAGAATATGGTAATAACAAAAAGGCACTCTGTAATATCAGACAACAACTCACACGCCTCCAAGTTGGTTATAGTGAGAACAGAACCTCTACTTAGTTAAGTAGGCCAACTACAGAACACAGGACTTAACAGATGCACCCCAGCATAAGTCTCATTTATACCTGATTGCAGGTGAACTTATAGTACATGACATCAGCAGGCCATGTGGGAGACAAGAGGTTAGTAGGCATGCATGAAATGGATGTGTGGGTATCAAAATACTGGTCATCCATGCCATTGGAGAAGCAGGTGTAGGATGGACATGTATGCTCTTCGGTTGAGACAGCCACACTAAGTTGGCTGTAGGGAGAACAGAAACCCTACCTCTCCAAGTACACCAACTACAGAACTTAACACACACATACTACAGAACAAACCTGATTTGTACTTGACTCCAGGTGAACTTATAGTAGATGACATCAGCAGGCCATGTGGGAGACAACAGCTTGTGCGGCCTACATTTTCACATAGCTTCATAGGTTCATATAAGGCTAATAGCCTATTAGCACTAGGGTCTGTAGAAGCCTAGTTGTGTAAAAACACAAGTACCTTACTGAGCATAGTTGGATGGCTGTTTTTAGCAGAGCATATTTGTGAGCAGCACAAGCTGGCCCTGTCCATGAGGGGCATAGGTGCCAGCTCAGAGATGACTGTACAATCACCCAAGTAGTTAAGGTAGCCATTGAACAGGGTCATTGAGGAGTACTACTTCACATGCAGTGCGAGCCTATTTCAGCCTGTGGGGTGACAATCATGTCCTTCATAGACTGACCCAGTTGGTGCTGCTCTCAAAATTGCTCTGCTGACAACGACCATCTACATATGATTAATAAGGGTACTTCTGTTTTTACACAGCTAGGTGATTATGGCCTCATGTATAGTGATAACTATGCATGCCTACAACTTACCAGTACAATATGTGAGAGATGTAAGTATACAATGCATTTAGAATAAATGCTCACTCTCTCAGGTAACAACGAACCAGATATCAAACAGGTTGTCAGCACACACACTTCACCTCCTCAACAAACCAAATGCACAACACATAAACTCACATATACAAGGGTACTCATTGGAAGCTTACCAAAAGAGCAGAGACCTCACAAATGCAAACCTTCTGCACACATTACATTCCCAAAAGAACTCACTGCACATAAAAACAAACATATCAGTGTCTCACCCATTAAGCACTTAAGGCAAAAGTCCCCAAAACCAATGTCGTGGTCATAGGCGAATGTATTATGAGACACAGATGTCCCCCTCACCAGGATGTACACAGAGAATGTCATGGTCAGCTGCCTCTCAGGTCCCAGAGTCCACAAGTCATGCATGCACTCAATCTGACAACAAAGTACAGTTGTGAAAAATCTTACCATAACAGTAGATGTCCTTGCCTTCACTGCTGCAGTAGTCTAGCAAATGGGATTTCCTACCATGGAAGGCTGACATCTGGCCAGTGTACCAAAGATTCGCATTTCTTTAAAGGTAAAGCAAACCTCACCCAAATATTCCTTGCGTAGCACAGGGCACAAAAGTAATGTTCAGGCCTACCAAACACAGAACTGATAGCCCCAAAGGCACACCAGTGCAAGGAACCCAGGCAGCAATCTGTACATCCAGGAAGGCAAAGGACTAGGGGGATAGAGGGAGAGAAGGAAGGAGCAAATACTGCAGCGGCAAAGGCAATAACATCTACTGTTATGGTAAGATTTTACACAACTGTACTCTGTCCTTACATTCACTGCTGCAGTATTCTAACATATGAGAGAGTGCCAAAGCTCAAGAGGAAACTTGGGAGAGGGAAGGAGCAGAAGTTTTCCCTAAAAAGCCCTGAAGACCAACACTAGCAAAACCAGTGTCTACAGATAACACTCATCTTGTAGTGCTTGATAAAGGTATGAACAATAGTCCAGGTAGCTGCTTCAAGAACCAAATTAGTATCTAAGCCCTTGAAAAAAGCACCAGAAGAAGCCACAGCTAGTAGAATGATCATTAAGTGAAGAAGGGGCTCTTGCCATTTAAAGTGTAACAAACAGAAGTAGCAATAGAAATCCAAGAACTAATAGTTTGCTTGGATACAGCAAAAGTCCTAAAGATCTTAGATGAAAAGAAAAAAATTAAATGATCAGCCTTAGTGTTATCCAAATAATCCCTGAGTTGCATATCACGTCCAAAGTATGCAACACCCTCTCACTGTCAGCTTGGTGAGAAGGGGAAAAAAGTAGGCAGATTAATAGACTGATACCTCATTAACCACCTTGGGCATAAAAGAAGGATTAGTGTGCAAGGACACTTCATCCTCATGAAAGATCAAAAAAGGAGAAGGAACCGTAATGGCCTGCAAATCTGACACCCATCTGGCATAAGTATAGCTAACAAAAGAACAGTCTTCCAAGAACAATGTTGCAAGGAAGCTGAAGCAGCAGGCTCAAACAGAGCCTGAGTCAACTTCTGCAAAACAAAATTAAGATCCCAGGGAGGAGGAAAAGGCTAGCTGGGAGGTATAATGTTAAGGACACCTTTAAGAAATTGTTTCACCTCAAATCTAGAAGCTAAAGGATGAGAAAAAGGTAGACAAGCAGACACAGCTGATAGTGGGCTTTAATAGAAGAATAGGACAAACCATCATAGAGCAACTCACAGAAATAAGAGAGAACCAAAGAAACATCCACGGTAAGTTGGTCTAGATTATGAGACAGACACCAAATGGAAAACATTTTCCATTTTGATAAGTAGGATCTTCTATTAGTATGTTTCCTGGCCTCCTGTGGTATTTGCAGCATGTCTTCAGACAAAAGGTGTCTATGAGGAATCAAAATCCTATCACCCACAGTGTCAGATGAAGCATGGACAGGTGGGGATGGATGAGAGATCCCTTGTCTTGTGTGATTAGATGCACCCTGTGAGGTAACTTGTGATGATTGCCCTGGCTAGATGCAGAAGTAGAGGAATCCAGTGCTGTCACAGCCAAAAGGGAGTCAGCAACAAAATTTTGGGAGCATCCTGTTGAATTTTGACCAGGACTTTTGGAATGAGAGGAAGGGGAGGGAATGCATAAAGAAACATCCCCTACCAAGAAATTGAGAGGTTGTCCACCTTCCATACCAGAGGGCCTAGGACTCTGGCATGAAATGAAGGAAGTTGTCTGTTCAGAGGGAAGGCAACAAGATCAACTTGAGGAGTACCCCAATAGTGGATAATGTCCAGAAACACATCCCTGTGAAGCATCCATTCATGGGACTGAGTTAAGGACCTGGTCTGAGTGTCTGCCTCAGTGTTCTGAGTGGACAGGATATAAACTACCTGAAGAGTCACTTGATAGTTGACAGCAGGATCCCATACCAGAAGGTCCAACCAACAATGATGATAAGATCCTGTGCCTCCCTGTTTGCTTATATACCACATCACTGTGGTATTGCATGTGAACACCTTGAGAGGCCCTGGAGAGAAGAGAGGATGAAAGGCCTGAAGAGCCACCTACCACACAACCAACACATAAACCCACATATGCGGAGGTCCTCTCTAAAAACCAACTCAAAGCATGGAGACCTCACAAACACAAGTACAACACACATAGCTCACTTGCAGAGAAACACAGGATGTATCACAACTCACATAACAGTGTCTCACCAAGTAAGACTCTAAGGTGTAACATTAAACCAAATACTCTAGTCATAGGTGACACTGATGTGCCACTCACCAGGCTGGATAAGAAGGGCATTGTCAGCTGTCTGTCTGGTGCCAGGATCTGCAACATCACACATGCACTCATGTCTCTCAGCAGCAGGTACTTTTATGACTCGGTCATAGTACATGTTAGTATGAACAACTTGAGATGTACCTCTCTGGACTATATGAAGAGAGACATGATTGACCTCACTGATTATGTGTCCCAGGCTGGTATGTCCCTAGCCTTAAGCAGCATACTACTCTCACCTAGGATCATGCTGCAATACAAGAAAAAGATAATTGAATTTAATAATTGGCTTAGTTTCTGGTGTCACTCCAAGGGGATCCAGTTCCTGTCAACCTGGGATGATATGGTTGCTACAGCTCAATGGCTTGCCAGAGACAGTCTCCACCTGTCACTACTAGGTTTTTAGCTTCTGGCAAAGGCTCTTGCCTCTCCCATTGTGTCTTTTGTAGGCAATGTCACAAGTACAACATTTTCAGCACAAATAGTTCCTCAAAATCCAACATCAGGCTCATGCTGCTAAACGTTAGGAGTCTTAACCTAAAGCTGCACTAGTTGGAAGTTGCCCTTACCTTGGAGAATGCTGATGTCTATGCTGTCAAAGAAACCTGGTTCAAGGCTGCGGAGAGCACCCTAGCTATGCCAGGTTACAATGCCTTCCATTCACTCAGACCATCAAAGAAGAATGGGAAATCCTAAGGAGAAGGCGTATCAATTTTTATTAAATACAAATGCTCCTCCAAATTGCTAAGGCTAAATGAACCTTTGAAGTACTCCAACACCAACTATCTGTAGTAACCCCCCTCCAAATTATCACCACCTATATGTCTCCCCTCCTTGAACCAGGATACCCACAATGCCTATCTGGATCTCTTGGAGTCCCTCAATATAACACCTAAAACCTTAATTCTGGAAGACTTTAACTACCCATCAATAAACTGGTCTAACTACACCTGTACCAATGCTCTTGAACAGAGATTATTGAACTTTGTGAACTCTAATGCCCATAATCAGTTGGTGACCATCCTCACTAGAGGTTCAAACATTCTGGATCTTGAACTTATGAACATGAGTGACTACTGCATCACCCCAAGTGTACAGTCATCTCTAGTGAGATCTGAATACAGATCAGTCACACTAGAAGTCATAATAATATCTGACCCTCCCTCAGCTGAAATTAGACTAAAACACTTCTCCAAAGCAAAATAAAATCACTTACAAGAGGATATTACTAGATTCACAGCACCTCCCTCTACTGACAGTAAGTATACCAATGCCGAAGTATATACCATAGGTTCTATAAACACCTTCACAGTGGCATCAACTCAGCAGTACCCGACAGGATAAAAGTAATCTCATTGTGTAAGAACAAACCTGCTTGTTGGACATCCACCATAGATAGGCTATATAATAAGGATAAATAAGCTCCTGTCCAGAAGCAGTAAGAGACAGTCCCCTCCCTGCCCTGCATAAGCAAATAAGGCACCTAGTAAAAAAAAGAAAAATCCAAAGCTGACTACAAATCCAAACTGGCAACCCTGGCCAAGGATAATCATGAGGCATTCTTTGGCTATGTCTGAAACCTCAAAGGTAAATCCCAGAGTTGCTCAGACCTTGTTTTAAATGGGATAACATAAACTGAACCTGGTGATATTGCTAACCTGTTAGCTGCCAGGTTCAGTGAGTGCATCTGTCTTGGCCCAATGTACCACAAGACTTCTCTTCTTCATGTTCTCCCCCAGAAATCACTATGGAACAAGTTCTTAATGCCCATTCTAGGGCTAAAGATATGGCCTGTACAGGAAACCAGAAGACATCCCTGGCTGCAATCAAAGTTGCTTAAAGCAAGAAATAGCTGCACTTCTGAGCACCCTATTTAACTATAGTATAAGCACTGGGATTGTTCCTGCTGATTGGAAAACTGCCACAGTCATCTCCCTCCACAAAAAGGGTTCCTCTGCTGACATGGTAACTACAGACCTATAAGTCTGACAGCCTCATATGCAAGGCAATAGAGAGAGAGAGTTCTCATGGACCTTATCAACAAGGATATAGGTGACCTCCATACAGCAGATCCATTCCAATTTGGCTTTGTCAAAGGTAGGTTGTTCCTACTAAACTCAGTGGTCTTCTTTGAGACAGTCACCAAATCCCTGGATGAAGGCAAATCTGTGCATAACACCTACTTAGACCTAGTGAAGGCCTTTGACACAATTCTCCACTCAGATATCATAGATAAACTTGCCCATTTGCAAGTAAACCAGTACATATTCAGATGGGTAGCAAACTGGCTAACCAACAGAGCACATACAGTTAAAATAGGGACTCTTCATCAACCTTCAGACCAGTAACCAGTGGTGTACCACAGGGCTCGGTGCTGGGGCCCCTATTGTTTGGAATCTACATCTTAGAAGTACAGACCAATGCAAAGGGCATGTGGTTAACTAAGTTTGCAGATGACTGAAAACTGGGTGCAGTCATTGAATCCCCTAACAACAGTGACACCCCCCAAAAAATGTCTTACTCAAACCAGCCACTGGTGCCTAAGCTATGGGCTCAAGTTAAATGCTAAAGAGTGCATCATCAACATCCCCTTCGGCAAGCAAGACATCCCTGCAAACTACAACATTGACAACACCACCTTGAGTACCCAGTCTGTTGCAAGAGATCTGGGCACACAGGTTGACAGCAACTTCTCCTGTGACTACCATATCTCCACAGTGGTAAGGAAAGCTTTCTACGTTGCCCATGTCATCGATAAGGGCATTGCCTCCAGAGAAACAGAGGTTGTAATTCCCCCTACACTCCTCCTTCATCAGACCTGTTATAGAGTACAATGCACCCTTTGCTATGTTCCATGCCAAGCACATGCAGCAATTGGAGAGACATCAGAGGTGCCTTACAAAGGCAATTCAAGGTGTCCAACATCTGACCTATGCTAATAGACTGAAATCCCTGTCACTATACTCTGTTACTGACAGAACCCAAGCATCCTGAGTGATCTAAAGGCAAACAGGAAGAGAAAAAGCAAAGTGAAGAGAAAGAGGAATGTTGTTGGGAAGAGATGAATAGTCATACAGCATCTGGCTTGTCTGGAAAAGTAGGCTTTGGAGTCCCTGAAAACTTAGCATCCTTAACAGGAGTAGCCTATTTGCTATCCTTCTTACCTTTAGTAGAAGGGTGTGATTGCCTATGACCAAAGGCAGGCTTAGCAGGGTATTTTCTCTGAAATTTAAGCACAGGAGAAACAAACACATGTTTAAGCTCCTGTAAGGCCTTAACCTTATCCTGAAGGGACTTAAACAAACCAGTAACAGCTTCTGCAACAAAAAGTCTAGACTCCAGAAGAACATCCATCAACTTAGCTGTAATATCATGCAGAGGTTGAAATCTAAGCCATGAATACCTCCTCGTCACTGAACCAAAAGCAGCAGCCCTAGAAGAAGCATTTACTGCATCATAACTACTTATAATATAATGATGAATGACTTGAGAGGAAGTTCCTAGCAAGGAAGCAATAGATGTTTTGCCCTCAGAGTCTAGAAATCAGAAATAAGTTGACAGGCCTGAGAAAGAAGAGCCAACACATACCTAGACATATGGGTCTGATAATTAATAGCCCTAAAAGCTAGGGTAACAGAAGTATAAACCTTTTTACCCAGCCTTTCCATAGCTCTGATGATCTTGTCAGAAGGCAATTACTTGGGCAAAGGATGCAAATGAGATCGCTTATCAGAAGCTACAGACACTACAGAGAGTCTGAAGCAGGACATTTATATAAAAGTAACAATCCTCAGGCACCCTCCAAAACCTGTCAGGCTTCTTGGAAGCAGGGACAGAGAATTAGGTACATGAGAGGCCTTGGAAAAAGAATCCAGCAAAGCTGACAAAACAGTAGGGATAGATGCAGGTTTAGGAGATTCTAACTGCAGCAACTCATACTACCTCTTATGGATATCAGAGACCCGCACACACTCGCACTTAAAAAAAAAATCCATTATCCTAGAGACTGTGTCCCCAAAGGAAATTTCCTCAAAAGGAACATCAAGACTAATATAATTCTCCTCCTCTAACCTATAGTCCAAAAGAGAAGGACCTTGAGAAGAATAACTCAAGGGAATCATCATCCTATTCTAATTTGTCCTCAGAAGAATCTTCTTCTCAAGACCTTTTAGGGGAGTATAGGACCAAGGAGAAACAGGAACCAAAACCCCTTGAGGATGGTCTAAGGACATTAAAGCAGTAAACAGCCTCTGATTGAAGGCCTACCACTCACTTTGTGGATCCCTAGGAGCAGAAGAAACATGTTTAATTTGTTGTTTTCTTTTTAAGGAGATGAACCCACCAAAAATCTGAGAAGGCTCAGACCCAGAACGACAGTCGAGAAGAGTAGTAGGAACTTCTTCCAGAACTAAAAACTGAGGAACTCCCCTAGGCCCCTCGGAAAAAACAACCGTGGTTCCCCCTGAATGTGCAAGATGGATGCCTGCAAAGCATATGCGTACATGCTGCCAACTGGATCCTCAATGGTTTCCAACATGGTTGCAGCAGAGAAATCCAACAACACAGCCATGCAAGCCTCTGGGTTTGTAATGACCTCAGAGGAAACAACTGGCAGAAGATTCTGGTTGTACCCTTTTCAGCCTCTTCTTCTTTAACAGCTGAGACTCAGGGCAGGAGATTCCATCCATTGTATCATTAGTTGGAAGCTTAAGATGCTGGTTCTTAAGATACAAGGAAAGGGGGGAATCTGTACTGCTAAGGGTTTTCTGGATGAATGAATGACAAATAGAGCAAGACATATGTCATGAGAAGCTCCTAGGCAAAAAAGACCCTTACTGTGGCAGTCCTTATTGGGAATCTGTCTCTTGCAATGGCATTTACTCTTCCTGGATGACATTAACCTCAAGGAGCACAAAAAAGCAAGAAAAAATCCTTAACAGGGCACTTAACTGCAACTGCAAAGAAGTCAACAAACAGGCATGGGTAGTCACTGCAGAATGAAAATGAGTTCAACTGGCAGGAAATGGATGCAGGTAAACAGACCGATGGTGAAAACATACAGTGGGGTTTGCGGCAAAGAAGTTATGTTTTTGGTAGGCCTGAAAGTCACCTTTATACCTCACACTACACAAGAAGCATTTGGGTGACATTCATTGTATCTATAAAGCAACAGAAGTCTTTGATAGACTGGCTAAATGTCAGGCTTCCATGGCAGGGAATCCCATATGTTAGGGTGACCCAGTGGTGCAGTGGTTTGTGTTGTCGCCTCACAGCTAGAGGTTCTCCCATTTGATTCTCAGCTGGGGTGCCTTCTGTCTGGAGTCTGCATGTCCTCCTTGTGCTGACGTGGGTTTCCTCTGGGTGCTTTGATTTCCTCCCACATTCCAGAGACATGTGTTTGGAGCATTTCTCCTCAGGCCTCTGATGAAAATGTTCTTTGTCCAAGTTGGACTTTACTGGTAAACAAATGTTAAATAAAAAAAAACATAAAAATAAAAAAATAATAAAGTAGAATAGTGCAGCAGTGAATGTAAGGGCATCCACAGATACACCTCTGTCGTACTCCTCACTGGACTATATGAAGAGAGCTATGAAGAGAGATATGACTAACCTCTCAGCTTATGTGTCCCAGACAGCTGTGTCCGTAGCCCTAAGCAGCCTGTCCGTAACCATAAGCAACATTCTACCTTCACTCAGGATGATGCCTCAATACAAACAAAAGAATTATTGACTACAGAAATTGGCTTAGTGTCTCTCCAGGGGGATCCAGTAGTTTTCAGGCTGGGATGATATGGTCAACAGACCATGCTGCTTTGCCAGGGATGGTCTTCATCTCTAACCTTTTGCCTTTTGCTTACTGGACAAGGTACTTGCATCAGCCATAGTGAATTTTTTAGTCAATGTCATGAGAACAAACTTCCTGACGTGAAAATATCCTCAAAAGACAAACTCAGGGTTATGCTGCTTAATACTAGGTGTCTAAATCAACAGCTACACTCAGTGGAAGCACTTATTACTTGGGAAAACTGATGATGTTTGTGCAACTGCAGAGACATGGCTTAAGGCCACAGAAAATATTCTGGCCATGAAAGTCTATAATGCCTTCCACACATTCAGGCAGGAAAAGGAATGTAAAAGAACCAAAGAAGGAGGTGTATACATCTTCATAAAACACAAGTACACCTCAAGACTGGTTCAGCAGTAACACTCTCTGGAGTTACTACAAGTGCAACTACCTGTAGGAGAAACCCTACCACCACATCATTGTTAGCTGCCGGTCCACCGACATCAACCATGAAAACCAAAGAGTACTTTCATGGACCTACTTCAGTCAGTCATAATACAGCCGAACACCCTAGGCATGGGTCAGTGTAATTACCCTTCCATCAACTGAGATACATGTATGTGCTCAACCATGCTCCCCCTAAGGTTCCTGCACATTGTAAATACAAAGGCTCTGGAACATTTAGTCTGCATACCCACAAGGGCCTCGAATGCCTTTGACCTAGAACTCACCAACATGGAAGGCCACTGCAGCACCCCATTTGTGAGACTCTCACTGGTAATGTCTGACCATAAATCAGTCACGTTCAATGTAACAGTCATACCTGACCCCCCTCAGGATCCAAAAGGTGGAAAATTCTCTGCAAAGCAAACTATAGACTCCTAAGCAAGGGTATATCTAGTTTCAAGCAAGGGCATATCTAGTTTCAAACCTACTGCCATCACTGATGGTAAAGACTCCTACATGGAGGTGTACAGTGCACTGTATAAACAGCTTTACAAGTGTATAGCCTTAGCTGCACCAGAATGGATCAAGACTTTCCTAAAGTAAAAAAGCCACCATAGTGGACATCTAGCAAAAATAGATTATACAACATGAGAAAAACAGATGTCCAGAAACAACAGATAACAGTCTCAACAGAACAATACCCTCCATAGCTTGAACAAGCAAAGCAGACATCTTGTAAAGTGCTCTAAAGTTAATTACAAAACTAAATTAGCATCCATAGCTAAGGATAAACACAAGGTATTCTTTAGCTATAGCTGTAATGTAAAATGGAAGGCCCGGCACTGCACCAAATTCAGAGTGGAATGTACCACTCATACTAAATCAGAGGACACAACCTTTTTATATTTTGTATATTTTTATTATACTGACTTTATTTGTTTGGCAGGATTTTTTAATATTATTTTTTATTAAATGAATGAAATAGTTAATTAGTTGCCTACAGGAAATTATGTCACTTGTGAATTCCTATATATGTAGAATTTTAAAGCATATTTGTATTGGTCTGAAGAAGCCCATGAGGGTGAACGCGCTTGCCATATATATATATATATATATATATATATATATATATATATATATATATATATTTTTTTTTTTTTTTTACTTTTTATTCAATAAATTACTTGGAATTTTGATCTGCTTCTAACATGTGGGTTTGTGGATTTCCTAACTGACAACTCATTTATGTGGAACTTTTTACACAGCCTTGGTGCTCCTGTGTACAGTTTGTACAATAATACAAAATGTGCTTATATACATAAATGATTGTTGCCAAAGCCACAGACTAAAAGTTCACCCAAATTAATGGACTATTATCCATTTTAACAAAGGAGAAGTCTATGCTAGTTACACTATTAATAATACCCTCCCAATCTCTAACCCAATGGTGAGAGATTTGTGAATGCAGGTTGATGCTCACCTCACCTTTGATCATCAAGTGTCCATAGTGACAATGAACACCCTTTACACTGCACACTTCATAAGTGAGGGCATAGCATCCAAAACTAAGGATATTATCACTCCACTGTACCATCCCTCATCAGACCATTAATTGAGTACATTGATCCCTTTTGTATGTACATCACCAGACACCTGCAGCAGCTGGAGAAACCGCAGAAGTTTCTCACTAAGAAAATCCAGGGCCTCCAAAACCTGACCTATATGGAAAGAGTGAAACCTTGTAAATGTACTCTGTATCCTACAGGCTGCTGAGGCGTGACCTGTGGCTGGCCTACAGAGCTGTCTCAAACCCTGCCTTTAAGGAAATACTGCATCTCCACAAATCACATGGGACAAAAGTTACTCACTCTAGGGACCTAAACCTAGCTTGCAACATCAGCAGGACATGCTGGAGAGACAGGTTATGTCTACCACAGATTGCCACTTTTATGGAACAAGCTCCCATGTTCATGTGTAACTGAGCTCCTCAATGACCCTATTTAAGGGTGACTGGGACAATTGCATGGGAAATTGTAAATTTATCCTGGGATTTCACTTATGTCACTCTAAGACATGGTCAACCATCGCTATTTATGGCTTTGTAAATATGGACTACATAACTTGGTCTAAAAGGGAACAATGTTACAACTTGGGTATGCTAGACAAGGCCGTGTGGCCATTAGCATAGTAACTTCCTATGAACCTATGAACTTAAGGCCATTATGGTAGTAGCCTCGCATGAATCTATGAAGCTATGAACCTATGCAGGCCTGCCAACATCCTGTCACACACATGGGCTGCTGATGCAATGAACTATAAGTTCATCTGCAGTCTTGCAAGAATCAGGCTTGTGCCGTGGCACTTGCATGAAGCTCTGTGTTCTGTAGTCTGTGTACTTATATAGGTAAGGGTTCTGTTGTCACTGCAGTCAAGTGTGTGTGTGTGTGTGTGTGTGTGTGTGTGTGTGTGTGTGTGTGTGTGTGCTCATGCTTAACATTACAGATAACCTTGTACTGCAACATGTGGAACACGGCTATTACCCTATTCTCAATGTACCCTGCTGATGTCACCGGCTATATCAGATGTCTGGATATGCAGTCATCCCACCAGGGCATGGTCAGACACTGCCATGGAGGCCAGTCAGACGTCACCTCATCCTATACCAAACGGATGACAGTGACATGACTTTTACTTTATCCATATAAATCATGGTATGATTTCTAGGCCATGTGTTATCTTCCTGAGAAAGACCTGAGGTCTCTCCAGCTACTACATGTGTCTGTAGACGTACATGCAAAACAGAACATTATACTATATTACTGTTCTGGTGAGGTCTGACTTCAGCGCTGTCATACAATCCTAAGATCTGCATATGATGGCATGACTTATGATGTGCACCATACATTTGTCCTGGAAGATCATTAACAAGAGACATTCTAAAGTAATGATGTACGTTGCAGTTTCTGCCATCAACACCCTTGCAAGAGCATTTGCTTTAACATTGTGAAAGCCTGATGCTATCAACTATCTACCTTGCAAAGGCCAATATATTTCAAAGGTACAATGATCAATTCAACAAGAGAAATTAAGATATACCAAGCACTAAGTCACCTATGCACCCTGAACATCAGAATTAGTTTTTTCATCCCTGACTCCAAATATAGAACACAGAGGAATGGCACTGTTATCATCACTTATACAGGATGTTGTGTGGGAGAGGGATCAGAAAGCCTAGGCTGACACTGAAGGTCAGTTAGTGTGTAAGTAGGAAGGAGTAGAAGAAGCCAGACATTGGGTGTGTGTGTGTGTGTGTGTGTGTGTGTGTGTGTGTGTGTGTGTGTGTGTGTGTGTGTGTGTGTGTGTGTGTGTGTGTGTGTAGGGGTCCTCCAGGTGAAACTGGTGTGTGTGTGTGTCTGCATGAACACAGCCAAGCTCTGTGCTAGTTCTTTGTCTTTGTCTGTTGGACAGGTGTGAGCAGTGCGTGGTACGGTGGCAGTTCATTGTTCTCAGCCCTGACAGTGAGAAAAGGCTCTGCCAGGAGTTGCACTGGTACATCTATGACCACAATCAGAAGCATTGCTGCTACCTGAACTTGAATGATGTTTGCTAGATGAGCTCCCTACAAGGGGACACACAGGACCATGACTCCAGGTCCTGCCATGTTTGTGTGTGAACAGCAGACTCAAGCTTGATCAGTCACTGTCACATTGGCTGATAGCAGATGATATTGCTGACCTATGGCCATGAGGAAGCCAGTCCCCTCCCAGCAGATGTTCCATCACAGACACTGCTCATTCCATGATAGTCATTTTTCGGTCCATCACAGACACACCTTGTTCCAATGTGTCATTAACCCAATGCAAGTTAATCAGCAACACAGTGGAAGCAGTTACACATGTCAGACTGTGCCACATCCAGAACCCTGAGCATTTGTCTGGAGCAGCTATGGGATCACGTCTGTGTCTTCATGACTTCCCGAAACATACATTTAGTGACACGGGAGTTGACACCAGCACCAAGTGGAGGAGGGACAGCAGACCCTCTTCAAGCATCCCTATCAATCCTCCTGTGTGGCACCTTGTCCACACTTTGGCGACAAAGTGCCGGCGCTCCCATCAATACTGTTTGGTTGAAGTTTTGCCCCAGTAACCTGTAGGTTCCATGCACTATCTACCTTCCCCTTTTCACAGAATTATAAAGTATACTAGGCAGATATATGTGCATTATTTTATAGCCATGGTGTCAGGCTATTTCAGATACTGTAAGTCAAGCAAGTTATTGTATTTGCTGTTTTCGGACAAGTCCATGAGAGGGTTCCCTTTCATCAATATACCAGGAGACAGACTGTTTAAAATTGTCATCTATCTGTTATCATTTATGGTATGTTAATTGATTGCACAAATTGTGCTAGTCTTTCTTTGTTTATCACAGAACAAGTACATTCACCCCCTTTTTGGCATATTAGTTGTTTAGGGATACCAGTTAATTTTGTTTGTCAAGATCGTGATTTGTATTTTTGTATTTTTCTATTTTTAAGTTGCATATAATGAACTAATGCATATTTTGTCTTTTAGTCTGTGGCCCTTTTAAAGCCTTTCATGCTTTATGCCATAGATGATTTTTACACCTGATTCCATTCAGTGCAGAATATTGTGGTTGTTGATGCATATGGTGAGGCAGTACTGTTTTGCGACAGGGTTTATTTTATTTTATTTATTTTTTAGCAGACTTTTATATTTATGATTGTTCTTACTTGCTGTTGACTATTTTAGGTGTTCAGGTTGCAGCCGTTCAGAATTTTTTGACCGTGACCACAGATCCTTGTGCTTTGATTTTTACTGCAAACTAGTGTTGCATGAGTAGTCATTTGTAGTTGAGTTTGTGATCAAACAGGCTTTTTGGGTGAATACCACTGTCAACAAAAGGTATTTATTTGTTAAGGTGTGCATTATGTATATCATTCTGTCTGTTGTCTTATATGTACATCACCGATATTATTTATAGCGTTATACATGCATTATATTTGTTTGTTTTGGATTTTTTTTTTTTTTTCTTTTTTTTTTTTTTTTGAGATTTTGCATTTTCAGTCATTAGTTTTCAGGATTTTGACTTTCAGGCTTATAGTGTTTCGGGATTCTAATAGGGAACCACATCACCTTATAGTGAAAATTTCATCTATCATCTATCAGATATTTTACTGAATGTTTGTAAGTTATTTAACATCATTAGGTTTAGTATTGATGGGAGTGCCGGCACTTTGTGCCATATCAATTAATGACCATGTGATATTTAAATTTAAAATTTTGTAGTATTGAAGGTAACGGCTTGAATTGAGACACTGTTTCTCTGTTTTCTGAAGAAGATGGAGCTGTGTCCGACGAAAAGCTTTTTTTGGTGCTTAAAATATACCATTTTATTAAATCATTTGAATTTGAGGAACGGACTGTGCGTTTTCACTATTTGAATTACCCGCCGGCATTGGAGCATATCCAGTTTGTGGTTTCTTTTAGTTTTTACTGCTTTTTGAGTTTGTCATCTGTCTGAATCTGTCAGATTGACCAGGAACTCTTCAGTAGGGATTAGTGGTGGTTCCCTAGCAGGCCTTACACCAGTAACCATTTGGTCATGGACCACTGCAGCTGCTCACCTCCTTGCAGATGTTATCATTTCAGTAGCCCTGTGGCACACCTGTTTGAATGCTCTGCCATGGCCACCCACGACACTGATATCATGAACAATCTGTTACCATGTTTGCATCCTACAGGCCATATCTTTCCATCCCCTTTCCAGGAGAAAAGCAACATATTGCCAAAGCCCATCGACTATGATTTGATTTTCAGTATCCTTAAAGGAGGGGGGGGGGGGGCTCTCCCTAGATTAACATACCTGAGTGATATACTTGTAGGTGTCCTAAAAGACACCAGAGGTGTAATACATATAAGTATCACACAACTACAAAAGAACTGTTTCCAGATCAGACAGAAATGTTAGCTGGTCAGTATTACCCACTGGAGAAACATGAAACAGTCTAGAGATGTGAAATAGTCACAGGAGGCATGATGCTAACAAGGAGAGTAACAAGAGCAACATATGCTCATCTGTGGCAGAACAGTAAAGTCACCTCTGTCCCCACAAAAAAACAGCCCAATCTTGTTTGTGCCATAACAGTAACTCATCCTTGCCCCCCCCCCTGCCCAAAAAAAGAACAGGCAAATGACCCATTTTGCTAACAAGACATCTTTGAAATGTTGAAAATGCTTTCAAAGGACCTGTCCCTGACACATCTGTATATATTTATCAAACAGCATTCCATTTTCATGTATTGTTAGTCATGTGTACCTCTGAAATGACTTGGAAGACAGGCCCGTGACATCTCTGCACTTCTAACTAATGCAGACAGATAAAAGCATAAAAGTCTTTGCTTCACAATAGTCTTACATACATTCCAGCATTTGCAGTATGTATATGCAGTATGTAGGTGACAAAAGGGGCTCATAACTGCTGAGTTTCAGTTCTCCTCTGTACAAATATATCCTGAAGAAAAAGCAGTTTTGCAGTCCAAACATATACAACTCTCCTCACCATCATTTTGGCTAGCCATACATTTTGTTTTCTATAATGGTGTACATAATTAATGGATTGCACTTGTCTTTGTCTGTGTTTCAAAGATGCACATTACAGCATAGACCACCGAATTGCATGCTAAACAACCAATACAACACAGTGGAGCTATTCAACAAGTTATAAAGCATCCATGTAGACTCCATGCTGGTTTCTCCTGCAGTTGTCAAAACTTTTGGAATTCAGACACTGAAGGTCTACACATACAGATTCTTATGGCCTACTGCCGCTTTAATCCATTTGTATGTTCAAGAGTCTAAAGCCAATGCTATTTCTGCTGCCAATAGGCCTAGACCAATAAGGAGAAGAGTTGTCAGGCCATGTTTAAATTATCTCAACCTACATGATGTGGACATTGTAGAGAGCTACAGGCTGGACAGGGACATAGTACAGGAACTCTGTAACATCTGGCACCCTCAACTCAGATCCAGAGCCAACTGAGGAGAACCCACCCCAGTGGAGACTGAGGTATGTGTAGCCCTTAGAATATTAGCTATGGGTACCTTTCAGAGACCAACAAGGAACATCCTGGGGGTGTCACAGGCATCATCATTCAGGATCCTCCTTCAATTCCTGGATGGTATGCTCCAACATGCCAGTAAGCACATATATTTTCCCCATAGTTCTGAGGAGAGGGCCAGAGAAATGCAGCAGTTGTAGCAGGCAGTGCACTACCTTGCAGT
Source organism: Protopterus annectens (assembly GCF_019279795.1). Classification (NCBI taxonomy): domain Eukaryota; kingdom Metazoa; phylum Chordata; order Ceratodontiformes; family Protopteridae; genus Protopterus; species Protopterus annectens. Next base: position 344,952,549 of record NC_056733.1, on the reverse strand, counting down.
ACTGGGTGCCATAATATGCACTCGTGTAGAAATGAAGGCACCACCTGGGGAACATGTTAGGCTCTATATTAATACAAAGGGCTACCACTCCATCAATTGACAAGCTGTGTTTAATGCCAAGGTAATCATGCTGGATGTGTGTGCTGGCAACCCTGGCAGTTACCATGACTTACATATCTGGCACACCTCTCAATTGTGCCAGATGTTTGCTAGGGAGGATATCCCACAGAGTCATCTAGTGGAGGGTGCAGGCTATGCACTAGAACCATGGCTGATGACACCCATCAGAAATGCACACACGCCCATGGAAGTACACCATAATGCTGCATGCACTCAAACCAGGAATGTCATACAGCATGTATTTTGCCTGCTGAAGTGACAGTTACAGAGCCTAGATACATCTGGGAGAGCTCTGCAGTACAAGCCACAGTGATGCACAGACATCTTCATAGTATGTGCCATGCTACACAATATAATCCTCAGGGAACAGCTGCAACAAGTTCAGCAAGGAGAAGGGGTATACATCCCATTTCCAGTGCCAAGGTCACCACAGCCACAGTCAGATGAGGAATCAGAGGGGTACCCCCAGCTGCTGCGATGTAGGCAGACATAGGTGTGCTTAGTATGCTCTTGCAATGGCTAAGAGACAAGAATAGCACAGTCACTCCCAACTAGAGGTAATAAACCTTCCTTCTACTCACATACACAGAGTAACATTGATGCCAAGCAACTCAAACAGCCTTTACCTCCACATGTATTGTCTGTGTTCTGCTTGCATCAGACAGAGTTACCCCTGGACTAACACTGTGGCAACTGTTGCATTTACAAGGTAAGTCCTAAACCTGGAGTGTATTTTTTAATAATATTATGGCATATCCTTGGATTTCATCACTTGTTACAGTAAGCAAGTAAAAGGTGGGAGATTTGTACAAACATTACTGTAACATGTGACATCAGAGACTTACTTGACTTATATGTGTCCATTAGCAAGTAGTAGACCTCAGGCATCAAAGATTCACACAGTAATACCTCTCAAAATTACTGATCACTGCATGCCCTCAGTTTAGCACCACACATTTGTACTAAAAAATCATTAAAGAGAGAAGTCTGACAGTAATGACACACATTGCAGTTTTTAACTCCACAACCCTCACATAATCAAACAACAGGCATATTGCAAAACAAGAAGAGTAATAAGAGCAGAATATCAGTGTTTGTGGAATAACAGCAAATCCTCTTTGTTTGCAGCCAAATAACAGTCTGTGCTTGTATGTGCAGTAACAGTAGCTCATATTTGTCCCCCAACAGAACAGTAGCACCCTTTTATGTGGCATAAGAGAACTCACATTTGCTCCCCCCCCAAAGAACAGTCTATACTTGTTTGTGCCATCCAACATGATCTTCAGTTGTTGGCAAATACATATATTATTGCCAGTTAACATCCTCACATGTTTTAAGACCAATCATATAGCATGGCTTACAGACTGCATCTCTCTGAGTACAGGGCAGATAAATGATGAATGACCAGGAAGAATGGACAGGTAAGACAGAGCTGTAAATACACCAGTGACAAGCATAACAGGTTGTGTGCTCATTAAGTCCACTTACATCAAAATACAATAACGTGTGAAAATAACAGTTCTGTTGTTTGATATCAGTGTACATTATCTTATCGCTGGTTGTGTGAAGAATGACATAATTTCTTTGTTGCAAAGGTGTTTGTGTGGCAAAGATGATAAGGCACCCATCCTGTTTTTCTGAAGGTGCATTGGAGTGAGAGTTGAAATTCAGACCTATGTAGACATATCTCATGTGTACTAATATTTTCTACTGTGTAAATGTCATAGATTGGTGTTCCTCATTTCAAATATTTCACATTTTCTTTTCTTTTGTTTTCTTTTGTAATAAATAATACTACAAACCTGTTAGAGAAAACACAAATGAAGACTAGGTTGGAAGTTAATGAAAGTGAAGCCTGTTGTGCACTGCTTCCTTGCATTTCCAAACCTGACAGACCTAAATGTAACAATCTGTAAGTCTAACCTAACACACACACCTGATGTAAGCATTCACAGTTGCCATCCGTCTAACCTGACGCACCCACCTGATGTAGGCCATCACAGTTGCCATCTTTCTAACCTGACACACCCACTTTTTGCAACCATTCACAGTTGTCATCCTTCTAACCTGACACACCCCATTGATGTAGGCAATCACAGTTGCCATTCTTTTAACCTGACACACCCACCTTTTGTAACCATTCACAGTTGTCATTCTAACCTGACAGACCCCGCTGATGTAAGTAATCACAGTTGCCATTCCACTAACCTGACACACCCACCTGATGTAACCAATCACTGTTGCCATCTTCTAACCGGCAACACCCACCTGATATAAGCAAGCACAGTTGCCATCTCAACAACACAAAAAAACACAAACACAGAGGGAGTGCATACACGATGTCAATATCCATACAGGGAGCCAAATTTTTGGAATTCTGCAATTCTAATATGAGTTCAGACCTCATTTGCATCTTCAACCACAGAAATTTCTATACCAAAAGGCAACCGTGTAATGTTGCACAAAGAATGGATATTACTTTGCTGCAAACCTCTGGTTCTGTCAATTTTCTAAGTTTACCAGAGCAATGATTTCAACAGTTACACTAATTATGGCCCTTCTTCCCCCCATTATGGCCCTTCTTTCCCCCATTATTTATGCCTTTGTCCAGATGTCTTGCCCTAAGAAGTTGAGATGTCTGCTAGATTTAGGATGTGTACCATTCCTTGGGGGCGTGGCAGAAAAGCTGCTTTCTGCAAAGCCGGTGTGCTTTTGTTTTTCTAAGTTTGTAGGTGCAATATTTACAAAGTATCCATAGTTCTAGCCCTTTTCCCACCCCATTACAGATGGCTTTCTCCATATCTCCTGCTCTAAGAGGTTGAGAGATCTACTAGATTTACGATATGTACTGCGTTTGGAGGTTGTGGCAGCTAAGCTGCTTTCTGCAAAGCTCGTACCTGCTCACTTTTCTAAGTTTGTCAGTGTAACATTTAAAGCATAAAAATGGGATTCTAATATTAAATGTTCAACTGCTCTGTCCTTTTTCTCCCTATTTACTGCCCTTGCTCTAAATAAATAAAAAATACAGCATTTAAAATATTTTAAATTGACTATTTGTCTCCACTAGAACAGTACCTTACTGCACTGTGATGGTTTCACTTTCAATAAAAAAAATTGTCACACCCTTGCTGCAGTCTCCAATTCACTGATGTCATCAAGGCCACTGAATACAGATAGTTTACTGGCCATTTCCCTCCCCAAACTGACATCACCACTACCGTCCTAAAAATCCACCCATTCTGTGATGTCACAGCTCCCTGGTCCTTCCCCTACCCATACAGAAAGTAAAGGCTAGAACACAGAAACAGTACATGAGTCAAGTGTCCTGCTGTGAGCTGTCAATCACAGCAGGTTAGCAGATCAAATTACCCTTAGCACTTTGACAGCTGGGGAAGTAAGGTGCGAAGGGGGATGGACGATGAGTTAAACTAGTACAATTCAGGCTTCACAAAAGACTGCAGTTTAGCCATTATAAAAAGAAGCAACAGTAAAAAGCACTTTGAAAGTCTGTTCTGTGACATTTGCACTGTTTGTGTTTTAAGTAGACACTAAATGGCATGAGATGTTATTTAACTGAAAGACAGCAGTGTACGCATGTAAAATCAATGCAGTGACAGGAGCTCTAGAAAGAAGCCTGCATGATATAATTTTTTACATGCAAGCACTGCATTGTGGGATACCTACAGGTAAACTAAACAATCAAAATTACTTCAAGATGCCAGATCCCATGTGGTCAGACTGAGAAATTACATATATAATTATTTAAAAACCTGTAAATAGTCCTAGAGTGGTGTTAAAATGTAGGAAACACCAAACCATGATGAAATAAACATGTTTTTGAGTCTGTGTGTGCAGTTCTCCTTTAAAGAGTA